>NW_028227261.1:89060000-89567500 GCF_978045245.1 Mus caroli | reverse complement strand
ATTTCCTGAATGACTTTTCATATCCACGTGCCAGCACCCTGATAATAATCAATAACTGCTGATTTACTCTACACTGAGCACTGTTACAGAACATCTTAGATGAAAGAATCTCATTTAATCATCATTGCAATTTAAAAGTGGATATGCTTATGTCACTGTTTAGGGGATGGGGAAATGAAGGCTCTGCCTGGTCAAACAACTTGCATTGAATCTTCAAGTTGTTGTTAGAGTGAAGACTGGACCTTGTCCACACCCTCAAAAAAGATGTCCTATTGGGATTGGAGAGATGGCTCAGAGGTTAAGAGTGCGGACTGCTCTTCCAGAGGTCCTGCTGTCAATTCCCAGCAACCACAGAGAGGCTTACAACCATCTCTAATGGGATCCAATGCCTTCTGGTGTGTTTGAAGAGAGTGACAGCATACTCATATACATAAGATAAATAAATAAATCTTTGGAAAAAAGAGATGTGCTATTGTTTTGTGTTTACCCAACTTCCTGTCCTAAGATTTTATTTTTAGGTTTAATTAAAGGTACTTGAGAGTGAGGTTGGGCTCATGGGTCCAGGTATGGAGCCTCTGGATCCGGAGAAATGGGCAGATGTGAGCAACCTCTGAGTATTGGGAACATAACTCCAGTCCTCTGTAAAAATAGGATATGCTTTTCACCACTCAGCTATCTCTCCATCCTCCCTTTCCCAGACTTCGTAAACTGACCCCTGACATCCTCTAAAGTATTAATTATTCTGTAGACCTCAGCTGTTAAGGCATAGATTTTAGTCTATGGATGGGGTACAGAGTTTTTAAAGGACCACGGAATATGCAATTCCCCTCCTCTGTTTGGTTTGTTTGTTCTTTTGTTTGTTTGTTTGTTTCATATTCCATCACCCTGCAGAGTAGGTTGTATAGTAAATACAGGATGGAGCCTCTGGGGTCAGACAGAGTTCCTTCACTTCTCAAGACAGTGCATCTCCCTGAGGTCCTATTTATGTTGCTCTGTAAAATGGGCTCTTGTGATTATACGAATGTGATAAATGAATAAAGAAATCCACAAGGAGTGCACAGCATAAAGCCAGGGTCTCCCCAGATGGTGCATGGATGCAGAGAAGAATGGCTGGATGGCAGGCACATGCTTGGGACTGGTTATAAAGATCATCACCATTCACTGTGCTCCTTCACTTGTGCATCTTTTTCCCTAGATCATACGTTAAACAAGACATAGCTTCTTATCAAGACTTACTTGTGAGGGGAGCACTGCTGCTCTGGCCCTGCTGGGCTTGGTTCCCTTCCTACTCCTTCCATGCTGGTACATTCCAGCTGTGAAATGGAGTCCCTGCTCCACTGGGCTCCAGGGCTGTAGGGGGCCTGTTAATTTCACAGTTCACAAGGCTGTTGTTTCCCCCCTGATTAATGGGGTGCCAGCAGCCCTGGGCAGGGCTGTGACACTAGCCACATGGGGTTCTATCCCCTCTTTCCCGTGCTTCCCAAGGAGAGAAGACTAGGCCAGCTTCATGCATATTTATGCAGAGAGAGAGAAATGATTTTGTACTGCATGCTTTCCACAGAATAAATAAGATTTCACCCAAGTCCTGTGTATTTCTCTCAGTAAGAACTCAGCATGATTTAGGGGAAGGGATAGAAGGAACCACACACAAACACACACACAGTGATACTCACAGAATAATGAAAAACTGAAAACACTTTATATACCACTGATCAGAGCAGGGCTTTCTTGTGCCACGATGACCCAGGAGACAGGAGAGATATTAAACCCTGGAGCATGAACTGGGTTATTTTGAAATTAATCCAGCTTCACCCTGTAACCCCCAGGGAATTAGAAGAAATAGGTCCAAATTTAGCTGGGCTCTGCCAGCCTGCCACCCTGCTGCCTTCTTCTCTAAGTCACTAATTTCACCAACACTCTCTTGCTATTGCTGTCCTCTCCTCCCTGTAAATGTAGAGGGCTTGCCTACCATGACACCCTTCCTAGAGGATTACAAGAATAGCTTTCATCTCAGGCAGGTCTATACCAGCTATGTCACTTCTACAAAGCAGGCTCAGCCTGCCATGCCTCAGTTCCCCTCATATCCTACAGAACACTCTGACCCAAACTCATTGTATGAATTCTAGGCACACTCTCCTATCCGTCCATGAAATAAACTGATCCTCAGTTGGAGCCATTTCCCCTAATTTATTTGGTACCACATATCCTCTAACTGCATCTTAAATCTTTCTCTTTCAGAAAGACCTTCTTAAACAGCCAAAACCCAGGTCAAACACTTCCTGTCATCACCAAAATCACTCATCAAGGGGTTTTCTTGGATTAATGAAATCAGTAAGTGCCTGACATACATACTGGTACAGATCTCAAGATTCCAGTCTGATGTCACCCATAAGAGGATAACATCTCCAAGGACAGAGCTATGCCAGTCATGATCACCTTTTCTCTGAGCCCTATTGACTATTTGTGAAGTATGTGAATGAATGAATGAGTTGCTGACTATTTGTGAGAGCTAAATGAAGAAACAGAGTGCCTGATCTATTTGCAGAGGACTCACACACTAAAAAAAGGAACAGTAATTGAAACTTTCTTTTGCAATAAGCACTCCTCAAAGCCTAGTGACACACATTAACTCATTTTGCCTTACAACAGCTTGGAAATGCATGTGTTTTTTTTTTTTTTTTTTTCTTCCATTTCCCTATTTAGAAATGAGGACAGTGAGAGGCACAGACATTTTCTAATTTGCCCTCATAGGTACGAAATATCAGTAGATTTCAAGAGTTGGCGGGTGTGGGCAGACTTGCGTCAGAGTCCTGCTCCTGCTCACCATTTTGCAGTGGTATCTTGGCTCCGCCCCTTCACCTTCATGCTTGAATTTTCTGCAGCTTCACGTTCCCTTGTTGAAGCCCATCTCATGACGTCTTTCCTGATTTATCAATCTTACTCTTTCACTTGTAAAAACCCCACAGCCTTGTACCACATACTATGCAAGAAGAATTGGGGTGGTAGAAATACAGTTGTTGGAAGAGGGCTCTCTGTAAGCCTCTGACTCTCCTACAAATGGAGACTTCCTTTTCTGGCCATGGGAGAGCACAATGTAGAAATTGTTTCTCCTCCATGATGTACAGGAAAACTGGAGACTTCAGGTAGAAGCCAAGCTAATACAGGTGTGCCTTCCCTTTTAGGTTGAGCACTTACTTTGTCTAAGAGCAGGTAAAGTGCATGGCAGCCTCTTCTCTCTAGAAGACCCTGAGAACATGGATCACTACAGTACTCTACTCCCACCCCGGACTTTGTTCTATTTTCCCTGATGAGGAGCTGTGGTCTTCAAGGAAAGCCATGTCCTTCACTGCCAAGGACACAGCTGGAGCCGCACTGAGCCAAAGCAGGCAGCCTGTCTGTCCACTGGGCGAGGCTTCTTCCCCAGGGTGATGAACAGCGCCAATCAGGCGGCACTTAACGTAATTATAATGAAGTGGCTGCATCTGGTCTCTGAAGGCTTCATTCACCAGGGAAATGAGGAGGAAGTGATATCTCTCTCTGCTGACCTCCTTGTGGGACACTTGCAGAACAGCCATGGAGCCAGGAAGCTGTTGACATGGACTGGGGACTGGATTATGCCACTGATTAAAAGGCTCTGATTGCTAGTTAGAATGCCTTTCCTCCCTGTTGCATCATTTCTCTGGAGGGACCTCAGTAGATAGAGTTTACATAAAACTAAAATTCTTCTTTCAGTGTGTGTGTGGGGGGGGCGTGGTGGGTGGAGGGTTCCTAAGAACATCTCTTTCCATCTGTACCCCATTAGCCACGCCCACCAGTCACATGGTGTTGAACTTCTGGTCCCTGCCACATGTATACTAGGAAAAGAGAAGGAAACTGGACACTGCAGGTTTAGACCTAGAGAGGTCCAAGTTGCTCATCATAGAGATAGAAAAAGTCAGGCTTAAAAAAGGGATAGAACTGAACCAGATTCTTCAAATGCATCTTAAGATCAAAGCCTGGACAGTCTGTATTCTTGTTAAACCAGTATCATCGACAAAAAGGGAAAGAAAAAAGAAAGACAAAAATGGAGACTAAAAGAGAGTCAGTCAACTTGGCCTAGAACAAGGCACTCTCTGAGGACTACGGAGAACGGCATTCATGCCTGTACCTTCCCTGTCCTAAGCACTTTTTAAAAATCCTACTACTGGCTGGTCTCAGAAAGCCATGCATTATGTCTTTGCTTTGTTTTTAAAGCTACAGTCTCTAAACATCCAGGAAAGCTAAAAGTCAGTTAAGTCCCCTAGTCTTTTTCCATGCACTAGTGGACAGTTATATACTGAAAGGAGACCTACGGTAAATGAGGTAAATGCTTTTGTAAAATAAAGACCTGTTTAAGAAAATAATGTATCAGTGCCTGATTTATCTATTTGATAAGCTGTGCCTTTTATAAACTAGATTTTTATTTATTTATTTTTTTTAGATGCAGGGCACACCAGCCCTGCTCTGACCAAATGGACTCTTAACTGTTCCGGACAGGAGCTGATGCTTTGAGGGTGTGCTACAGCTACAGGTGCCTGGTTTAGTGAAGGCAGCTGCAGGTACCTGATTCCTCAAATCAAGCCTTGCTGGGTGTCTGAAGAAATCCTGAGGTCATTGATCAGATCTGACCAAAGTCACACAGCTTCATATTATCTTGTACATGGTGATGAAGCCTGGTATGAAGGTCTGCCCTTCACAGTACCTAGTAATTTTCATGACAAAATAATTCTCAAGATAGGCAGGGGTTTCTCACTAGGGTGGGGAGATGCAAATTCATCAGAGTTTCTTAAGACAGAAGTAGTGTATACATCCATGCCATATCCATGCAATGGCTCTTTCTTTTAAAAATTGAGAAATATTTAGAAATAACGTTATTTTCAGAACAACGTTGTTTGCTGGCTACTTGCACACAAATGATGCCAGATTGTTGGTGAAAAAAGGCTTCAAAGTGATGTACACCTAGGTAGAAGTCCTGTGTCAACAGCCACCCAATCCTGGGCAGGACACCTGAGCTTGTTCTGCCTCAGCTTTCTCATCAGAACATGGGAAAATGGGAGCTACAGTCTTCATTTTTTTTTTTTTGCACTTCATATGTATTTAGCATTGACAACAGTCTTAGTCTACACAAAGTACCTAATATTATCCCTACTGACGCTGAAATTAACTTCCATTATCTAAACTAGAGTCAGGTTCTGTCAATCCCAGGAGAAGCTGAATTAAAACATACTAGAGCAATTATTTGTGGATTCCGTTCATTCACTCATTTAATTATTTAGTTGCGATCTAACAAGTCACAGGCAGCGTTCTATATAATAAGCATCTAGCATTGAGTGAAACACCAAATTCCTAAGGATACAAACAATAGACATACCAATACAGACAATACGCCAAATGGGGGCTAACACCATGAGAAGAGAGAGAAAGAGAGAGAGGGAGAGGGAAAGGAAGAGGGAGAGGGAGAGAGGGAGAGAGGGAGAGAGGGAGAGAGAGCGAGAACAAGCAAGCAGGGTTTCACTATGGTCAAAAGCATCTTAGGGAAAGAAAGTATTTCTTTGGCTATTTATTTTATGTTGCCAGGTCACATTGCATCACTAAGAGAAGTCAAGACAGGAAACCTAGCAGGAGCTTGAAGTAGGGACCATTGAAGAACACGGCTTGCTGACTCATTTCTCAGGCTCATGTTTAACTGTCTTATATAGCTCAGGCCTAGTTTTCTGATTAATCACAGTGGGAGGATTTATAATCAAGAAAATCTCCCACAGACATGTCCATAAACCCATCTGACCTAAGGGATTCCCTCAGTTAACCTGTCTCCTCTCAGAGGACTTTAGACTGTGTCAAGTTGGCAATTAAGGTTCACTAGGACTAGGGTAAAAGAGCTTAGTTGTTCTGCATTTGTCTGCATGGTCACAGATATTGTTTTATTTTAGGCATAGTATTAGAAGATGAATCTAGTGACAACGTGGCAAACGAAGGAAGGACTGGAGAGATAAGCCATGAAGAGTCTAGGAAAAGCAAGAATGGCTAATTCAAAGATACAAGGCAGCCCTTCCAAACAAATCCCTACTGAGACCGATAGCAGAGTAACAGTACTCCATGCGCCTTGTCATTCTATGTGTACATATGATGAGTGTCTCATCAACAGATCAGGCAGAAGGGCGACTGAAGATGACACCCTATGCCAACTTCAGAGATGCACATGCATGTGTTCATTCAAATGTATACACATGCACACACAGACACACACACAGCGGAAAATGCCATTGGAGAAAAATTAAATTTGGCCTGCATAAAGACAAAAATCAAAACAAAGCATGTGGAGGCTGAGTTCTATCTGTGAGATTTTAGGCTAAATTACCTGTCCTCTAGTAACCCCCGTGTCAACCATCCTCCCTCCCTTCTCAAGATTAAACACATACCTAACAAATCTTTCCTCATTCTGGCTTCAATTTCCTATCACTTTAGTAAGAAGCTGGTGCCTCCCTTTTCCACTGGTCCCCAGTGCAGTAATGGTGACCTTGGATAAGCTTATCTCCCAGGCCTCCAGACCCCTGCTCCAGAGCTGTCTTCCTCACACTTCTCCTTTCTATCACTCAAATCTTCCAGCACACTGCTGCTTCAAGGCCTTTGCTCTTACTATCCCTACAAAGGCCTTCCCTCAACTCTCCAAGATCTTATTTCTTCACACATTACAAATCCAACTTCAAACACCACCTTACCAGTAAAATAAGGATGCTAGTCCTCTTTTAATTGTCTTCCATCACAGTGACCATTTGATAATGCATATTTTTTCCATTTAGCTATCATCTTTCCACAGTAGAAAACATACTGTTTTCTTCACTGTTTTATCTTCAGTGACCTCAATATCTCCTGACACACAGTAGGTGTTTAATCAAAACTTGTTGACTCAGTAAATGAAGAAAGTGATGAACAAATATTTTTCTTATTTAGCAAGCAGGCATGGGCATGTAAGCTAATTATAAATCAAGAACTTTAAACCATTCAGACATTTGACCCAGTAATTCTCCCCCTGGGAATATAGCCAGAGGAAGATAAGTTTAAGCTCAAACATAGTTGTTTCTGTTGATGAAAAATTACAAACAAACAAACAAAAGCCACTAATGCTAATTAATAAAATAGGAAGCCATGATGAGCAGAATTATAAATATGTTTAATGCTTATGATCTAAGATTAAAATGAAAAATAAAACTTGTGTGAATAAATACAGAAAAGTGAGTTCAAAAAGTAATTTGATAAATTGCCAAAGGTTATTTTTTTAAAAGCTTTCTACAATGAGTATGTGCACACATAGCTTTTATAATTAGAAAATATCGGGGGGAAATGAGCACAGATTTGTGTCCACTGGAGTCCATCTTCCATGTTCAAAACAAGGAGGAAGCTGGTGTAACAGAGGCCAGTTAGGCCCTGTAGGAGGCCAGTGCTAAGCTTCTTTGGATTTTGGTGACAGGCAAACCCCACAGGGCCATTTCCAGCTATTGTAGGGGAGGCCAGGATCGGAGGGTACAGATCCCTGGTTTCTGGGAAATTGCTCTAGCTCTGATCAATCAGGAAATCGTCTTGAAGCCCCTGACATTTATCAAACCTCCTTCACCCTCATCTGTCACTGTGCGGTAGGGCTGCCTAGCCAGGCACATTCTAATCAAGTCAGCATGTCCCGAGGGTCCCCAGAGACAGAGAGCTGAGCGATAAGGAAGGAGTGTGCAGAGGGGGCAGGTGGTGGTGGGGACACGGCCATGGGAAGAGGCTCCTGAAGGAGGAGGAGTGAGAAGCATAGGCTCAGAGAGGACCCGTTTGTTTTGCTATCACAGCAATTAATGCTGGGAAGTGACATTTTAAGGGGTGCTGGTGACAGCTTTGGTGACATTCCTATTTGTGATTCCATGACAAATCTCTGTCTATATCTTATTTTAGCGAGTGTGGAGACAGCTCTGAGGCTGGCTGCCTGGCAGACTACTGCTCCTCTCTGTTAGAGACTCCGTTTCTCAGTTTCTGCCCAGTCGAGCCTATTGCACACTGGGGCCAAAGTCCTGAGGAATTGGAAACCAAAACGCCATGATCCAGGGTTAGCTCTTCGATGATCCTGTTGACCAGTCTAGTCGTTCTAATGATTACCTGAGGGGGAAATGACCTGCTGCCATTCTCCACATTCCATCTACTCTGCCTATCAGTTGTGGGCAATACGACCGGATAGAAAACAACACTGTTTCCGGCCTTGTTAGGTTTAAGAAGTGTGTTTTGACATACAGATCTGGCTCCCTTTGTTTTCTAAGCAGCTCTGCAAAGGAAGCAGAATGGCAGCAGCTTAAGCTACAACTCTGCGGGCTGAGATTAGAAAAGACGACCTTGTGTCTGATCCCCAGGCCCATCCCTGACCAAAGGTCGCATGCTTTTGTTTGAATGCATCCATAGATGAAATCGTAGCAAGTAAGACTTGCCCATGGGATTGGGGTGGGAGGCAGCAATGCAAAAAGGGTAGTCATTTTGCCAGATGATAATCAGGGTGCTTTAGGAATAAACACACGGTAGCAATAGAGTGCAGAGTGAATATTAACCCTAATGATGTGGGCACAGAGAAAGCTTCCTCATTAAAATGCTATCTCAGGGGAGTGACTTACACTGAGCACGAGTAAAGTTGTGCCTCAAACATGTCAATAATGGAGTTTATCAAGGAACACAAGGGTATGAGGTTGTTCTGTAAAATGTACTAGAACTCAGGACAAAACCTCCAATTGAACTCTGTGGGTCACACACAGAATGGAATCATGGAAGCAGGAGGGATGCAGAGGGAGATGAGAGTGAGAGAAGGGTTAAAAGTGATGACGTTCCATTCTATAAATATATAAAATTGTCACACAACCAAAGATAGCAACTATTGCTTTAGCCATCTTTCTAAGTAACTAGTGGAAGGCCATTTTCTGTGTTGTTGGTTATTCTACAGTATCAAACAGGTGACCATCAACATCGATAAAGGGTATGAATGATTTCATGAGTGACTGAGTTAGGGAGACCAAAAGAGAAGATGTGGGTGTTATCAAATCATCTTCCTTTCTGGCTGACTTCCTCTGGGCAGATCACTCATATAGGGGTCAAGGCGACTAAGGTGTCTGCAGGCTGAAGGGTGTTTCGTCTTGAAGAACTGGGAAGGTACTTTAAAGACAGTACTGAATGTCAGTCAAATGTTTGGTATTCAGGACAGTTTGGTATTAAGAAAATCCTTTTCCTTTCTTTTTCCAAAGAGGCCTCCCTTCTGCTTTTATGACATACAAATTCCATTACCCTATCTTGTTCCCATTCCCAGAAAGAAGGGTAAGGGGAGGGGGTATAGGAAGAGAGTGGAGGAGAGTTAAGAATAGAACATGGTGCTATATTTATATGAAAATGTCACAATAAGACCTATTTCTTTGTATGCTAACAAAACCCACTATTTTAAAGTTTTTGTTCCAAACTTCTTTGCTTATGCTGGAGTATCTCTTGTAAAAACAGTTTGCCAAGTATATGGAACATCGTCCTGGTAAACGAATGTATTTCTTTAAATATTTCCCCCAATTACAACATAGTCTTGACAGGTGTTGTTATGTTTCTTATGAAAATATCTAGTGGTGATGATTGGAGCTTGAAAATGTAGTGTCTTAGGACAATAAGATAAAGGTTGTGCAAAGGGTCCCTTGTTTGGACAGACTTTTCCATTTCATGACATTGAGACTTAAGATTGAATGAAAGGCATCATCCCATTAAAATCATACTTATCTTTCTAATTCCATAGGAGATGACAGAAAGCCTAGAGAACTTTATTCCTGAGTCCCTAGAGTGACCTTCATCTTTCAGATCTGCTGGCAAAGAATAGGGATCCAGTAGTCAGAAATCTTTGTCTACGGTGGATTACCCAGCACTATAGTAGTCTATTATGCTGCCTGTATGTTTCATTCATATGCTGTGAAATCAATGCAGTGACTCACAGCCTCATCAATATCATGAAGTAAAGATATAGTAAGTATCAGAACATGACACATATAATATTATAAATTCTTTTGAAAAGTGTATTTTTGAGGCAAACACAAACATCACAAAGACCGTTTACACACACACACACACACACACACACACACACACACACACACACGGTAAAATGTAAAGCATATTTCTTAAGCATATTTCTTATTATACATGGTACTGAAATTTTGTATAAACCTGGCTCCAAGTGATTTGATTTATTAGTATCTAAACTGCAGTATTTCCTCCTTTCCTTTATACTATAAGGATTAACATGGGTTATGCTATCTTCACAACATGTTTGGTTTGGAAGTCAGACAAAGCTGGATTTAAGTTGTGTCTCTGCTCTTTATAGCTAGAAACTTGTAAACAATATTTACATTTTTATGAAGATAGTATTTTATTTAGGGAATGTATTCAATAAGCCACTGTTTCAAACATACTAATGCCACACCATGAATATAGATCAGATCTGCCCAGTGCAGAAAATAGATAATGAGTTAATGAGAGGAGTATCCATCTGGAATGGATGCTGAAATATCCACTAGTCTATTCATTCACTTGTTTCCCACCATTCCACCATCTACTGACTTAGCATATATATTATTTAAATATTGTCATGTGCCAGGTAGTGTATACTATGAAATGGACCAAACAGACCTGATACTTGTTCTCATGGAACTAAGTCTGGTGTGAATATACTAAATAGCATATCTAAACATATCTACTAAAAAGATAGTTAAAGAAATACATAGAAGAGTTGGAAGAGGGCCCTTAGGACCCTTCTCTTAAGAAGGGTCCACATAGGAAAAAAAAAAAACAACAAACAAACCAAGCTTTGTCTGGGAATGTGTTCTATTTTAAGATCATGTTGATGAAGAATTAGCTACACCATATTAGGTTGAGGAAAGATAGAGAGGTTTTGTTCCAGCAAAGATAGACCTGGAATATGAAGAGAGACTGTAGTTCAGATATAGTAATGGGTTATTATTTTAATGTTTTTTAAAACACTTCTAAAATTTATTTTATTTATATGAGTACACCATTGTTGTCTTCAGACACAATAGAAGATGACATCAAATCCCATTACAAATGGTTGTGAGCCACCATGTGGTTGCTGGGAAATGAACTCAGGACCTCTGGAAAAGCAGCAAATGCTCTTAACTGCTAAGCCATTTCTCCATCTTAGAGTACTAGGATTAAAGAGGTGAGAAAAGGTCACATTAGGAAGAGTGTATGAAATGACAGTCAAGTGGGAGCTGAAGGGTGATTTGATGTGAACAAAAGTCATCACTACATAGTAGATGACTCTGCAGAATGGGCAAGGAGAGAGACGCCATGCAAACAATAAGGCCAGATGAGAAGACTGTAATGACGAGGGACACCAGCATAAGAAATATGGCTGGAAGAGAGATGGGTGTCCTTAGGTTGAAGGTCTGGAATTATAGGCTAATGATCCTGGGTAAAGAGGCATGAATGAGAAAAAGTGGTATTTGGGGGTCTTTGCCTATGAAAGAATTTTACAAACATCAAAATACCCAAAGATGGTAATTATGTGACTTTCACTGAGGGGTGTCACAGGGACATTAACAAAGAACTGTTTTTTTAACACATTGAATTGATCTCTTGTCATCTGACAGGAGTTCACTATTTCTCAAGGCCCACTCTATGCAAAATGGATCTCCCTCTCTAAGAATTCCCTGTAGCTGCTTCTTGCCTCAGAGATCACACCCTGACTATCGAGATTATTAATGTCCAGACTTGTCAGGGAATTCACACTCTTGATATGAGTTTTAAGGGAATTCAGTTACTTCCAAAGAGCACAAGTCTCAGAGTAAAGTGCTGCACTTAGTAACAACCCTGTGGGTACATAGAATGCTCTCAGGCTCAAGTTTGGACCACGTTAAAGCTCTATGAACTTGAACACCTTACTTAACCTCAGTTTGCTTCAGCATCCTGTGAAGTGTGGGGACAAGAATAGTACATACACCCCATAGGGTTGTTGTATAGTTTAAATTGTCTACTTCATTGAAAATTTGAAAAGAGGTAAAAGTCAGTTAGTAATAGCTGATAACAGCAGGGGCAATGAAGTGTTATCCAAATCTTCCATGAATCCCCACTCAGGATGACAGTGGCTTAAATAGAGAATGCAAACAGCAGCAGTACAATCCTTACAGGTACACAATGCATCTCTAACATCCCCACCCTGCCAGCATGTGTCCAACAGACCTACAAATAACTGGACTATTATCCTGAGCCTCAGCAAAGTTCAAACTGCTCGAACTGTGACAGAGAGACTGTGTGATGCTGCTATATCTAACCCTGTGGGTCAATGCTTACTTAATGCTATTTCTCTCTTCTTTCTCTACCCTAGTTTCTTAGATAATGTAGGAGAGCAGAGGGAAGGCTTCCTTATGCATCTCGTCATTTAAGCGTCATTACAATGGGGGAAACTAGAGAATTGACCTTCATCAAAGAAAGAAGGTAGTACCAGTGCTAATTAGGGGAAAAATGTATTGGGAAAAATTTTACAATGTAAGCAACCGTGTGAATAAATATATGCTACTACAAGAACACTCGATGGGAGGGGTAAGAGCTGGCTGGGTCTACAGTATTCCATACACTCCCTTGACAATACAAACCACATTGTGAAACTGAGTACATATGCCTGAACCCAATGATCCAATTGGATTTCCTTTGATGCAGCAATTCAGCACTTAGGAACATGCCTGTCCTACAGAAATGGTCTGAAAGACTGAAGAAGTGTCTGCCTAGCTCACAAAATCAGTAATGATATGTTATGCCTGTTATCTCCCTGTTAGTGCAAAAATTTAAAATAATGGCTAATACAGCAAATAATAAAGTGAGTTTTAGTATACTAAGCATATCCACATAATGACATCTATAGAACCTTCAAAGTCACTAAGGTAGCAATGCATGAATGACAGGGGAGATGCTTTGGGTACATTGGTTTTCAAAAGTATTATTAATTCAGTTAACACAATGCATTTTGATCATCTTCAACCCCAAGTTCTTCCCTTCCCTCTGTGAAGACCCACCGCACCTTCAGAATAACAGGAAAGAACCCTATTGGTGTCAATATATCTACACACACACACACACACACACACACACACACACACACACACACACACACACCACCTTATATATGCTATGAAACAATAAAAGAATATGAATCAGATTTTTTGATGTATCTGCTTTTCAGTCCTACTAGTGGCAGCAGGTGGGGCAAAGGCATAAAGCTAGTTGTTTTGTGTAATTTCAACTTATTTGTTCCCCTTTCCTTTCTTCCTCACTCTCTTCCTCTATTTTTATTCCCATATTCTATCTTTCTTTCTTCTTGCCTCCTTTCCCTTCCTTCATTCCCACCTCTTCTTTCTTCTACTATAACTAGCACATACTTCTTTCATCATAAAACCCAATAAAAAAATAACTCGGTGCACATTCATTACCCTTTATACTCATGCATTGGTTGTCCTGACTTCATTATACTCCCATGCATAATCTTCATAGGAAGTTTAAAAGAGAGAAGGGAGATTAGACTTGAAATGCTGTGAGTTTCCTTTTGTATTAAGCATAGCGATGAATATTCATTTATTGGCACAGGTAAATGTTCAGCAACTCACTCACTTGCTACCAAGGATAATAGACATTAAAAGTGTCATAGAACTTTCACATCACAGGCTCAAACTTGACAAAATAAACATAGCAAAGCAAAGCAAAACAACAACAACAAAACCATTCAATCTTTGTGCTGGGGCAAAATCAAAAATCCACTGCTGGACAGTAGGAAGATTAGGAGACTATTATGTGCTGCATGGCCACACATCACAGGGCATCACTACCCAATAGCATCAAAAGAACATTTCTATATCTAACAGTGGATAGATTCATATTAGCACATTCCATTTGAACATTATTTCTCCTCAATATCCTTGAGCCCATGCAACCCCAAGCAGCTGTCGCTTTAAAATTGTCTCCTTTCAGGTTTTGTACTCCCTCCTGCAAGACCTGCACATTTGAGCTCAAATTGAGGTTGGTGCAATTTAATCTGGCTGAGGCAATTTAATGCCAAAGGCAAATTGCAAGAATAAAACGTGCATATAGAATTAACCTCTGGCAATATAATTTCAAAATACTGTAGGATCATTTTTGCATCCCTAATTATTATTTTTATAATTACATACACTTATGGGGTATAGTGTAGTGATTCAATGCAGGTATACCTGTACAATAATAAAACAGGATAATTTATATTTCTTTCTCCTTAAGGATTTGCCTTTTGATTTTGAACATTGAAGTAACACTCTCCTAATTCTTTGTAAATACCTAATGAATCCTTGTAAGTTGTAATCATCTCTTGTTCCTTAGAACAAATTCACCTATTCCTATCCCGTAACTATGTTCTGATACTCAGTGCTCATAGACTTCCCAGCCTCTGCATATTGCTAGTATTTTATACCTTCAAAAGAACAGACTGCTGTGGTTCTCTATGGAGAAAGGCAACAGAGCCCAGGCTTGAGCTGCACTGACACAGCTAGGTCATTGTGATCTGATAGTGGAATTTTTGATTTCTAGTGGACTAAGGAGGACCATGAAGTCAAGGCTATACTGCTGAGGAACTGCTTCTAGCATTTGCCTCCCCAAGGACAGATAGAACTCCTTGTGATGTTGGGACTGGAAAGGAAAGTGTTCTGTTTTCTTCTTGCCAGCTTTTGTTCTTGCCTTCCATTCTTATACCCAAGTACCATAAACTTGATAAAGAATTATGTGGGTATGCTGAAAATAGGGGAACTAAAGATGTGGGGACACATCATGACATCATGTCTAACGAGTTAATTATTTTTAAAGACATTCTACCAATAAGCTGAGGATTGGGACTCAGTGCAATTCTGCCTCCAGAACTCCACCATGAAGCCTACTTCTTGGGAATCAAGTACTTTTCACTTGCCTTTTTCACACTGATGTTTAGATTTCTGATAATTTGAGATTAGCTTTTTTTGTCTGAAAGTGTTCAGTTTGGTAAACAAAACCAACACAAAAACAAAACAAGCAAGCAAACCACTAGCAGAAGATTCCCCACTAAGCTGTTATCAAGTGTAAGGTCTGAAAAGAGCAGATATAGAGGCATCTTAACAAACAAGACTAGAAACATCCCACAAATTCTAAGGAGTCAACCCAATTCTACATTATTGTGTCTTCTGCTATGAAGTCCTAGTAGTCAGGAAATTCCTCCCTCTTTGAGCAGAAAAAAAACGTATGGGTATGGATCCTTGAATGGACACACTTCATCATCTTTATGAAGCACAAAGCTTAGGATAAGCTAACCTCTCAGGGAAATGAGTCATCATCAGGATATGCATAATCCACTCTGATAATAGCATTGTAGACATGAAGATAACTGAACACAGCAATGGATATTCTTCCTAAAGATTTGGGGACTGAATCTCTGTTCTCAGCTCTGCTGCATTCTCGCTGAGTGGCATGAAAATACCTGTATTCAAGGTTTGGAGATGTCTTCCTAAGAATTCTATGTCTTATCTTCAGGAACCTAAGTGCAGCACAGAGGTTCTATTTTACACATCACTATTCCAGGACTTATGCAGTATCTAGTGCATTGGAACTACTTTGAAGAGAGATGAAATGAGTAACAGCAATAGCCAGCAGGTTTATAGGGGAGGGGGAGGGTAGGCATTGACTGTAAATCTTAGACTTCTCATGTATAACTCATTGAAATCTTACAATCCCTCTGCAAAGCAGAACACTTACAGCCATGCCATCTGATCAAAGATGAATGTGTAACTTGCCTAGGTTTACAGAAGTGGAAATAGTGTATGTGGTAACCCTGTTTCCATTGTAATACCTACTGATAAACACTGTGCTGTAAGTGTAGACTCCATCATTTTAGCATATGATGATAAAACATCATATGGTTTTATCTCAATAACAGGGTGGGCTGGAGAGAGGAAAGAAGTGGGCATGGAGGGATACAGGAAGAAGTAGACAGCAAATAAGAACAATAGTGGTCACCTCCTCCCACTCTAAGATATTTTCTCTTTCCATCTCCATGTGGGAGAGTA
The DNA here is from genome assembly GCF_978045245.1 of Mus caroli. Classification (NCBI taxonomy): domain Eukaryota; kingdom Metazoa; phylum Chordata; class Mammalia; order Rodentia; family Muridae; genus Mus; species Mus caroli. Next base: position 89,551,370 of record NW_028227261.1, on the reverse strand, counting down.
TGTTGGGGACTGTGCCATTATGCCAGAGAGAGGGGAAAGTTCTATGATGCTCTGTACTGGAACATTCCCAGCTGGACAAGGAAGGATGTCCTCCTAGGTATAACACTCTAAGATATGAGAAATGAGGCACTCCATCCAGAAGACAGTTCCAGGATGGCGAAATGCCTGAAATGTATTTCACTCAAGAAGGCTGAAGAGGCTGATTTACAGAAGTAATGGGTACTTTCTATTTTTCTCTTGTCAAAATTCCCAAGATATTTCTTGGAGAAGGAGAAATAGATTCAATTTCTTTATGGACAAGAAGGACAAAGACAAAGTTTTCAAATTTTGTGGGAGGAGAAAAACAGCTTCTAATAAGAATGTCCAGAAATAGGCCAAATTCTTGATAGTGAAAAGACTGTCGAGGGAGGTAGTTAGGAAACATTCAGAGGCATTGGACTATGGAATCTCTGGTGCTCTCAAAACCCCAGGTATTGCTTCGATATTTCTGTAATTTGTGAAAAGCCAAAAGAGATGGAGTTATGGGTCAACTCAGCAGAGTGATGGGTTTAAGATCCATAATGACTAATCTCAAAAGACTCTGGGTATGTCCCCAACCCCTGCACCTCTCCCTATGCCCCAGGAAAGAGTAAAAAGGGCTCACCTTTCTTCTCAAATTCCACTTTCTCTTCTCCTGGCCTTCCCAAGGTGTCCAGGGCATGGGTCATCTGGCTACCAAACTCATCCTCACGGGAGACGTGGTTGGCTCGCCTGGGTGGTTCCTCCTCCTCTTCATAGTCATAGTCATCCAGGATGGGGGTTTCCCGGATAGGCACACCAATGACTGAATTGTGTGCCTGAAGTCTGGAGGAGCGGAAGCTCTCCCTGGCCTGAGGACCCAACAGCACTGATGGGATGTAGTGAATCTCATGAGTAGCTTCTGTACTTGCACTCTTCTGTGGGATGCGCCGGCGCTTCTGCCAGCGACGCTGGGCATACAGTGCCACTGTGAACACCAACAGCAGGAGGAGAAGTGCAATAAGTCCACCCTGGAGGAGAAATAAAGAAGGGCAAAGAAATGGGCCACTGGTTTGTCGATAGTAGACCCAGATTGCTTTCCTATCTGCCCCAATTAGTTTGGGTCCAAGGGTTCCACCATTGATGGATTTATAGTTAGAGAGACACTACTTCCCAGTCCAGATAATTTCATTAACAACTTGTGGCCGGGCAGTACTGGTGCATGCCTTTAAAGCCAGCACTCGGGAGGCAGAGGCAGGAGGATTTCTAAGTTCAAGGCCAGCCTGGTCTACAGAGTGAATTCCAGGACAGCCAAAGCTACACAGAGAAACCCTGTCTCGGAAAACAAAAAACAAAAAAACCCAAAAAAAGAAAAAAAAAAAACAAAAACAAAAGTTTGATACGAAGACAAAAACATCAGTAACAGCCATGTTAGGACTATCTACCTTGTTAAATGCAGGTGGTTGCTTTCTTGTTTCTCCTACCAGCTGAGCAGCCCCAGGACAGTCCATCACATTCTCTCAGCCTTATTTTATTATCTTCAACATGAGTTTCCCTGAATCTCAAGAGATAGTAAAATCCCCTACACTCCATCACAACTTTTAGATAGTATTAGATTGCATTATCCAAATTCAAATATTTCTTTAACAATTTTTTATTAGATATTTTCTTCATTTAATACAGTCTGTATTTTCTTCACTTCCAGTCCTTTAATCTTTGATTTTTCAAGAAGGGGTTTGGGGTACAATGTAGGTTCTTAAAACATGTTTGAAGAATGAATGAATGAATGAAAGAAAACTTCCCAAGGCTCCTTTAATTAGAAACTTAAGATAGACTGAAATTTATTTTATCTTTAGTCTATCTAACCTTGGGGTATTAGAAATATGGCACATGTTTGAAATTTATGAAATGATCTTGTCTATGATTTTCTGAGGGCAGAATATTCCCTAAATAAGCATTCATCTTCCAGGTCCCTGACAACGGTGGATAACAGGAGTTTTTCACCTCTTTGGGTTTTGGTACCGCTTAGTACAGCTCTGTTAGTGTGTCTTGAGAAAAGGTGACTCCAGAAGATACGGTTTAACAATCTTATCATCTTTACACTAAATTGATCCCTGTATCCTGCTGACCAAACACATAGCAAACACTACAATGTTCTTTTATCTAAGATCTATAATTCACTACAGTAAATATACATGTATCCTCTCTTAAAATGGGTAGGGTTGGAAGATAGCTGCGTATAAGTTTGGGGTGGGAGAATTATAGCAGGACAGAAGTCCTGTCTTGAACTTGGCAGTGATCTACAGTAAGGTTCCAAGGAATACTTTCCTAGATATCACAACTTAAAAATCAATAACAAAAACTGAACATAACCTTACCACCACTGCATGATTTTATTTCAAAGCACATATGTATAAATTTTCAAGTATATGTAAAATATGTCAGGCAAAGACTTCTTTATAGAGGGAGATAGGATGAAAGTTGAGGGATGTGGAGAACATATCAGAAATTGGCTGCTGGTAAGCATGGGCTCTAAATGTTCCTCTGCCAGGGAACCTGCAGGGTTGTTGTATCAACACCACTAAAAAGCAAAAGAATTCACTGCAAACTGGAGGGCCATGTATAAGCGTGAGGCCCTTGAGAGAACCACTGAACTACCTCTGTTTCATTTGGACATTCAACTCAGGAAAGAAAAACACATGACTCAGCAGGGAAAAATAGCACACTGAGTCACCAGAAGTGGCTAAGGTTGCTAGAACTGGTCCATGCTAATGGTGCCATATTCCAACTCCAGATTCTTTCACCAGAGACAAGTGAAGAAAGAGAAAAAGCAATTGATGTGTCATCGAGAGCTGGGGCATACAGCCTCTGAGCACACTGGAGGAGCACATCCAGACACTGGTGACCAAAACAAAACAAAACAAAACAAAAAATCTTCAGGACAAAACAAGTATCATAGAAGGAGGGAGGAATGTTGGGTGGACAATTGTGGATTTTCATAAAGCAAGTTAAGAAGAAGACAAAGTTCAAAGGCTGGTACTGAAGCCCTTTGGTCTCAGAGTCAACCTGATGCTACATCCAATATGAGGGAAAACATCTTTGGTTTATTTGTTTGTGTGTTTGTTTTTTAAGATAAACAAAAATGGTGAAGGACTGAAAATCTTCCCTCTGCCCCAAATAGCAGTCTATTGGTTATCAGTTTTGCATGAGTGTGCAAATGCAAAAGTGTGTGTGGAGGAACTTGATTTACATCTTCTTTATGAGTCTGAGAATTTCACTATGCTCTTGAGTAAGAGGAAGGAAGAATGAATCCCCTTATCTTCTTTATTCTTGTTTCCTCGCCTGTCTCTCTGTAGGATTTTTCTATTTTCCCAAATCCATTATTGAGAATGCCCATCGATTCCCCAATAGAAGCAGGCAAGAACAAGGCCATGAAATGATAAGGACAGATGGTTATGACATGAAAAGCCAGTGTCCAGAATATGTGAGGCTCTGACTCACTGCATACTACTGCCTGTGACAAGTGTACTAAAATGGTTACCTCCTTGGGCTCCCATAGGCTCCTATTCTCATTGTGAAGAATTATGCTAAGAATTTAAAAAGACAACACCTGACCTGAGTAAGAGATATCTGCCACAGAAAATCCACAAATAGAAGCCTCCTTCCTTTAGTTTCTCTATCTCTCTACTCTAGAACAAATCTTCTCACTCTGCCTGGCACTTCTTAGCCTGGTACTCTAGATGTTTCATGGCAGCACCCTTGCTTTCTTTCCGTGCTTTTATTCCCTTCAAGACTCACCTATCCTGCCTATTTTATCTCACCATAGAGCCAAACTGACTGGCTAGCTTGTCCCTAAAGTATGATGGTCCTTTACATCAATTCATTGTCACCTTTATCTACAGTGATCTTTTACTCTCTAAAGTGCACTGAATAATGTACTCCAAGAAACATGCCCTCACAAGACCTCAAGGGGTGACCTCATTTGGAAATCATAACTTTGTGAATATAATTAGTGAAGGTGAAGGCATATGAAATTAGAAAAACCCTAAAAAAATTGGCTGATGTCCCACTAACAGGAGAGAACATAGAGGCATGAACACATAGATGGAAGGTAAGGTGAAGACAAAGACATAAATTAGGGTGACCCAACTGAAGGCCACAGAATACCACAGGTCCACAGGCTTTCCTTCCCAAGCTGGGGTAGATTATTCTAATAGAGCTTCTGGAATTAGTGTCCCCTGGTGGCATCTTTTGGGTGATTTCTGACCTTGAGCAATTAGAGGATAATTTTATTTTGTTTTAGGCCACATAGCTTATGATAGCTGTTATAGAAGCCCCAGGAATCGGATCTGATCACTAAAACTCTTCCTTCCATATTCTTTATCTTAGGGGTTATGTCTTCTGAGAACATCTTCAATGCCACTACAGCACCATGAATAAACTCTTGAGAAAGCAAAGGGAAGAAACATTTATTGTGCCTATGGTTTTAGTTCATCATAGCAAAAGCAAAGTGACTCACACTGTGCCATCCAGGGAGCAGAGAAAATGCCTGATCTCTCATTTTTCCTTCTTTCCCTGCTGAATTAAACCTCTTATGAATCACTGTTTAATATACAAACAATAGTGTGCTTTATACATTCTCAGCCCAGTCAAGTCTCTGATTGACATTCACCATACATGATCTTTGCTTCTTTGTGTCCAAGTGTTGCAGAGCTCCCCGTGATCTGGCTATACTACATCCAACTGATGATTTCAGGCCATCTTTCCAGGCCAGGTTATGAAATGCTATTTCCTAGCCTGTAGTGTAATGTAGAAAATGTTGTAAGAAATACCCCTAGTTACATTGGAGACATGTAAGTATAAGGCCTTGTCAGTAACTCTGTCACACACACACAGCCCCTGAGAATACATTGTATGTTACTTTAGCTGCTCTGCTTTTTCTCTGAGCACCTTTACCTTGTGTGCTTGCACAAACAATATCAAAACTCATAAATTGCAGGGTTTAGGGACTAAAAAACACCCCTAAGACACCCTCCCAAGAGATAGCCTTCAGAGAAGTCACAGTTGGCATGTCATTCTGCCTGGCCTCATTTTCATCTATTTCTTATGTTAAAATATCCAGGCATAGGAGAAGAAGCAAGAGAATGGAAAGAGGATAATATGGGAAATGCTTTATTTGACAATGTGTCATTTGGAAACTGATTATTTCTGTCTCTGGCCTTTTTAATATTCCCTCACAATGGCCAAGCCGCAAGGGGATTTGGTATTCTAAGTCTGGATTTATAATACTCTGTTCAGCAGTGATAAGAACACGGGCCTTTAATCCTCAGAGCTGTGAACATGCATATTCTCCCACGTAATGTCCTTCCCTCCTTACCACTTGTTTCCGGTCCCTGGCAGGCAGCCACATGATAGCTTTGAGCAGGTGACCCATTGGATGTTCTATTTGGCCAAATGCCTAGTAACAGAGGGAGTATGGTAGGATGGGACAAGCATCCATGTTCTCTGAGAAGTTGCTCTGGGGCTTCAGCCTATGCATAAGGTGTGTAAGAAAGTAATCCAATCCCTTTGTGGTACATATGTCACTGAGAGAAGAAGAATATTTTGGCCATGAGCATAGAATATCCTACAAATGATTTAGAGAAAGATTTTGTAGTCATACCCACCATAGCTGCTAATAAACCTGTCAGTCAAGAAAATATCCTTCATGAAAGAGGTTCTGGAAGCTACCATTTCTCTCCTGTGCCAGGTTGAGATAGCTTCCATGGTAATCATTTAAATGAGTGCTAGATGACCTGTTTGCCTTTATTTCCCCTCTTCCTTAATCTAAATTCCTTTTCCTACCACAATGAGAGCTGGTAGAAACAGATCTACTTCATCTCCCATTGACTCAGCTGAAGTTCAAGTTTTTGTCACACAGTCAGGACTCCATATTTGTGAGTAAGCTAGTGTCAAATGTACACCTTTGAGAGATTCATGAGGACTCAGTAAGCTTTATTTTTGACATAGGTTGGTAGAATCATGCTGTGGCTGTAGGAAGATCATGTTGTATGCGGTAGGGAGACAGAAATCAGGGAGGCCACTGAGGTTTCTCATGACAAGGTAAAATGGTGTTTCTAACATGGGATAAATTTGTGCCCCAGGTGCCATTTGGAATGAGGAGCAGTTATTGTTGTCAGAGCTAAGGGTGGTATAGGATTTGTATTATTAGCTAGTGAGCAGTGAGTAGAGGCCAGGAAATTTTAGGGAAATACCCTAAGTGTACAGGAAAGTCATAAGAAAAAAAAAAACTGAAACAAAACAAACTGAGAGCCCTTGGTTTAACAGAAATGATAAAAACTAATATAACTAAGGCTGTGGAGATATGCAGCTGGCTACTGGGGTTTCTATAACATGTACATGACAGAATAGGAAGGTTGATTGGCAGTAAAGGAGGAGGAAGAAGGAGATACCAATGATGACTGAGGACTGGATTCTAGCATTGGGCCAGAGAAGGACCTATCTAATTAATGATTTCCTGAATAATACGCTATGTTATGCAAGATCCTAGCCCATAATCAAATGAAAGATGTTTGCATGTATAAATAATCAATTTGTTAAAGGAAGATAAATACACATAAAAGATAAGCTGTTGTATATAAATACTTATACATATTCACATTTGTAACAATATACCAACACCCCTCTTTATGTGTATAATTAGTTATATTTATCTACACTTATTTCTTTGCCTCTAGGGAAATATTGGCTGACCTGTTTAAGAAGGCCCTATTAAAGAAAATAAAAGGTGTTTTTCTTTTAAATAAGTCACCCTATTTATCATGTATGTCTTAGATGCATATTTTATTTCCCAAGACAATGCAGAAGAGGAGGGAAATGTAGAAACACAATGTGGTTCTTTGGAAAATATTCAACCTCTGCCTATTGCTTAATAGATTATATAACTTTAATTGCCTTTAGGCCATATCAGAAAAGGAGTTAAGCCTTCACATAATCCGAATCCAATAGACAATAATTTATCCACTGGACTGGAGCTAATAAACTCTCGGCTATGAGGTACTGATCATGACCCCAACAGGCATGGTAGGATTGCCTTTACTGCATTTTAGTTGTGGGTTGTGGTTAAGTCACTTAACTTTCCCATTTTTCATCAACAACGAGGGTTACTAGCATGTAACTGAGAATTAATGGGGGGAACGCAATCAGATCACTTTATATAACAACACGTCTAACATAATAACTTAGCAGATCTTAGGAGATGTACCATCTTTATTGCTGATTCAAGACTCTATTTCCCTTACAAATTTAAACATGAGATATTGATGACCTCAGTTTTTGCCAGACAGTGTAGTGTGAGATAGTTTCAATACATCTCACCCTGCTTCCGGGCTGTGAGGCACAACTGTGTTCCTTCCTAGGAAGGTGCAGATAAAATTGTGTACCTTTAAAAATCTTTTCTTCTCTCTCGCTCTTTACTAATTCAGATATTTTCAGATAGAGTCTGACAGGCAGAGCTGCAGCTTGCTTCTTAGGCCAAGTAATCTTTGAACCTGAGATCTTCACGTTTCTGCCTGTCCAATGTTGGCATCATAGGTGTGTGTCCCCAACACCTGCCCTAAAGGCAAACAATAGCCATCCTTGCTCTAATATTTCAGAAGATAAGAAAGCCAACTCTGGCCTTGAAAACTCTTTAGGTCAGATGGAATACCTATATGCTTTTGCTACTTTGCCTAAGATTTCAAGTATGGATGAAGGCACTACAAGCACCTAAAAAATAAACTAACACAGCAACATGCTGTGTTTCTTATGACAGTGTTCCTCTGACTGAAATGACCCACCTGACTTCTTTATGTAGTTTTTGAAGTAATAAGTCCAGGGTCATGAATTCTCTAAAATAGCTAGGTCAAGTGTAGGTCTCTCTCTCTCTCTCTCTCTCTCTCTCTCTCTCTCTCTCTCTCTCTCTCTCTCTCTGTGTGTGTGTGTGTATGCGCGTGTGTGTGTGTGTGTATGTGTATGTGTGTGTATTTTTTGCTCTAGATAGCTTTCTCTTGCTATTCTAAAAACTCTCTGGATACCTCATCTCTGGAATATCAAAAGTCCAGTATTTTATTTACATATCAATTCAGTCATTAACCCAAGTTCTATTTTGAGTGTCCCATGAATTAGCATCCCTTGACCCTAGCCTCTTGATTCTTAGAGAGAACAAGCATAAACACATGTCTGGGTCTGTTTCTAAACTGGCTCTGTCTCAAGATGACCTTGAACTCAGGAATCTGCCTACCTTTGTAAGTATAAACAAACAAACAGACAAACAAAAAACTTAGCTGGGTGTGATCTTGTCCTGGGATTTCCACTCCCGAAATTTCTTTATCTCCTTCCTTCATAACTTTCTGATAAGCTGGCTCAAAGTGTACCTACCTTTGTTCCCTTAGAACTGTGAAGCTCCTTATACAATTCACATTGCACCCTTATATTTTGCAAAGTTGAGAAATTATATATATTTAACTAATGTTTTCAGGATTCTTTCCCACGGCCTTAAGCGCTGTCCTAAAGATCATAGTTTTCTACCATTTTGCTGAGACATTAGAGACACCCTTGCCTCCCAGACTCCTGTTGTCTCTGATTATCATGGAGTCATTAACCTTGAGAGAGGACATTCCTCAAAGGAGAAATGTGAAAATATATACGTTATTATATAAACGCACCTTACGCCCACAGCAACCATCAACACTTGTGGAGGCTCCTGCCCTGCTGGCTCTCTAGGGGCAGAAACCATGCCATTCTGTTCCTTTCATGGCCAAGCAGATATAACATTAATCAACTGCATATTTCTTAGGATCTATTCCAAGATCTGAGAAGGTATCATTATGCATCTACTCTATTTCTATGCTGAGAATCAATGAATGGAGAGGACAGGTTTTATTTCTTTCAAAATGATTGTGAACAATACATGGTCCTAGGAGATTTTTAGTTAACTTACCGTTTAAGAAATGAATGAATAAATGAATGAGTACATTAAGTATACTTCTTTGAGGATAAGTAGTTGAAATACACCTACAACAGTCTGGGAATCCTCCATCTGTATGTAACAGGATAATTCACACAAGCCATTAAGCACAAAACACTATCCCTCTCCATATCCTTAGGTGGCCTCTCAAGCTCTCTCAGATCCTACTCGAAAGGATGGATAATGGGGATAGAAGAGGATTGATTTTCTTCCGATAATTTTAAGTCACTGAAATAAACAGATAGACTCTCTGTGGTCAGGGAGGGGTGCTGCCTCCCTTGATCTATTCATTCTCTGCACTGCTTTAAGGAAACACTTGGAAACAGTCAAGTTCAGAACTTCTCATGATGTCATCAACCAGTATTGTGACCTTAATAAAGTCTCTCTGTGATGCTTAAGTTTTGAAGCTCTGGAATGACAGGACTAACACTTACCCAAATATGTTGTGGTAGAGATCAGATAAAATAGGTGGAACAACAATATGAACTAACCAGTACCCCCTGGAGCTCGTGTCTCTGGCTGTATATGAATCAGAAGATGGAATAGTGGGCCATCAGTGGAAAGAAAGGTCCATTGGTCTTGCAAACTTTATATGCCTCAGTACAGGGGAACGCCAGAGCCAAGAAGTAGGAGTGGGGGAGAAGGGGAGTGAGGGGGTAGGGGAATGGGGGGTGAGGGTATGGGGTACTTTTGGGGTAGCATTGGAAATGTAAATGAGGAAAATATCTAATTAAAATAAAATTAAAAAATTGTACAGTATATTCTCTTTTCAGACAAGATCTCACAATGTTGTCCAATGGTAGCCTGGAACTCACTACGTGTTATCCATGCTGTTCCCAAACTCCCCATCCTCCTATTCAAGGTTGTAATTGTACCACCTTGTTGTTTTATACTGACCCTGTGCCAAACTATTTGCCTGGATTTAGAAATACACAGATATGCCCTTGAAAAATGTGCAGTTGTTTGGGGGGAATAGATATGCAAGCAGATAATTACTACCAGGCACAGTTTGATAAATTTTATGCCAGGGGGAAACCATGAGAAGCAAAGGGTTTCTCACAGCATCCAGTGCAAATCATAGAGGGAGTGGGAATAAAACAGAATTCCCTGTAACTCCAATTAAAGATAAATTAAAAGGGAAAAGGACTGCCCATGCAATCAGGTATACTTACATCCAAAATGGGACTGGACTGCTATAGAGCCCACTGAGCAGCATAGTGGCTATAAGTTGGAGCATCCACACTGTTATTTAGCAGTTGGAAAGCCTGACATGGGTCAAGGAATTTTTTTTTGAGCCTCTGCTCTTTTATTTGAAAGTGAAAAACAATAGTCTTGATCGAATGACAGCATTGTGAAGATTAAATGAACAGCTGCACAAAAGGGATCTAACACATCAGTGCTCATAGAATAATGGTGTCATGAATTCTGGCTTATGAAAAATACACTGAGGAAGGAATCATAGACCCTAGTCTGTCCCTTGTTTCTTATAAACTATGGAAGCCAACATAGAATCCATGCCTCACATTCCCAATTGTTTAAAAAACACAAGATGGCTGCAGCAGCCAAATAAGCTAGGCATCCTTAATTTCATTTAGCAATTGAGTATACTAAGCCTCCAACAGGGCACTCTGCCTGAGTTCACAAGGTTGTTTAGTGGCAGAGCACAGATTTGATTTTAGAATCTGAATCTGAATCCATGTGCTGTAAGTTGCTGTGATCATCCTGAAATTGTCACTGTCATAAAAGGTATGAATGGAAGATGAGAAGATCCCTCATCCTTCACTCAGTATCTCAGTCCAGGCTCCTATATCCACAAAAACACTCCTACCCCTATACCAACAGTTAGCATTATGTCAATTATAGAGATTTCTGAAGTGGGAATGTAGGCTATACCAAAGGCAAGGCATGTAAAATAAGTTTCCTCTGTGGGGGGTGGGGGTGGGGGGGTGGTTTGCCTTCTGCACAGTCAACCTGATGCTGGCCTCATGAGAAATCAAAGTTACTCAGAGTAAAAGAGGTTTGATATGGCAGCAGGGCAGGGGAGACACCTGCTACTGGGACTATGTTGATGAGCATATTCTCATTGTAGTCCCTTCTAGTAGGGTTCTTCACTGTCATTCAATCCCAAGACTTTTCTCCCCTTATCTTTACTTAACTTCCACTATATCATTTACTTTTTCCTGCACTTGACTATATTACATGCTAATGTGTTCAATTTTTTTGTACCCCAAAAGAAATAGAATTTGGTTATTCATAAACAGCAATGATTTATTTTCCCCCTAAACATCAAAAGTACCACTTAGTACCCTATTGTTTTTTTAACAAATATTTTTGGATGGTTTGCAGGAAGAACAGATTAGACCATAGGCAGAAGGTTCTCCAAGTATCTATTAGCCTCTTGAGCCTAGGGCTGTGCTTGAGTTGTTCTAAAATCTTATTCTCGGTGAGAGACCAGAACATACTTAAATGATGAAGAAAATAATGCTTTTAATGCCACATTGATTTCTGGCAAAGGCATTCAGTCTATAGGAAGTATTAGGAAGCAAATGTGTGTACCTGGCTAACTTGTATCTGATGTTGGAGGAAAACAAAGGAAAAAAAAAACAGTGCAAATTCCAAACTTTATAAACTGCTGCAGTTTCCCTGTATGCATCAGTATGGAAATATGGAAATAATGGAGATTTGTGTGAAAGACAGCAGCCAGGAAGTAGCTCTGAATTTGGGTCTAAATCTAATCTGATCATCTATAAAGGTCTGGACCAGCCTCTTTATTTTAAGCCTTGCCGCTGCTACCTTCCCCCACCCGCCAATTTGCTTGCACACTGCACACGTGTGTGTGTGTGTGTGTGTGTGTTGTACACGTGAGTGTGTGTATGCATGCATATTAATATGTTTCACATGTACAGGTGGAGGTTACAGTCTGACACTCAGAATCAACTTATATATTGAGGTCTGGCCACCTGAACCCGGAGCTCACTCAACAAACTGATATAACCCACCTCCTCTGGGGATGCTCTGTCTCTGACTTCTGGATGTTAAGATTAGGTGTGGGCTACTATGCCCACCTGACATGTAGGTGAATAATAGGAAATTAGACTCTGGTCATCAAATGCTATGCTGATTGAGCCTCCAGGGTGCCACCTTGATTTTCTCATTTTAAAATGGTCAGCTTGACAAGTCTCTTCATGCGAAGAATCCCCTGACTCTGACCATTTTTATAAACTAAGTGTATACTACAGTGTGGTTTATATACAATCCTTAGTATAGGAAGTGTAGTGAAAGAGCGATGAATATAAACACCACCAGTAACTGGCAGAGATAACAGCAACCACCAAAAGCAATGCCACATCTTCAGGATTTCCACTACATCTGATGCTTCTATCATCTGTCCATCAAGCTTCTTCAAAACCCATTACCAGGCACACAATAGGAGTCTTGTTAGACGCACATTTTTGGATGCCATTTTTGGTCATTGGTGATGGAACTGTCAATTGTCTTTAAGGCCCGAGGATCTTTCCCACTGAGATTGATCAGGAAATCCCCAAGACAGTTAGTTATCAGGGCAGAGAGTCAAGCAAGGCATGTCCAGGAATAATAAAGGAAAAAGACAACAGACTCAACAAGAGGCTAGTGCATACTGTGGAAGGGAGCTACCCTGTTCCTGATGGAGGTTGGGGATATCCTGTATTGTGCTATCTTACTTTAATATGTATGTGTATATATATATATATCTTGCAATTCCTTGAAAAGTTGAATTTAGCAAAGAGAATTATCTTTCTACTTCTTTTCTGTAGGTGGTATATGTATATACACAAGGGAGCACATGTATGTGCCTGCATTTATGAAGGTCAGAGGTCAAAACCAAGTATCTTTATCAATCTCAATCTGTAACTCATCTTTTAAGATAGTTTCTGAAAATGAATATACATTTCAGTGACTGGTTAGAGTGGATGGCCTCTATTCTTAAAATAATAGTGTTAATTGATTCAAGTCTGACATGGAGTCAATGATAACTTTAAGTTGATATCCTTAACCATTGACATCTACAAATGTATGTTTCCAATCCTGATGGTGGAATGGATATGAATGCTGGGCAGCACACAATTTAATCTGTTGTGCAGATAAAGGACTATTGGGTCCATTATTCAAATCTAGCAGCCTTGTAAGAAATCATAATATAAAAAGCAAAATAAAAAAAATTAAAGCAGGAAAGAAAATTGCCAGAGAAGATGGTAATAAGGTGTTCTATTATTATTAATTATTATTATTAATTCCTGGTGTCCATGCTTAGCAGAGGATCAAATGGTGCATGCATTGTAGGGAGAAGGCATTAGGAAGGAAACAGGAGCAGAAGTTCCACAGAAAAATGTTAGGACTAAGATAAGCAAAATAAGCAAAAGTACTTTCTACAGAAAAAATTCAACCTTTTGCTTATAGTCCTCTCAGATTTCCTTAAGAGAACTAAGTATCTGCAAATTGGCCTAGTCCTAAGACTCTCCAGTTATTTATCTAACCTGCAGAATTCACCAAGGAAGCATGGTCATCAGTTGTCCGGAGCTAGCTTAGGGATGACAGAGCAGGGCATTTGATCTTGGGAGTTCAAATCTCACCCATGACAGCTTCTGAGCTAGTGCTCACAAGCAGGCTGATTTCTTTACTGAATCTCTTTCTCCCCTCTGTGAAAGTGCATCTGTCATCCAATCTGATTCTCCAAGTCACTGAAGGAGGCAGATAAGGTTAATGACCTCCTGCATGAAGTTATCTAAATAAAGTGAATGAATATTCATCTGCATTGATTTAATACATCGAAAGAAAAATGTTTGTGGGACATGGGAAGGAAAAGGTGTTCCTTGATATTGGAAATTTCAGGGTACTTTGCAAGAGGAAAGATAGAATGAGTGGAAATAGGGTTGAACAGAAGAGAAATTGGAAAGATTCCTGTCTCTTGGCACAGTTCAAATGACTTAGTCAGATACATCCAGGAAAATTCTTTCATCTTGGTCAAACATTCTTCCTTGTTCTGGGTCTATGTCCCAAGGCTTTCCAATTAGGTTAGAGGGCAGAGGGGCACAAAGCAATAAAGAGGACCTGGAATGAAGCCTTCCGACTCTATTTCTCCTCTGGAATGGCTGACTGCTATTTCTGTACTGCAGACAATGATGGCCACATGATGGGGTATCAAACACTCAGTGCTGACACTGACTGGGGAAGAACAGGTCTTTGTCATAGTCCTTAAAGGAGTTCTTTACATCAATAAGGACAAAACGTTAGCTATCATCTGTTTCATTCTTTTTCTCATCGTTCAAGCTGTTTTGAATTTGTATGAGAAAGATACAGAAATCCCTAAAACCTAATATTCATTAATTGCATCAATAGAATGTTCTAAGTAAATTGCTGTTATTAATATGATACTCACCTAGAAAATTTCCTTTCCTTTTTTTAAATTATTTTTTAATTAGGTATTTTCTTCATTTACATTTCCAATGCTATCCCAAAAGTCCCCCATACCCTCCCCCCCCACTCCCCTACCTACCCACTCCCACTTCTTGGCCCTGGCGTTCCCCTGTACTGAGGCTTATAAAGTTTGCAAGACCAATGGGCCTCTCTTTCCACTGATGGCCAACTAGGCCATCTTCTGCTATATATACAGCTAGAGACACAAGTTCCGGGCGTACTGGTTAGTTCATATTGTTGTTCCACCTATAGGGTTCCAGTTCCCTTTAGCTCCTTGGGTACTTTCTCTAGCTCCTCCATTCCCTCCTCTCCAAAAGCATCTACTACACTATTTCTGCCCTTTTAATCAATATACTCTCAGAATTTCACTGCAATGCAAAACAGTTGCTTTTTTCTCATTCCCTGGTATTTTGTTTCTAATTCATTGTGTTCGGAACAAGGTGGGCCCCTTCTGTCTGCTGCTTTTGTCCCTGACACATGCAGAAACACTGGCACTATTCTTCACCCTTCTGTGTCTATGACCAGTATGTGGAACTTCTGCTTTGCTGTTCACCAGGACGATCCATGAGCTGTCTGTCCTTCTATGCAGCAGAGCAAGCCTGAGAGCCTTGAGAGCCGATGGTAACTGTGAGGAGGGGCTGTTTCCAGTTCCTATGGGACAGTACCTCCTCACTCAAAAGCAAAATATCATAGGAAAGTACTGGATCTAGATCTGTTGGGCTCAGGGAGACTAGGAACTGAGAACTAAATCTGTTTTATGAGACATCGAGAGAGTCACTCAGCCTCTCATAGCCTAAATTCCTCACCAATCAAGTAGCAAGAAGAACTAACCTGACTTGACTCTTAGGGCAACTGTGAGTATCAGATTGTATGATGGACATGAAA
Organism: Mus caroli; assembly: GCF_978045245.1. Taxonomy (NCBI): domain Eukaryota; kingdom Metazoa; phylum Chordata; class Mammalia; order Rodentia; family Muridae; genus Mus; species Mus caroli. The sequence continues at coordinate 89,536,027 of NW_028227261.1, read as the reverse complement.
ACAGTGGAAAATTACCAAGTGTTACATACATAAGAAGATCAAGCGAAACACAATGACAACATACTCTTAAAACTATCACTGTATGTCCTGGCTAGTTTTATGTCAACTTAACATAAGCTAGATTCATCAGAAAGGAGTATATTTTAGTTGAGAAAATGCATCTATACGATGAGCCTATAGGCGAGCCTGTAGAACTTAGAAACAATAGAAGACTTGTCTTTCTCTAATATGGTATCTTAGTTACAGTTACTATTGATGTCATCAAACACCTTGTCCAGAGCAACTTAGAGAGGAAAGAGTTTATCCAGCTTATACTTACACATTTCAGTTCATCATTAGAAACTAAATTAGGCCAGGAACTCAAGCAGAGCAGGAATTTTGAGGCAGGAGCTAGTGAAGTGGACACAGGAGAATGCTGCTTATTGGCCCTCTATTTATTGTTTGCTCAGCCTGCTTTCTTAGAGAACCCAGGAAGACCAGCCTGAGGTGGCCCAACCTTTAGAGCTGAAACATTTTATTTTTGCCTATGTAACTAAGAGTCTGAAATATATGCCATGATTTCTTTTTAAAAAAAAATTAAACAAGATATTCTAACAATAAAATGTCACTCGGAGTGCAGTGCATCCACTATAATCAGCAGGTACCAAAAGGGTATGGGGGACTTTTGGGATAGCATTGGAAATGTAAATGAAGAAAATACCTAATAAAAATAATAGTAAAAAAATAAATTCAATTAAAAAAAGAAAGAAAACAACAGATTTGTGTTTTCTAACCCATTTGACTCTGCAGTACAGAGGCTCTTTGAAGGTAACTGTGAGGATGCTGATCCAAATCCAAGTTCTTATGTTACTGTTTCTGTATTTTGTGCCACTGATAAAATATATATTGGTTAATTTGTGCTAATTAAATGCAGGCTTGATAGGCTTGCTCCATTATAAATGGTTGTTTTTATCCATTTTATGAATAGGAGATACCTGTAAGATCACATTTGGTCCAACAGCTCTGGACTAAAAATGTTAATGTACCTTATCTCTGTGTAACAGGAGCATATCTTTGGAGCATGGTGAATGCACAAGGCTGGGCAATGGATGGATGAGTTGGCAGAAAGAAAAAGGCCTATGCCAATCCCTCTGTTCTATAGACCAGAGAAGGCAGCAGAGTTACTCAGCTGCCTACCACCAGTCTGAGAAGGGAGCCTGAGGCAGGCACAGATTGTGTTTGGTTTACAGGGAAAAACTAATAACTCAGCAGAGACAGAACAGATGTGTTTGGCATTCAGGCCACCTCACCCTGATATCCCCTCTCTTTCTCCTCCACACCCTTTCTAGTGTCATCTAATCCCTTCTGCACAAGACATGTACCCCATCCCACGCTGAACAGATGCTTAACAGTGGCTGGATGGAAACCCAGCAGAGCCAGATACAACTGGTCTTGCTCAGCTCAAATCCCACTTTCCAAATGTCACAGTCCATGGGAGCTGAGAGCTTTTAGGGTCTGAGGATGGTTGAGAATGTACAGCTTTTGAACACTTGCCTTTGAAAAATGTTTCTAAGTACAAGTCATACCAAATAAGTTGCTCCAATTTGGGTAGATGTTGGAAGACAGAAAATTGTAGGACTCTTTAAGACGAAGTAGAAGAAAAGCTATTCTTTCATTTTGTAAAGAAGAAGATCAAGGCTCAGAGAGGACAAGACAATTAAAACCTCCCTACGTCGACTACAGCCCAAAGTAGAGGCAGGATTGGAACCTGGATGCTTACAGGTTCGTTTGAAGCTTGTTTTGGTGCGCGATAGGAAGCAGAAGAGTAAAAATGGGCATACAATCTCAAGGATTTGCTGTTAACAATTGGCATTCACTGTTGGGCAGAGCATTATAGGAGAAACAAAATGCTCAGTCCAGTTTCTAAGCCCCTGTTACATAAAAATCACTGGCAATCATAAATTAAGTACCTTAAATGACTAAAACAGTCCTCACTGAAAATCACTAAGGTTGACGTTAGTACATCCACTCTGCAGGGAAAAAAAATAAAAGCAGGCTAAGTAATCTGCTTCAGGTAAAAACATTACTGTGTAGCCAAGTCACTGTTAGCACACAGACCGCTAACAGTAGAAAAGAAATTGAAAGAATTTTTCATGGCATCTACAAGAATCTCCTCCCATAGGTGGGGTGCCTGTGGGTGATGGGCATGAAAAGGAGATAGAAACCATGTTCCCATGTTTGTATAATAAGATATTTCCTTCCTCCTTTGTTCACTAGCTCTCTGTCAAAGGCCCAGAGAAACAGACAGATGTTGCCAACATCTGGGCCACTATTGTTAGGGCAGCAAGTTGCTCTGGGCTGCCACTGGAGAAAAGAAGCTGTTGGTGTTAGGAAGAATAATGAAGAGCTAACATTTGCATAGTGCTTTCTGCTGTTTCCAGAAACATCTCTATCGTATCCCACCCCCATTTATTAGCCAAAGGAACACAGACATACACTCCCTGAAAGCTAAGTAGAATCATTTTCATTTTGCACAGAAAGGATGGTTCCTATTTCAAAACATAGCAATCATAGGATGCCAAAGGCCAAGCATAAAGATGCACGAACCCTGAACTGAAGCCCGTTGCATGTGCAAGGCCTAGAAATCAATTGCAAGTATAAGACTGAATATAACTCCTTCTTCATATAGGAAGAGAGCATTTAGTACATGCTTATCAGGTACTGGGCATATAATCGCAGGCAGAACCTCGGATATGATCCTTCCAGAATAAAGAAAAGGTCATTACAGGGTAAAGCAATGTCCTCAGTGAAATTTGTTTGGCAAATTCCCAGAATATAGCTGGAGCTGAGTGAGGCCAGGAGGAAAGAGTCACTAGGTCAGAACATATCACAGCCATTGCAAAGGCCAGACTAGGGAAGAATTAAGTTTCTATAGATACAAAACAGACCTTGTGGCTACCCTTAGGGACACCTTGAAGACCTGCCCTTCAGAAAATAATTGTCTTCAGCTATACTGTATTTTGATGAGGATCTTCAAGAAGGTTTCAAGAGATTATTAAAGTCAAGTCTCTACTTTCATGTGAAAATACACTTATTAATTCTTTGAAAATTTCATACAGTATATTTGGTTCATATGCTGATCCCCCCCACACACACACACACTTCTCTCCCTAGCTTCTCCCAGATCCTTTTTTTCTGCCTTCTCTCCAACTTGATGTCCTCTTTTTTATTTTTGTCTTTACAATCTTAAACTATTTCTATTTTTTCTTATTTATATGAATTGTGCTTTGACTGTATGAATATGTACTACATGCATGTTTCATCCCAGTAGAAACCAGAAGAGCGCATTGTTTCTCTGGAACTGGAGATTCAGTGGTTATGAGACATCGTGTGGGTGCTGAGATCTGAACTCAAGCCTTTTGTAAAAGCAAGTGTTCTGAAGTCCCAAGCCATCTCTCCAACCCTTATTTTTGTTTTAATAGCCGACTCAGTGCAATTTGTGCTACCATACTAATGAATCTGGGGACATTTACTGGACAGAAGTCACCATATGAGAGGCTACATTACTAAAGCAAACTGACTCTCCCTAACCTAGAAGACATCAGCTGCCCATCACACTTTAGTTAGGAGCAGGAGCTCATGAGCATCACATCCCTCCAAGCTAGAATGTGTAATGATATTGATCTTATCTAGGCCTTATACAGGCAGCCCAAACTGCCTTGTACTCATCAGTGAAGCATACCTGTGATAAACAGAAGATATTGTGTCAGTCCAGTTCTACCCAACCTCTGTCTCTTACAATCTTTCTTCCCTTTCTTTTGCTATAGCCCCTAAGCCTTGAGGGTGAAGGTGATATAGTAGGGATTATAAAAATGTACTATTTATTACTGAGCACTCCATTAACCTATTCTACATTAAAAAATTATTTAATCTTTTTTTAACTCTCCAGATTATATCCCCCTTTTGGCCCACTCTCAGACTGTTCCACATCCCATAACTCCTCCTCACCACTACCCCTGTCTCCACAAGAATGTCCCCACCCCCAACCCTCACCCCACCAGACTTTCCTACTCCCTGGGTTCTCCAGTCTCATGAGGGTTAGGCGCATCTTCTTTTACTGAACCCAAACCTGGCAGTTCTCTGCTGTATATGTGTTGGGGATCCCATATTAGCTGGTACATGCTGTCTGGTTGGTGTTCCAGTGTCTGAGAGATCTCATGGGTCCAGGTTAGCTGAGACTGCTAGTTCTCTTACAAAGTCACTCCCCTCCTGAGCTTCTTCCAGCTTTTCCCTAATTCAACCATAGTGGTCAACAGCTTCAGTCCATTGGTTGGGTGCAAACATCTGCACCTGACTCTTTCGGCTGCTTGTTGGGTCTTTCAAAGCGCAGTCATGATAGGCCCCTTTTTGTGAGTACTCCATAGCTTCAGTAATAGTGTCCAGCCTTGGGGCCACACCTTGTGCTGGATTCCACTTTGGGCTTGTTGGTGGACCTCCTTTTCATCAGGCTCTTCCCCATTTTTCTCCCTGAAGTTCTTTCAGACAGGAACAATTACAGGTCAGAGTTTTGACTGTGGGATGGCAGTCTCATCCCTCCACTTGATGCCCTGTCTTCTACTGAAGGTAAGTTCTACAAGTTCCCACTCCCCAGTTGTACTAGCTGGTTTTGTGTCAACTTGATACAAGCTGGAGTTATCATCACAGAGAAAAGAACTTCAGGTGAGGAAATGCCTCCATGAGATCCAGCTATAAGGCATGTTCTCAATTAGTGATCAAGGGGGAAGGGCCCCATGTGTGTGGCACCATCTCTGAACTGGTAGGTTTGGGTTCTATAAGAAAGCAAGCTGCTGAAGACATCCAAAACACCATCAGATCCTTCTACCAAAGGCTATACTCAACAAAACTGGAGAACCTGGATGAAATGGAGAAGTTCCTAGACAGATACCAGGTACCAAAGTTGAACCAAGATCAGGTTAATGATCTAAACAGCCCTATATCCCCCAAAGAAATAGAAGCAGTCATTAATAGTCTCCCAACGAAAAAAAGCCCAGGACCAGATGGGTTTAGTGCAGAGTTCTATCAGACCTTCAAAGAAGATCTAATCCCAGTTCTTCACAAACTATTCCACAAAAGAGAAACAGAAGGTACTCTACCCAACTCATTCTATGAAGCCACAATTACTCTGATACCTAAACCACAAAAAGACCCAACAAAGATAGAAAACTTCAGACCAATATCCCTTATGAATATTGATGCAAAAATACTCAATAAAGTTCTTGCTAACCAAATCCAAGAACACATCAAAACAATCATCCATCCTGACCAAGTAGGTTTCATCCCAGGGATGCAGGGATGGTTCAATATATGGAAATCCATCAACGTAATCCAGTATATAAACAAACTCAAAGACAAAAACCACATGGTCATCTCGTTAGATGCAGAAACAGCATTTGACAAAATCCAACACCCATTCATGATAAAAGTCTTGGAAAGATCAGGAATTCAAGGCCCATACCTAAACATGATAAAAGCAATCTACAGCAAACCAGTAGCCAACATCAAAGTAAATGGTGAGAAGCTTGAAGCAATCCCTCTAAAATCAGGGACTAGACAAGGCTGTCCACTTTCTCCATATCTATTCAACATAGTACTTGAAGTCCTAGCCAGAGCAATTCGACAACAAAAGGAGATCAAAGGGATACAAATTGGAAAAGATGAAGTCAAAATATCACTTTTTGCAGATGATATGATAATATATATAAGTGACCCTAAAAATTCCACCAGAGAAATCCTAAACCTGATAAACAGCTTCGGTGAAGTAGCTGGATATAAAATTAACTCAAACAAATCAATGGCCTTTCTCTACACAAAGAATAAACAGGCTGAGAAAGAAATTAGGGAAACAACACCCTTCTCAATAGTCACAAATAATATAAAATATCTTGGCGTGACTCTAACTAAGGAAGTGAAAGATCTGTATAATAAGAACTTCAAGTCTCTGCAGAAAGAAATTCTAGAAGATCTCAGAAAATGGAAAGATCTTCCATGCTCATGGATTGGCAGGATCAACATTTTAAAAATGGCTATCTTGCCAAAAGCAATCTACAGATTCAATGCAATCCCCATCAAAATTCCAACTCAATTCTTCAACGAATTAGAAAGTGCAATCTGCAAATTCATCTGGAATAACAAAAAACCTAGGATAGCAAAAACTCTTCTCAAGGATAAAAGAACCTCTGGTGGAATCACCATGCCAGACCTAAAGCTTTACTACAGAGCAATTGTGATAAAAACTGCGTGGTACTGGTATAGTGACAGACAAATAGACCAATGGAATAGAATTGAAGACCCAGAAATGAACCCACACACCTACGGTCACTTGATCTTCGACAAGGGAGGTAAAACCATCCAGTGGAAGAAAGACAGCATTTTCAACAAATGGTGCTGGCATAACTGGTTGTTATCATGTAGAAGAATGCGAATCGATCCATTCCTATCTCCTTGTACTAAGGTCAAGTCTAAGTGGATCAAGGAACTTCACATAACACCAGAGACACTGAAACTTATAGAGGAGAAAGTGGGGAAAAGCCTTGAAGATATGGGCACAGGGGAAAAATTCTTGAATAGAACAGCAATGGCTTGTGCTGTAAGATCGAGAATTGACAAGTGGGACCTCATGAAACTGCAAAGCTTCTGCAAGGCAAAAAACACCATCAATAAGACAAAAAAACCACCAACAGATTGGGAAAGGATCTTTACCTATCCTAAATCAGATAAGGGTCTAATATCCAATATATATAAGGAACTCAAGAAGGTGGACTCCAGAAAGTCAAATAACCCCATTAAAAAATGGGGCTCAGAATTGAACAAAGAATTCTCACCTGAAGAATACCGAATGGCAGAGAAGCACCTGAAAAAATGTTCAACATCCTTAATCATCAGGGAAATGCAAATCAAAACAACCCTGAGATTCCACCTCACACCAGTCAGAATGGCTAAGATCAAAAATTCAGGTGACAGCAGATGCTGGCGAGGATGTGGAGAAAGAGGAACACTCCTCCATTGTTGGTGGGATTGCAAGCTTGTACAACCACTCTGGAAATCAGTCTGGCGTTTCCTCAGAAAATTGGACATAGTACTACTGGAGGATCCAGCAATACCTCTTCTGGGCATATATCCAGAAGATGTCCCAACCGGTAAGAAGGACACATGCTCCACTATGTTCATAGCAGCCCTATTTATAATAGCCAGAAGCTGGAAAGAACCCAGATGTCCCTCAACAGAGGAATGGATACAGAAATTATGGTACATTTACACAATGGAGTACTACTCAGATATTAAAAAGAATGAATTTATGAAATTCCTAGCCAAATGGATGGACCTGGAGGGCATCATCTTGAGTGAGGTAACACAATCACAAAGGAACTCACACTATATGTATTCACTGCTAAGTGGATATTAGCCCAAAACTTAGGATACCCAAGATATAAGATACAATTTGCTAAACGCATGAAACTCAAGAAGAATGAAGACCAGAATGTGGACACTGTGCCCCTTCTTAGAATTGGGAACAAAACACCCATGGAAGGAGTTACAGAGACAAAGTTTGGAGCTGTGATGAAAGGATGGACCATCTAGAGACTGCCGTATCCAGGGATCCATCCCATAATCAGCTTCTAAACGCTGACACCATTGCATACACTAGCAAGATTTTACTGAAAGGACCCAAAGATAGCTGTCTCTTGTGAGACTATGCAGGGGCCTAGCAAACACAGGAGGGGATGCTCACAGTCAGCTATTGGATGTATCACAGGGCTCCCAATGGAGAAGCTAGAGAAAGTACCCAAGGAGCTAAAGGGATCTGCAACCCTATAGTTGGAACAACATGATGAACTAACCAGTACCCCAGAGCTCTTGTCTCTAGCTGCATATGTATCGAAAGATGGCCTAGTTGGCCATCACTGGAAAGAGAGGCCCATTGGACTTGCAAACTTTATATGCCCCAATATAGGGGAATGCCAGGGCCAAAAGAATGGGAATGGGAGGGTAGGGAAGTGGGGGGCGGTATGGGGGACTTTTGGGATAGCATTGGAAATGTAATTGAGGAAAATATGTAATAAAAAAAAAAAAAAAAAAAGAAAGCAAGCTGCTCAAGCCAGGAGAACCAAGCCAGTAATTAAAATTCCTCCATGGCCTCTGATCAGCTCCTGCTTCTAGACCTGCTTGAACTCCAATCCTGACCTCCTTTGGAGATGAATAGCAGTGTGAAGTGTAAGCTGAATAAACTCTTTTCTCCCCAAGTGCTTCTTGGTCATGATGTTTGTGCAGGAATAGAAACACTGACTAAGACAGCCTTGTAGGGCATTTCATCTAAGGTACCTCCATACCTTTGAGTCCTGTGAGTCTCTTATTTCCTAGTTCACAGGTACATTCTAGAGCCCCCCCACCACCACCACCACACACACACCTCCTACATCCAGAGGTTACCTGTTTCAATTCATTCTGCTGCCCTTCATGGCTTCAATCCTGTTCCTCCCCTACCTAATGCCTGATAATGTTCCCCTCTTCCCCTCCCTGTCCCTTTTCCCACCCATATCCCTCCCTCTCTGCCCCCTCCTGTGATTGCTTTCTTCTCCCTTCCAAGTGGGATTGAGGCATCCTCACTTGGGCCCTTTGGCTTGTTAACCTTTTTGAGTTCTGTGGACTGTATCCTGGGTATTGTGTGCTTTTTTGGCTAATATCCCCTTATTCGTGAGTACATACCATGCATGTCCCTTTGAGTCTGAGTTACCTCACTCAGGATGATATTTTCTAGTTCCATCCATTTGCCTGAAAAACTCAGGATGTTCTAGTTCTTAATAGCTGACTAGTATTCCATTGTATAAATGAACCACATTTTCTGATTCCATTCTTCTGTTGTGGGGCATCTGGGTTGTTTCCAGCTTCTGACTATCACAAAAAAAGGCCAATATGAACATAGTGGAAGAGGTGCCCATGTGGTATGATGGATGTATGCCCAAGAGTGGTATAGCTGGATCTTCAGGTAGATCTATTTCCAATTTTCTGAGGAATCTTCAGATTGATTTCCAGAGTGCTTTTTAATCAGTTTGCAATCCCGCCAGCAATGGAGGACTGTTCCTCTTATTCCACATCCTCCCCCACTGAGGTTTTGATCTTAGCCATTTTGATTGTTGTAAGATGGAATCTCAGGGTTCTTTTGATTTGCATTACCCTGATCACTAAGGACTCTGAGCATTTCTTTAAGCCCTTCTCAGCCATCCGAGATTCCTTTGTTGTGAAATCTCTCTTTAGTTCTATCTCTCTCTCTCTCTCTTTTTTTTTTTTTTTTTGATTGGGTTCTTTGGGTTTTTTGGTGGTTAGTTTTTTGAGTTCTTTATATATTTTGGATATTAGCTCTCTATTGGAGGTGGGGTTACTGAATATTTTTTCCTAGTCTCTAGGTTGCTGATTTGTCCTATTGATGGTGATATTTGCCTTATAGAACCTTTCCAGTTTCATGAGGTCCAATTTATCACTTCTTGATCTTAAGAGTGTGAGCCACTGGAGTTCTGTTTAGGAAATTTCCCCCTGTGCCATTGAGTTCAAGGCTCTTTCCTACTTTCTCCTCTGTTAGATTCAGTGTATCTGGTTTTATGTTGAGGTCCTTGATCCACTTTGACTTGAACTTTGTGCAAGGTGACAAATATGGATCATTTTTCATTTTTCTACATACTGACTGCCAGTTAGACCAGCATTTATTGAAAATGCTTTTGCTTTTTCCATTGTACATTAATCTACATTTTAAAATGAGGGCCTGGTGCTTAGTTAAAAGGAATATATGGGTTTACACACACACACACACACACAGGACTAGAACAAGGGTCCAATACAGCTTTTCCCTCCCTAGATATGGCATGCTTTTCAGTGCTCTCTCTGTTTGCCTCTCCAACTTATTTTCTGCAGGTCTTGAGGCTTTTAGCACAAGGCTCTGACTCTCTCACTGACTTCATGTGCTCTGGCTACAGTTCTTTCTACTTGAGTCTTTCTGGGATTCCTTTGTCTACCCTGGAAAAGCCACTCAAGAAGAGAGGGACAAAAGGTCAGTTCTGTCTCTGCCATGTATTCTTTCTAAACTCAAGGCTGTTCAAAGCAAGTGAGACCACCATCTCTGATAAGAGCTGAGACAGATAAACAAAACTTCACAGAGGTAAAGCTGTCCTTTTGACTATCTTCAGAGCTGACACTGTAGCACCTCAGCCTACAGCAGTCATGAGATTCTTCTAAAGAATCAGTCTGAGTACATTTTTCAGTAAGACGAAACATTGACACCTGCACTCCCAGGATCTAGAAATACACTCTAAAGGATACATTTGGCTTCATTCAAGCAAGAGATTATTTTGACACATGTATTACTATAAGCAATGAGAATTCTATGAAGTGGGAAAAGTCAAGTACAAATACTTATACATAGCAACAAATGGGTACATGATCAAGTTATAATAAAAGGCACAATAGGGAGTGGTAAGGATGATTGCAAACATGTGACCTTCCTAAAAGATTATCTGCTACTGAAACTGAGCCAACTATCACCTCCAGGAGTCCAAACTACTATGGACTGACTATAGACAAAATCATGCAAATTTCACATGCTCACATATACAGACAGTCAGACAGACACACACAGTCAGAGAGAGAGAGAGAGAGACAGAGACAGAGACAGAGAGAGACAGAGACAGAGATGAGACAGAGACAGAGACAGAGACAGAGACCGACAGACAGACAGACATAGAGAGAAATGAGACAGAAAGAGTCAGAATCTTAACATTCATAGGAAATTGACTTTCAAGTTTTGAGCTATTAATTCTTTTTTTAGAACTGGGTGGCCCAATTATGGACAAAATGAAACTCATCTGTGGCCTAGATATGGTCTTGAGATCCTAGTTTACAACCTCTGTTCTACAGGGTCCAATTAGTTTCATTTAACTCAGAGCTAACTTTGACATTCACATCACTATAAATCGGCTTAAAGCGTGCTTCCCATTTGGAATGGCTCCCCTGGACGTAGCTGACATCCTGCTAAGCATTCCTATAGATTGCTAGACTGAAAATTGGCAAGCTTCCACCTAAAGGCTGTAACCTATAAATATATCTCAAGCTTCCATTCCTTTTACACTCTACTGGTGGATATAATTGAGTTTCTCAGTGTACCAAATGAGCTCCAAGTCTTTAGTACTTGGTGTGCTTAATGGAGCAAAGTTGGGAGGATGCTGGAAAACTAAGAATAACATGGGAATGGAACAGGGATATGCTGACTGGAGGTGTGATGGAAGTTGTATTGTCTCTCCTTAGATAAGAAAAGTCTAAGGAATGTTATCATCTCGCACTCTGAGAAATAAATGTTTTGTGGTGTCTGCCTAGCACCTTCTACGCAGGTAGCTTTGGAAACCTGGTTGAGGCAAGAAAGCCAATATGTTTGACTGGAAATGATAATGTCTCAGGGACATGACGATAAGACCCCAAGAAGGAAGCCTCACATTTAATAATATATGGTTTTTGTTAGGTTGTAGAACCAGTAATAACACACCAGTGTTACTGGTATTATAACTTGCAAAAGCCATTTTCAGCTTACCACAGGAAATTTACCTAGAGCTGTGCCCTATGTGTGCATCTCCAGGGAGAAGACAACCTCAGACTTCTCCCTTGCTGCTGATGCAAACACCCTTACATTGATTTCTTCACTTTACAAATTTTGAGTGATTCATTATCATCAGCAGTGTCACTACCACCGCCAAGTCTCTTGAGCCTTCCATAGGCCTTTGCCTTGCACTTATAGAGACGTTTGCCTATACTTCCCATAGTAAAAATCTGTAAGGAAAGTATTATTGCTTCCTTTTGCTACTCAAACAATTGAGGTTCAACAAAATGGTGGCACCTTCCTTTTGCTTGTGAAAGAGTGTGCAGAGCAGCAGTGTGATGACAGGTTCTCCTGGCTCCCAGGTTTTCTCACTACAAGTAAAGGCCTATTGATTGTGTAACACTTTCTTATGAGACAGGAAGTAACTCTGTGATTCTCATAATCAAGAGCAGATCAAGTGGTCCTATTCTGAACAAAGGACATTGAGGCTGAGCCAGGTTAATCAACATGCCAGAGGCCAGACAACAATTAACCAGACCTCAAACAAGGATTTTCCCAATTCAAGGCCAGAATTACTTAAAGTACTATATTATCTATGTCTCTGACTCCTTCAGTGATCACAACAGCCATTAATAATCCTGGCAATGATCAATTATTGATGTCTCACTGTGTGCCAGAAGCCTTGCTAGCTAAGAACATCATTAGAATTCACTCATTTCATTTGCCCTGCCATTCTACAAAGTCAGTGTGACTATTACCATAACCAAGAAACAGGACTCAAAAAAATTAAACTGAGCTTGCCCAAGGCACAGACTGTAAAAAGCGGAGTATATATCTATTTCTCTGTCTATGTCTTTATCTCAGAGTTTGCCTTACCCTTGTTCTTATTTCAAACCCCGAAACTTGTCTCTGGTATTCACAGAGTGCATGAAGGACAGTGACACTCATAGACCAGACCTCTTGCAATACATGCAGGTGATTGCCAATGTGTCTTTTCTGATTTTTCAGTTTTCTTTTTTTTTTTTTTTTGATTGGTGTATTGCATCCAACAAATGCATCAGTCATTTGGGCACATGGGCACATTCTATGGACATATGTCTTTAGAGAAGCATTTCAGAGAGTCCCTTTACAAAAGAACCACTTTCTCTGAAATATGTGACTAGCTTTTACTTTGCCCCTTTTCCCCTCTCTGATCCTTCCCATTGCCTGTCTGGGACTCAAACAGGAGAACTGATTTTTTTTTTTTCTTCAGACACACTAGGGAGTTGCTGAGTCATACTCGAATTGGCTCTCGGTATAAGAGAGATTTTGTTGTTTTTTTTTTAATTAATGTGACTATGCACGTGTTTTTGTGAATATATGTCATATGTGTGGATACCGATGGCAATCAGAAAATGGTGTCCAATCCCCTGAAGCTGGACATGTAAGCAATAGTCACTGGATTAACATGGCTACCAAGAATCAAATTAAAGTCCAAGAGCAAGAAGAACCCGTGTCCTCTGAAGAAATAACCTAGGGCTCTTAACCTCTGAGCAATCTCTCCAGTCTCCAACAAAGCGTCTTAACTATTGAATCTTCTCCTGAGTTCTCGCCCTTTTAAAAAGATTTTAGTATTTAAATGTCTTTGTTAGATTAGTCGTTGTGTTTGAGACATGTTCTATTAGGCATGATTGGTTTTAACTTTCTATGTGGACCAAGCTGTCCTTGAACTCACAGAAATCTACCAGCCAATGTTCCCAAAGTCCAGGGACTAAAGGCATATACCATTAAGGCTGTTAAATTTTATCTTTTAAAAAATTACTATTACTTTTGCTCTGTGTGTGTGTGTGTGTGTGTGTGTGTGTGTGTGTATGTGTGTTTTGAGTATGTGTGGGTATGTTGTAAATGTGTGGAGGCAAGAGGAAACTCCAGGGTGTTATTCCTCAGGACTAAATCTAACTTAATTTTTGAGAAAGAATATCTTACTAGGACTAGAAAAATTGAAAAAGGTTTCTAGTTTGTTAGCCTCTGGCATCTGCATATCTGTGCCTCCCAGAGCAACTGGGGTTACAGACACAGGACATCACACTCCACTTTGTATGTGTGTGCTAAGGATTGGACCCAGGCCTGTTTGCATGGCAAGCATTTTACTGATTGATCACCTTCCCAAGCCCTCCTTTGATACCTATATAGACCCATAGCCAGACACAATACTAAGGGAAAAAAACCTCCCTTAGAGCAACTCACAGACCTTTTAGGAAGACAAATATGTGACAAACTTAATCATGATACAAGTAGAAGGTGGTTATACTTCTGAGCAAAAATGAGAAAAGTGCCCCATTCATCCTTCTGTGGCCTCCATGGTAATGGCCCTGACAGTAAAATCCACGAGCTGGGGCGTGCTCCCGGTGTAATGGCAATGGATAAGCTGTCCATTATGAAAGGCAAATACATCCATTTCAATTAGATATGCCCAGTGCTAGGATTGTAACCAATTAATCCTGCCCATCTGAAGGCTGATTAGCCGGAATATTTGGGTGAATGGATAATAACAGGCTAATAAGCCTGCTATCAGAATGCTGCCGCACGTCTTTTTTGACACAATATTGCAGATGCATTTACAGCATCTGTGACTAATCTTCCAGTGGCGGGAGTCCCAGTTTTCACGGTGGCAAAGGGACAAGGCTCAGGGGCTCTAGAGACTCAGCAGATGGAGCCTGGTTCCTCTGGTCCCTGGCCTTTGTGTTTAGACCCAGGCAGCCAAAACCTTTCCTGTAAACTGCCTGTCTGCTAGATGACAGAGGCAGAGACAAACACTGCAAGCAAAGATTCAGAATGCAGAGCTGGGAGGCAAAAGGTCTCCACTGTGATTTCAGTTCTAACCAGAACATACTAGTGACTTGGCTTATCTCTTCCCCTCCTCAACATTTTGTTCCCTTGTTTGTATAACTAGCAGTAACCTTGAAGTAGACTTTCTTTTGTCTCCTGGTATTATATCTACTCTGCTTTTCTTCTATGAATTTCCACAATTCTTTGCCCACTTAGTTTCTACCAATTCTATAGGACTCTGCTGTCTTCTGGATAGCATGAAGTCCCTCCTTAATTAAGACTCAAGGTTGCACAGAATGTTGGCTTTTCTTTCACATTCTGACCAATAGTACAATGATATTACAGGCCACCTTCCCATTCTAACCTCCACATTAACAAGGGCCATGTCAAATTGCTCAGAGTTAAAACCTTGATGCCTAGCTTAATGCATAGTGTAGAGAAGATGCCTAGCTTAATGCATAGTGTATTTTTATGTAAATAAAAATGCTTGCTACAAGCTTATTCTGCCCATTCCACTGAACTCACTAAGAGACAAATGGAATCTTAGGATATAAAAGGAAAATCACATTGCGAACCTTTATATTGCACAAATGTAAAGAATCAGCAGCAATGGGAAAGCCCTCAAAGGTACAGAAAGTGAGCATTTCTGTTCTTTCAAGAGACTCACACTTCTTCAATGTGTCACCAATAATTACCATGACTTTTTCTTTCCCTATTTGATGTAATTAAGATGCAGTGTTTTTGCTATAGGAAAAACCTCAGCTGAAGGAAAAGCATGAGTGAATGAATGAATGAATGAATGAATGAATATTTAGGGTTCAGACCCAGGCACCATGCATGCTAGTTGTGTGGTCAAGGACTAAGTCTCGTTTGGAGCCCTTTTGTCTTTCTTCTGTGCAGCAGAATGATCCATCAGTACCCACAGGTTGTTGTGAGAATCAAACAGAGCTAATGTGTGTAAAATGGTTTGTAATTTGTAAAATGCTATGGAAGTGTCAGTTCAATGACTTCCTGCCGGCACAGTTTCTGAGCAGATAGCAATAGCGAAACCTTTCTCTCAGAGTCCTCAATTTCGGAGAAGACAAGAGGGGAGGAGAGCACAGGGGAATCTAGCCAATGCATCATATCACCGGATACGCTAAGCATTTACTCAACATCTAATGCTGGCTAAATCAGGAATAAGAGGAGAATTTGTTGGTTAGGAGGGTGAACGGGGGAGGCAGATGAATGAGCTCAGGGGATGAATAGGTGGATGACGAATACAGGCTACAGAGTAAACATTCCACCAAAATCCTGAAGAAACATCTAGAAAGGGTGACGTTGCATGGATTCTTCTATCTCCTTCACTCCTTGAGAGTGTATGTTCATGCCTATGTAGGGATGGAGCCTTAGGTGTCTAGGGATGCACTCTAGCATTAAATTATAGCAACAGCCACTTTTTACATTTCTTTCGTTCGGAGGCATAGTCTTGATAAGTCCAGTCTCAGGCTGGACTTCAACTCAGTCTGTAGCCCTGGCTAGCTTTGAACTCATATTTCCCTGTTTCAATTTCTACAGTAGCTGGGGTCACAGATTTTCATCTATAGATCTGGGCATGGGTTCTGATTTGTGAGCAGTATTTGAAGCAAGAGACTGGAGCCACCAGCTTAAGAAAAAAAAGGCTTTGGAAAAAGTAAAAAAGACCAAGGTCCTTTAAGTAAGATCATGGCCAGAAGTTATAGTTGTCTACCTAGCATTTTGAAGAAAGAATTAGAAAAGAAAGAAAAAAAAATGTAACCAAATGGAAGAGAGACATAAGAGGGAATTGGACTGGAGTTTCCAGTGAAACTGTCAGGAAAGAGTGTCTCAAAGGAAACTTTAAAGATAAAGACAGGGAAAGCCAAGGTGAATGGCTAGTCTCCTTATCTTGAAGCCTCCAGGTCCTCACTACATGCACTGTGCGTCTTTGAGGCTCCCCTTCTGCAGAGAGGTCAGGAATCTGTCCACAAGTGACAGTCTATTATGGATAAAGCCTAGGGAGCAGAAAGAAAGCATGTTTCTTTGAAACTTTTTTCTTCCAAATTATTTGTTTTTAAAATGTGGGATGCAAATTGCACAGCACCATGGGGTACCAGGTGATGTTCCTCCACATGAACAATTCATGTAATGTTCAAACCAGGCTAAAAGTATCTATCTCCTCGGTTACTGCTTAAGCAGTGAGAATATTCACAATATTTTCCTCTGGCAGTTCTGAAATATACAGTGTGTTGTTGTTATCTTTAGTCATCCTACTGTGTAATAGCATACCAGAACTGATTCTTTCTTGTCACACTGCAACTTAGCATCCATCAATCAATCTTTCTGCATCACTCCCTCCCCAAATACCGACCCTGCCCCATGCATTGCTGTCTACTCACAGAAGAAGCAGCCATTGTGATCACCTACCTTTTCCCAAGTAGTAAGAGCTAGTAACTGTATGCTATTTATGAAGGTCTCCAAGATGGCTAATTGGTGTTAGGCAGACCTGATGTCCAAACCAGGCCATGTATTTAGAATAAGAGTACAAAATGTTCTCATCTGGGACCTGACAAAAATTTCCTCAAATGTGAGCCTATAGTGCAGTGGTAAGATAACAGCCCAGCCCTTAAATGGCAGGTCCCGAGATATAGCTATGTAAATTAATGAAAAGCTTCACTTCTAGAGGTGGAGAAGAGGAATCAATCTGCTCTAGCTTCCTTTTGAGAAATATGAGGCATCGCATGGTCCTGCTGCATGAAAAGGAGGTACTTTAGTAAGAACAGCTTCTGGGCAGGAGCTGTAACTTGGGATGTTTTTTCTAGCATGTACAAAGACCTAGGTTCAATTAGCAGCAGCTCATGAAACCAGGAGTGCAAAGTAAATATATGTTCTGGAGTTGGAATTGGAGGATCTGGAGCCTAGCCTCGCTGATACAGAGAGTTCACAGCTAGCATAATACATGAAATTTTGAGTCAATAAATAAATAAATAAATAAATAAATAAATAAATAGATAGATAGATAGATAGATACATACATACATACATACATACATACATATTAAAATCTTTGTTTATTCAAGTGATGCATAAATCTTGATGTCATTTTTTTCAGAGTGTGTCTCATTTATACTTCTAAGAGATGCTTGGCTCATGGCTTTATGAATCTCTCTGGCTAACAGACGAAGAATGAAGCCCAAAGGAACACAGGTCTATTCACCACCAGCAAAGAATGAAGCCCAAAGGAACACAGGTCTATTCACCACCAGCATAGAGTAAAGGTTAACTTATCTACCACTGTTACATGTTAGCCAGAGCATCCAGCTCTGGCAGAAGAGACAGACATGTGGTCTGATCTCAAAACATTTCCTGCCTTCAGCTTAGCAGACAGGAGGCAAACATGGTGATAAGATAGCCATGCAGGTATGAAAGTGAGCCAAAAACGGAGGGCCCACACTTAGAAAGGGCATGCAACTCTAATGTGAACTACAGAGTCCATGACACAACTATGGAGAAGCTGAAGCTTGAATTGAAGCTTCAGTTAACAGTAGATAATTTGGTTTAGGTAGAGCTAACATAAAGAGAGGTCCATTCTCTCCTACTGGAGAAGAATTTGATATCATCAGTCATTGGATGCCAATGCTATAGAAAAATCCTGAAGGAGCACCTGAAGAAGACTGTAGCTGGGAAGAAACAGGAGACACAGCTCCATGCCACTGCCTGTAGTGGCTTGAGGAGTTCCCTTCAGAGGACTCCAAAGAGGAGAGGCTGGGATTCCTGACTATAGAAAAGAATTCTGGAATCCACCAGTATGAAATAGAACTAGAACTTACTAAGAAATGGGTTTAATGTGAATTTAAGCAAAGGTATTAAGGGAGAGAGAGAAAAAGGTGGCATTTAGAAAAAGGAAAATACATACACACCCAAGATATGGATGCAGGTTTCTCTAGAAAGAGGTGGCCAGTTCTTGCTAAACACCAGATAACATTGTGAATGCTGCACAAGCTACAAGTGTCCATTTTACTCTTATGATGAAAAGTTGGGGTGACAGTGGGCACCAACATTTCCTGGTTTGAATCATGGAGAGCTTCTGAAGTGATGGCACAGAGCAAGGTTAATCCAGAGACTGGGGAGCCAGAGGGTTGTTACAAGCAAGAGTGTTTGTTCAGTGGCGACTGGCTTTGTAGCCCAGTCAGATGCTATTAAGTATTCATAAGAACATATACTTTGAGTATGTTTTTCTAAAAGCAGTACTAGAGTCTGCATTTTCTGCAGATTTTATAATCCTTCAGAACTTTCTAACCAAAACCCATAGAGATAGAAGTACCAACCTCAGACAGTTGAATGAAGAATACATAACCAGATTTGCATTAGAGATCAAGGTCAGTAGATCCTTTGTTCTGTTTTGTATAGTACACTACAGAATTCATTAGAGTAAGATGTGCTGTTCAGCCTACTTCTGATAGACTGTTTACCCATCTGCATAAGGCCACAACTGAGCTACAGACATTCTTGTGTTGCCTTTGCTTCTGAAGTATAAAGGGTTATGTGTTTATAAAAAGATAAAGAGAGGGGAGAATATATTCTATGGAGGTGTAGTCAGGTATAAGGAAATGGGGTGTCTTTGCGGGCCCATGCTGAGGCATCCCTTACCCTGTGGGACCAGGCACATGATGGTATAGTATAGAATAGAGTTTATTCAGGGCATAGGGAGGGGAGTTAAGAGGGTAGGAGAAACAGAGAAAGGCAGAGAGAGAGAGAGAGAGAGAGAGAGAGAGAGAGAGAGAGAGAGAGAGAGAGGAGAAGAGGGGTAGAGGCTATCCATAAGCATGTGGAGAGAGAAGGGGGAAGGTAAAGGGGAGATAGACAGGAATGGAAAGAAAAAGAGCAAGAGAGTGAGGAGGGGGCAAGCAGCCCCTTTTATAGTGAATCAAGCATACCTAACTGTTGCCAGGTAACTGTGGGGCAGAGCTTAGACAGAAAAAAAAAAAAAAACAAAAACAAACAAACAAACAAAAAAAAAAACAAAACAAAAAAAACGAACCAAGGGTGTTCCCAAGAATGTTTCCATGGCTGTTGAAAATATCTGCTCTCATGTCTTTCTTCTACACTCCATGTTTGTTAAGAGAAGGAACATACGTAGCTTTGCTGAGATAGCTCAGAGCTCCTCAAATCCTAACAGGCTCTTCCTGAACTGCTCAGCATAGAGAAGAAAAGAAGAGAAACAAACCAATAAAGCGTAAAGTTATAAAAAGGGGGGAAATCCCCAAGAAGTCTGTTTTCACAGACCTAAATCCCCAAGTTCCAGGATTTCAGGTTGATGGTGTCTTTCTGTCCTTTCTGTCTGTCTTATCTCTGCCACCTGCAACCTGTTCTCCACCCCTGTAAATCAGGTGCCTAAAATTGGAAAGCATTATTCTCAATGATTGTCCTTTAACCATTAAGATAATTTTGCCCAGAAGTGTTCAAACTTGAAGTGATAGAAAAACTTCATCCAAATGAAATTTTACTCACCAGCTCCAACCACACTCCAAACACACACACACACACACACACACACACACACACACACAACATGTAAAGAATTAGTTTCCCAAAGATTGAGGGCAAAACGGCAGGCATTGCATTTCTCTTTACCATTACAACCTTTGGCCACAGAACATAGCTGCAGACCCCGAAGAATCCCAGGGACCATGACTTACAAACCGACAAACCACAGATCTACCCTCTTCCATCCCTCACTCCATTGCTTCATTTCCTTTGCAAGACTTGAGATTGAAGCCCAGAAGGCAGAGGGTGCTGACTTTTGTAATAGTGCAGGAAAACAGAGCTAAAGCTGGAACCCAGGTCCTAGAGCTGCAGTTGAATGACTGTGTTCTTTCCTGTTGTGCTTCAGCCTGTTGAGACTTCAGCTTCAAGGGCCTTCAAGGTGATATTTTCCCCAGCAAGCATCACCACCTCCTCACTCTGCTCGCTCCCTTTCTTTAGAAATCAACTAACTAACCACCCACACTCATTTCCAACCCTGCTTTTTGGAAGCGGATGTCTGAGTTATATTACACACTGCCCCCGCAGGGACATTTGAGTCCAGGTGGCAACAGAAGGCTTCCTGTGAACTTCTTGCCTAATTCACCACATGGACCTGCCTGCATATACACAGAAGCATGAACATACATACATATATATCCATATGCTTAGCCTTTAGTGATACAGGCACTCAGATAGGCAGAGCCAGGAATGGACTAGGAGGTTTGAGTGTGGATGCTATAGTTTTCAAACTCACTGGTCTTCTTTGACACGGTTTTCTTGGCTTTTTGATGTCTCTCATCTTGTAAAGATCAAATGAGCAAAGAGAGACAGATTGGTATAATGTACCTTGCATGTGTAAAGAGTAATTTTATTCAGTCAAGTTTTCAATATTTTCGCATGGATTGGACATTTTCATTGGTTAATACTTCACAAGTATTTCCACTGATCTATTAATTTATTAATGGCTTTTGAAAAGATGCCTTAGTCATTATTTTGTCCTGCTGTCAAGTCAAATCAGTTCTTTGTAAATGCATTTATTCCATAAACACTCACAGAGTACTGGTCATGTACCAAACACTGACTCAAATGACTTCATAATCTCATAGTCTCACGAATGGCACAGCTGTAATCAAACCTGTGAACAAGCAGACAAAAATGGAAGAAAGCAAAGGAAGGTCACCAAAGGCTTGTTAGATAAAGGGATAACTCTGAAATTTGAACTGGAAATGAAATGAGTATGCATGGAAATGACAGAAATAATGATTCACCTAAATGGAGCGATGAGTGAGTGGGAAGAGGCTATAAGTGACTCTGTGGGAATGGAACAAACAGAGAGTAGCCAGAGATGAAGCTGAGTCAAGACTAATCAAGTGGGTGGGAAAATGAATGCTTCTCAAAGTGAAGATAAGAAGTCAAAACTCTCTCAGCATCTTTGAATCTTCACTTAGAAGAAAAAACTTCACTTAGAACCACAAAGTTCAATCTGAAGGCAGTGACTACTGAAAAATCAACCTAGTCTTCCATTCTCTGCTGAAACTCCACCCCTCCAGATACTACAATGGCTTCCTCTTTCCCATGACACTTGTGTGATTCCAAATAAGTGCTGCTTTCTCTGAACTATGTCCTGCAGCCATCTCTTAAAACATAAAACCCTACCTTTCATTCTGTATTCATGACTATATTTTATTTGTCCTTATGACAGCTGCTATAAATTTGACAATCTACATTGTAACATCTATATTCTCGATGATAAAAATAGTAACCACACAGGATAAATATTTGGTCCATTCATGCTATATACATGAAAATTATTAACAGCATTTGACACATGGACAATGCTGAATAAAGGCTGAATGCATTCATGGGTAAATGATTCAATTCACCTAAAGCACCTTCTTTGATGATGCCACATTGTGTACCTTCCAGTGCTGGGTAGCCTCTGGCCTCTGAGTTACATTAGAAGGATATCACCATGGTAAGACTGTGCTTTAGGAAGGCTATTCTTGTTGGGATGCAAGGACTAAAGCACAAAGAAGTATTTCTTGAAGCCAGGAGAATAATGGCAATGTAACAGCACTAATTTTGCCAGATTGATGATGTTCTAGACCAGGCAGTAGTATCAGAGAAGCATTCCAAAGGATGTGATTCCCCAGGAGACTATCAACCCAGGAGCTGGTTGCCCACTAATGGAAAATATCATCTACAGAAAGGCAGAAACTGTGTCATTTCTGAATATCACATAAATGGCTTGAATGGTCTCTCATATTAAATTTCCTCATAACAGCCTCTGATAAAATTACATTCTCTTGATGTAAGAGTGGAAGTATCTTTGAGAAAAGATAAAGCAGATTTTAGTATTATCTAATGATAATGGGGTTGAATATGTCTAAGTAATATGGAAATCAAAGACAGCCTTAACTTGATTCTTAGATCAGCATATTTCTCAAAGACGACAGAGCTTGGTTCTAAGTACTCAGGAGGCTGCAGCCTGGACTCAGGCTGGTCTGTCTATGGCCAAAATAGAACTGAAGATAGTTATTTTCATCACAACAAAGCTGGGACAGAAACAAATTAAGATGATCCGGAAAATACAAACTTAATTGCATTCATTCACTTGCCCATTCATTTATTTAGTTAATCAACTCACAGAAAAACAATTAAAGAGCTATTTCTGGGTATCTTCAAAGAACCAGAAACAGCATTTCTAGCAAGAACAAAACAAAAATGAGGACAAAA
Source organism: Mus caroli (assembly GCF_978045245.1). Classification (NCBI taxonomy): domain Eukaryota; kingdom Metazoa; phylum Chordata; class Mammalia; order Rodentia; family Muridae; genus Mus; species Mus caroli. The sequence continues at coordinate 89,513,346 of NW_028227261.1, read as the reverse complement.
CTCATCTTGGTGCACATGGCGAGAATAGTCCAGCGTTTCCCAACTACATTCTTTGCACAAGATCATTACCCAATGATCCGTCATTGTGTTGTTACAGAAATTAAACTTGCCAGACCCTAGCCATGTCTTGTATAATTTAATCATTAACTCCATGTGACTGTTATCTTCAGGCCCATTTTTTCGAATAAGAAAGCAAGGTTTAGGAATTTTTAGAGCTAATGCAGCCTGGGATATGAAGAATGGTTTACATTTGTGCCTGGATTTTGCCAATGTCCATTCTTTACCCTCTGAAGCCACCTCTCTTTGGAGAAGTCAGAGTCTGCAGTAAGGCCACTCTGCTGTGAATCTTAGTATGAGCCTCTATGGCCTAATCTATTGTTTCTGTTGCCATTAGCTTTAATTTGGTACCTGAGTTTAAAACTGAGACACAATGTTCTCCTATGTGAAATAGCAACATAAATGCATTGGAGAAAATTTATGGGAATTACAAGGATGGTTTCCAGCTTGCTGCTTAGTACCTTGAGCAGTCACTGGCTTCAGAGTCAGACATGTTAATCATCTATTGTACTGGTTTGGGGGTAACTCTGGCCCCACAAAAAGGAAAAACACCTTAATAAGATTTTGTTCCTCTTTATTCCTGGGCCTTTTGGATCAGAGGATAATGGCAATCTCCCAGTTTTCTTCCGCGATGCCTCATTTTTCTACAGTAGGGAGAAGATAGAGAAAAATGGACAAAGTGCTGTATCAGCAGACCAGGAATAACAATGCCCTTAGGGCACCCTGTGGCAAATAGAAGTTTAGGTTAAAGACCCTTCCCAGAAGCTAATATCACCTTAAGACTGTCTACTTACTGCTAAAACAGAAAAGGTGACAGTCTTTCCTGGCATGACAACTCTAACTTCAGTAGAGTTGGCCACAAAAGAAAACAGACATCTCTTATTATCCTAGGTTCCTCCCTCTAATGTTCTTCATTCTTATTCTCATCATCCCTATACAAGAGATACTGAGTCCTTCATTTAGGATCAAGAAAATGGAAGCAAGAAAATACCAACAATAATTCTGGGCTATGTGTGTCGCTCTCCTTAGGCATCTTCTGGGATCATTGTATTATGTTGGGCTTCACAGCAATCATGAAAGGAGACGCAAAGTATAATAGGATATGTAAGGTCTGAATACTTTCAGCCCAGAATAAGGTTAAGATCAATTAAGTACGATTGGCTTGACTAGAATGCCTACCACTTGGCACCTTCCCTTGTCCGTTCAAACATCTAGAATTCTAGATTGCCAGTGGAAAATATCCAAAACTTTTCTGAGGGTGAGTACCTATGACCAGATGACCTTAGCTCACCCTAGCAGTCTTCTGTCACACTTCTGCTACATATATCCATAACATATTAATGTTAGCTGTACTTCTCTTGAGATTCACATCTTTTGGGGAGTGATTATCCCTTTGTCCCTCAAATGTTCTCATCTGAGAAGAGTACAGCATAAATAGGAACCTATCAGGTATGGTGTGGATAATGCATGAAAGGATGCATTAAACTCATCCTAATCATTTATTAAATCTTAGTAATTGAAGAAGAGGACAAGAATGATGAATGTGCCCACAGTATTTGATGTGACTGACACCTGAAGAATCCAGGAATAATGGACTCAGGACAAAAGGATGAAAGGATTCATATTCCAGGGATTCCACAAAGGTACCTTAATTGGTGCCCATAGCATCAACATAAACAATAAAACCAGGGCACTGTTGTCATTATCACAGGCTAACAAAAAAGTCAATTCTAGGAGTAAGTTACTTCTTTTGAAATTTTTAGTCAATGAGGGCCTATAGAAGCCCTCCAAATATTAAGTGCTATCACCACCTCTGAGTTACTCCCCCCACCCCCAGTGCAAAACTTGACAGTGAGACATTATTGCTAATGACACCATATACTTAGGTCTTAAAGCATGGGGAGATCAAACTGGTATTGATCTGGAAACTTATTCTTAGAAGCTAGCTTTCTTGGTGCTTGTAGGTGTTGTGCATGCTACCAGAGAAGAAAAAAAAATCATCAATATTACCCAGCTGTGAACCTGTAAACTACAATAATGACTGACCTGGCAGGATGTGTACAAACATTGTAGAAATAATCAACTACTTTCTCATTATATTTATTATCCACTCCACAAGAAGAAACCCATACCTGACACCATTATATGACCAACAATCCATGGCTATACAGATCATAAGCTCTAGGGGAAATTTTACTACTATTATTATGCTAAATAGAAAAAGTATTAAGCCAACTCCTAATAACTTGTCCTTATAATCATAGATTAGTGGATCCCAACCCTAGTCAGAGAAGCTTCTATTTGCAGTAGATAGTAATTAACACAGTGATTGAAACATGGTCACAGTGCAGAGAGCAAATGACTGCAGTGGGCTTAGCCCTAAATGGAATGTATACATCACATCTACTCAGCCCAAAGTTCAGGGATCATTGTGGAAGAACAGGTAGAAAGAGTGGAAGAGCCAGAGGCAGGTGTGAGAAAACAAAACAACAACAAAACAAAACCAGCAAAAATAACCAAACCTCGGAAGTTTCTGGATATAGCAGGGCAGCTACACATATGAAATCACAGTGACTGTGACAGCGTGCACAGGCCCTCATAAGCTCTAGCCAGACCAAATCTCAGCATGAGTTGGGGAAGTAGGCACAAACTCCCACCTGGATCTGGAGAAGGAGTAGCAATTGTTAGCTTCTGGGACTCGAAAAATCAGTTTTCCTTGGGAGTGTTGCCTCCTGCAAGTTGACAAGACTCTACTGGAAGACCATAGATTCAGAAATAATTGGGTAACACAGAAGTACCGAGGAAGGGGAGAGTGGTTCTGGAAACAGTAGAGGATCTGGGACAGTAGTGAATATGAGCAACACACACTGTACAAAATTCTGAAAGCCATAATAAAATGACATAATAAATTATTAACAAATATAACAAATGATATGACACAATAACAAATAAGTAGCAAAACAAAATAATGGTGATGATGATGAGGAGGAGGAAGAGGAAGAGGAGGAGAATGATCAATGTCACTGCAGGGGTCATTGAAACCACAAAAATAATGGTGTAGAGGTATGTATACCTACTCATATGTATAATCTACCCAAAAGTTTCCCTAGGTACACACAAATTAGTCATAATTAATATAATGAATGTATATGTTAAAATGTTCTTCTCTGGTCCACATTGTAATCTTCTGATTGCACTTAGGCCCAGGTCCATCCTTTCCCATTGCTTATCACTCTCTATTCATTTCTGTCATATTTCATTCTCCTCTGGTCCATTCTGTCCTTTCCTTCTCATCCCATATTCCATTATACACCATGCTTTTTCTCCTTTTCTATTTCTATTAAGAAAAAAATCTGTGAGCTACTAAATATTTCATGGCCAATTAAACAGTTTGGATCTATCCCTCTAAAACTACTGATAAAAGGAAGCTATTTTGCGGTATTTACAGCAGAAGACTTATAGTATCTTAAACACAAATAATAAAAGTTACAGACTGGTAAGATGGCTCAGTGAGGAAAGGTGCCTGCCCCTAAGCCTGATGCCTGTGGTCAGTTTCTGGACTTACATTGTGGAAGCAGAGAACTAACTTCTGCAAACTGTCCTTTGAACTTCACAGATAAGCCATTGCACACGGCACCTTCCAAGTAAGTAAATATACATACATACATACATACATACATATATACATACATACATACATACATACATACAAGTAAAGGAAGCTACTCCGGCTGAAGAGAGAAAAGACAATACTGTTTGCCCTCTTTGCTCATTTCAAGAATACTTTGGGGCTGATATTAATTGTAAAGATAGTCTTCAAGGGAGAGCATAGTCCACAGAAAAGATGGACAGATATTTATATTTTTGGTACATTTGATTTATTTATGTATACTTTTCAGATGCCTACTGTGTGTTGTACTAGGATTAAGGCTACTATATAGCAAGAAACATGGAATCTTCCCCTCTCTGAGGTTACACTGATTGTTCACCATATTCTAAGGGTCACCTGCTTGACACCTTGAGAGACATTATCTATCTGTCTATCTATTTCAGAGCAGATAGGTTTAGAATTAGGCTAATATCAAATGTTGATAAATGTTAGTGATAAGGTTTAAACTAGGTAGACGAGTGGATAAATGTACACAGAAAGAGGCATTTTTTTTTTCTTTCTGAAATGATCATAGCTGTAAGGCTTATGGAAAGGTCTTCTTCCTGCCGGACGAAGCCCAGTGGTATGCACAAAATTCAGGAAGAAGGCTGAGTCACAGTGCATGTTGAAGGAACACAGAGGAACTGTGATCCGATGAAACATACAACACAAGAGAAGAGAATTTGCAAAGGCCCCAGGAGGCCACACAGTCCTTAGAGAAGACAAGTGGTGTCTCAGTTCCCCCTGGAGCAGCAGGGCACAGTTTACTCTGAAGCCTTGCTCAGGCAGTCCTCAGGCAAAAATGAAGCTTACATGTTTGAAAAGGGCAGAATTCATGGCAAGAAAACATTGCTGTGCTAGGAAATACATCCCTAGATATAAACATCTTTCCAAAGAAAAGCATGCTTTCTCTGAGTGTAAATGATTTCCTGAAAAATTGTCCTCCCATTTATATGTCTAATAAAATACTACCTCATTTTCATTTTAATTCTATGCTCACCTCAGGCCTCAGGGATAGGCATGACAGCTGCGAACATGCTATCTCTCTACTATGGGGCAGTGGGTATAAGAAATGTCAGGAAGCAAGAGGGCCAAAGCCTGATGTACGACTGTCTGACTGCAGCTCATGTTGTAGACTTGACTTCCACCTGCCCATGATTGTCAGGGAACCTGTTCTAACATACTCATACAGAGACTGTTGGAAAGCTGAGCCAGCACGGCACAGTGATTCCAGGAATCATTGGGTATCTATCTATAGCTAAAACGACACTCAGAGATATAACAGAGAATGGGAAGAAAATGAAGGGGCTTGGCACCCATGTGCTGACGTGTTGAATAATTCAACAAAATTTGTTGTTGGTTGAATGACAAGATCCTCTCCCTTAAGGACAAGACTGAGACTTTGTTGGGTTAATAAGCCTGCTGTTATTAATTAATGAAGATGGCTGTGATGGTACACACTGGTAAGATCAGTACAGAGGACACCAAGGCAAAGGATTCTGTGTTCTAGACTAGACTGGGCTACAAGGATTCCCATTTCAGGCCAAAGAATGGAAAAAAAAGAGTAAAAGACCTTAAACATGAGCTTAATTCTGCCTGTTGTGCCATGCTTTGATATCATGATATCTATATGATGCTGTTTCATGTAAAAATTAAAACAAAGAACTTAGCTATATTTTTAAAAAACAATATGAAAAGTCAGGAGCAGTATGGAAGTAATAGAAGAAAAAAAAACAAAAGGAAAAGAGGGAGAAACAGTTGCTGATCTTTCTCTCATGACTCATAACTCTACTCCCACGATAGTAGTCATAGTGTCTCAGATCCTCTCCCTTTGTGACTTTCACATTCAGCAGTACGATTGATCCTCACAGCAACTCTGTGAAGGACAGAAGACATGCCTTTGTATGCCTTTAAAAGATAGGGAAACAGAAATTCAGAGAAGCTAAGTCTCTGTTGAAGGCATGTGAGTCAGTTACCAAACTGAAATGGATCCCTCCTAAAGACGCTGGGCTAAAACCTGGAAGACCTTCCACTGTCGTCCCTGGGAGGCTTTTATTGTACCATTTCCACCAACAGGCTGGTTTTGTCAGGCTTCACCGTAACCTCCTCTGATACCCTGTCTGACTCCATTCCATTTCATTGCAGAAATGCTGCTGCTGATTTATGAAATGGATTTAATAGCTTACTAATGGGCCAAAGACTGGATTGTTTAGGAAGAATATTACTGTCTTCAGAGCAGCATGAAAGTGCGTCTAAAGGCTCCAGAGAGCAACGCTGTGCAGAGATGGCAGACCAGCAGCTAGTGGAAACTGAACAGCACCTTTAGATCAATGTGAAAAGATCTTTCTCAATAGGTAAAAAAATGGTTCCAAAACAGGAAGACTGCCTAGGAAAGGAGTGAGGTCAGTTGTACTGGAGCCATGCAAGAATAAGCATGAGGATCCCCTGACAGGGATGCAGTGAATAGAATTGAAGGTGACCTTGAAGTTTCTTTGTAGGCCAGAAATGCAACTGAATGTCTTTTTCTCATTTGTCTCTATGACAGCAGCTACCCCAGGAAATTTTCCTTTTAACATTAGAATGAGAAGACAGAGAACCGGAGAAAGCCAGAGATGCTGAGTTTTGGTAAGATGAGAAAATGACATGCATCTCTCTGATCTCAGAGAGATAAGTAAAACAGGAAGAGAATGAGGGTCTCAAAGATAGTCTGCTCAGAAAAGTACTTGCTGTGCAAGAATGAGGACCCAAGTCCTGATCCCCAGTACTAGGTCCACTGGCATGTATATGGAGTTCTCATATTATAAAGAACAACAGTCATCCATGGACAAATGCTTGGTAGACAAAATGTTCCATGTTTAGTGAGATATCTTGCTTTAAAAATAAAACAGTGGACAACAATGGGAAAGGACCCTATGCTGCCATTTCAGCTTAACACACCAGCATACATATGTGCATTAAAACCACATATCACACATGTACACACACACACACAAACACACACACACAAATACATACACACACACACACACACTCACACACAAACTCACACCCTCGCAGAGAACAAGCACGGAAATCAAATCCTAAATGATATACCGAAGAACAAGAGAGACATAGATACACAAAAGCAGCTCTTTCTTTGTGGGACATACATTTTCCCCAGCCACAGGAGGATACAGGTGACTGCATCTCCACAAACTACTTCAGTTCTCAAGCCCTACTTATAAGTTGTTGCCTTACCCCTGAGTCTTCTTGTCACCAGCCAAGCAGCTGGAGCAGATAAAAGTGGGAATGAGGCATGGCTTATTCTCTTCCGTACAGAGAAGGAAGGAGTGATGTTGGCCCACCCCCATGGTCATGTGCTGACTGAGGGAGCCTTATCCCATCAAACACATGGGTCAGGAAGTTCAATTCATTAATTTTGGTGGAGGAGGGAGGCTGGCAGTGCCGATGCTGACATGAATAATGATGGATCACCAGGAGAGGGCCCAGCAAAATCTGCAGCTTAATCAGACCCAGAGTGTCTCTGCGGGCATTAATGTAGGCCAAGTGCTTTGCAGCCAATCAGAGCCCATTTCAATTTAATGTTGCAAATTGTCTCCATGCTGCTCAGACTCTCCATGTACAACTGAGCTTCAAACTGGGTTATTCGTCTAGTCCTTTTTCCTGCTCATTCGGAAGCTCCTGCCTGGTCATTGTCAGTGTTCGCAGTCTCAAGCAAGAAAAGAGGACAGATCAGTGGCAAGGATTCATGCAGGGTCCTAGAGGGGAGTAGGGAACTCTGCTCCCCCTGTTTCTTTTTTATTCCATATGCGTTCATTCATTCATTCATTGGGGGGGGTGTATGTGGGGTGTCATGAAGGGTTCAGGTGGAGGTTAAGAATATCACAGCCAGACTGGTCAAAGATCCACTCTCTTTCCCCTTGTCAGTCTCAGGGATTGAACACAGGTGGTCAGGGTTGGTAGGCTGCACCAGTACCCACTGCGTCTTCCCACCACACCATGCTCCACCACCGTCCACTCAAGTTACTAAAGTCTGTGCATTGGTTTGCTTCTCAAGGCATTCTACATAACTGCAAAGACAAAATCCCAGCCTTCATTATCAAGTTTCTTTCATGCTATCACCTGCTAGGTTTCCCCAGTGAATTCTAAGCCTCATCCCCAACAAATCACTTCCAGGCTAACATCGATGCCGTCCCTTGCACTGAGAAGCTTCTCGCTGCGCATGTGTTGTTTCTCTGCTGGGAACATCTGCCCATCTGTTATCCATTTCACGTGTATCTATCATCCCTTGAGGCAGAGGCCAATGCCATCCCAGAAGAAAACATAGCAAATTGTGCAACAATGAGGCAATGGGGTTGTCTATTTCTATCCATGCCCAGAGTGGATATAAAAGTAAGACAAATGGACAAGACATTTCAAGTTTCTGACCCTCTGTTTTCTCAGGCATAAAATGAGCGGGGGCGGGGGGGGGGGGAAGAATACTAGCTCTTTCACAGATCCTGTGTTTTTCTCTTGGTTTTTAAGTGCCCCCTTGCCAATCATAACCTTTGCTGGTAAAGGAATAGGTTTATGGCCATGATCTCTCAAGCCCTATCTCTCCTATCTTTCCTGTGGGTGAGTTTCTCTTGTAAATGGTGCATTCTTAATAATCGAGGGCTATGAGGATTAACAGCATGCCTTTGTTCGTGTCTCCTTTCAGTGTATTTGTGAGATGCACTTTATAGAGATGATGAATGTAAAGTCAGCTTTCCTGAGATGAGGGAAAGTCCCTATTCAACAGAAGCTTGCCATATTATCCTGAATTCCACTGTATATTTTCTTCTTCCCTCCTTCCTCTTTTCCCTTCCATCCTCTCATCTTATCACTTCTTTCCTCCCTCTGTCACTGCTCTGTCCCATTCCCCTTTTCTCCAACAGTTTGCTTCTGGATTTACCATGGACCCTAGGGAAGGAAACAAGACACAATCTAGTCTTTACCTTGAGCACTTTGTCTCAACCTCCAAACCCACCAATAGAGCCTGGAGCTGCCGTGTTTTCCTTTGAGCAACCTATGTGAAAGCAGAGGGTGAGAGGGGTTAGGACTAATTAAGTCAGTTGGGAATCCTAGTTCCTCTCCGGAATAACCACCATTCCTTTCTATGTCTTAGAAAGTAAATGCCAAGACTGTGGGGAAGCCAGCAATGTAGTTTCCATTCTAAGCATTGCATCTTGGTAATATACCTGTTATCATATAAATAAATATAAATATAAATAATATTATCATGTCATATACCATATTTGAAAAGGATCCACAACTTATGAAGTCTCAGAGAAGGAGTGTTCTCATCAAGAAGCAGCAGCCATGGTGATTCCTTCAAGGAATATTGGAATTGAGTCACCAAGGAAGAGAACTTGAAATGTCCAGAGCAGAGAATACCCGTAGCCAACAATGTGAAGAGAAAGGAGGGGAAAAACAAACAAAAAGCTGGGATCTTGACATATCTTTCCCAGGACAGGAACTAATAAAGATAAAGAGACAAACTGGAAATACTGAATTTGAAAGCTAGCACTTCATATATTGCAAAGGTTATTATAGCAGTTTTCTGTCAGTCTTTTTGTATGTGTGTTTACATGTGTACATGTACACCTGTAGGTATTATTCCAGTGAGTGAGTGAGTGAGTGAGTGAGTGAGGAAATAAGTACAGCATGATAAATAAATGCTTCTGACACAAATATTCAGAGAGCCTAATATATAAGGGATGTTGTTCTTGACACTGCAGACAAAAGAATGAACATAATCACACCCTGCTCTCCAGCATGTTACAGTGATACCGAAGTCAGAGAGACAAGAAAGAAACCCACAACTTTCCCCACTTTGGGGCCAGAAGCATGTTCTTGGTTACAGAGACCAAAGCAATCTGAGACTGCTCTTTGGTGGAAACCAGGTCAAGCAGCAGCGTGGCCCTATTCAGACTGAATTCTGCCCCTCTTGGGGTATTGCTTAGACAGCTGTTTTCAATTTTTCCTGAGTTTCAAGATTGTCATGTATCCACAGCTCTCTGCAGGTGAGTATGTAGAATCTGATTCTGCTTTCATTGTGGTGATTGGGTCATTCTGGTGTTGCATATTATCAGCCAAAGGTTCCCAGCGTTCTAGGCAAAGTCCTGCTTAAATCCTCAGAAATTCTAGTCAGAAAGATTAACACTGTGTTCCCTTTATAAAGTGTCCCAAGTGAACCCCCTCCTTGTTCTTACCTCTGCTTTCAATCTTTCCCACCATCTGTAGCCCTAAAGTGTGCATTTGACTGGAAATGTATCAGTCAAGGCACCTGTGGCGGGATAAAATTGGTTAGGATTTCAAGGTCCCATCCAATTTCGGCTAGCAGCAGGCAGGGAGGGCAAAGTTCTGTGTTACGGAAGACCTTGTGTTTTTTACTTTCTGAGAAGCGACAGGATTTGGCTAAGGCAATTTTCATTGTTTTATTCTCTGATGCGACTTTGCTTTTACGATTAGCTTGTCAAAGCCTGCTATAGAATATTTTCAGGACTGTACTTTAATGTATCCTTCTCAGGTAGGGAAGAAGCCTTTATTTTGAAAGTTATTATTGTAACCTTTATTTACATTCATTTAGAGAGGAACAACACCAGTCAAGCAGGCGCTGGCATTTAGGAATGGAAGAACTGCATAAACAAGCCAGTAAATAGGAATTCTCAGTGCTTTGCCCAGGAGGCCGATAGTTGCTTATCAGTAGAATTCAGCAATTTGTTTTCCTTGTGGATAGGCAGAGGTGCAAGCTATGGTGTCCAAACATCAGAATATGAGGCAAAAATGCAGTTGCTAATTTTATCTCTTAAGTAATAATAAATATCCCCACCAAATACTAACTGATTTTCTTCTGTTTTAGCCTCTCTCTTCTCTTCTACTATAATAAGGTTCTGGTTCTGTTTCATAACAAGATAACATCTCCTCCAATATTATTATGTTATCTTCTTTATATATGGCCAGCCAGAGGCCAAGATCAGGACTGGAGACTAGAACCTGGGTTTATGAGCAAGAATGCTGCAACATTTTGTTTCAGACTTTTAATAGTCTGAATACAGAAACATATAGTTCTTTGTTATCAGAACATAGAAATATGTCAAGTTATATGTCAAAAGATAGTCAAAGTTTTAGGTGAATTTAACATTATTTATGCTATGACATCATCATGAGGAACTGTCCTTCACTGTCCAGATGGTTCTTTTAGAAACACAAGGGGGTTTATAAGTGGAGTGGGGACAAAAATGGAAGGCAATAATGTATGGGAGTTCCCAATTAGTCCATACATTTAACACTATGAGACACATTTAACAAACAAACAAATAGCAAAAAACTTCAACTACATCTGTTAGATAATAAATGTGTTTTGTTTTAAGCTACCAAATTGGTAGCAATTTGTTAAAGCAACAAAAGTAAGATAAATTAGATAATGGACATTTGAACAAATGACAGTCTGCCCAGTTGCTTTATATAAAAACAAGGAATGCTCCCCATCCTACACCACAGATGCCATCAAGAATAGTAATCGTAGGACAAGGCAAGCATGTCCCCAAGAAGGAATTCCATCAGAATAAATCAGGAAAGAAGAAATTCAGATTTCAGTTGAGTGTCTATGGCCATTTTTTATCTCCCCATTCCTAAGACTCAAAGAAATCTTAGTCACCTTAGTTCTGTGAAGAATTAAATTCCTTGTTTATCCTTTAGTCTGTTGGATTTATTTGAGCTTACAAAGAAAAGAGAACAACTGACAAATGTAGGCACTGTGGAGTAGTAATGCTTCCTGAAAAAGCCTGTTTAATTCTGGTTACTTCTGCTATTATTCCTTTAGAAAATAGAGCTAGACTCTGCTACCTTGTAGCTTCTACGTATTGATGATCTCTCTGTCCTGAGAACACACCAATCAGGGGTAACTCCAGAGAGACTCTGGTTTTGAAGTAGTAATCCTCTCCACCAACATCTCCAACTCTTGTCTTCTCCAGGCTAAATCCTCCCAGTTATTTTCAGAATCCTGGTAATATGCTTTGAACCCTTTCACTACCCCGTGGCTAATCTTCTCCGGACATGGTTTATTCTGATAATGTTTTTCATAAAGATAAAACCACAACTGAGCACAGTCTTCCAAGAAATGATGAACCATATCAGAATATCCCTGTTCTCAATGTGGAATGTATTGATGAAATCTAAATTGAAAAAAAAAATGACTTTGTGTATTCAGACAAACTGTTCTGCCTCTAAGCTCACTGTCCAGTGCATTCTGTGTTTTCTGATATGCACATCAGATGTTTCCAAGCTCCTATGTGTCTTTACCCGGTGCTTAGAGATTATATTTTGAAATGCATTCACTTGCTAGTACTGTAGCTACTATATATTACCATGCAGAAAAGCATTATGATTTTAATGCAAATGAGTCTGGATTCAAATCTTGGCTTTGCCTTTCTTGGTCATTTCTGACATGTGCTGTGATTTTACGAATGAATGAACTGATTTGATATGCTTAATTCCCAATCACCTACCCTGGATATCTCTAGGTTGCACAGTAGTTAATATGCATACCTGCTCTTCCTCTTTTTTGAGTTTCCCAGTCAACTGTACTATATCATCAAGATCTTATGGAACTTAACCATGAACCCTTGGATGTAAACTGCTCTAAATGACTATGCAAAGATAAGGGCACATCTAAAAGAAAGACCAGACTAGCAAGACTGATGAGCACAGTGCATGCCCTTTCTTGTGGAGACTTATCCTGATCTGAATAGACAGATTCAATAAGTGGGCATTATCTTTTTTTCTGTTTTTGTTTTCATTTAACAATTGCTTTCTTTATTTATGTGATAATTGCTACAATAAGATCAACGATGTGATTACTGAGAAAATGGTGATGGAATAATAGGATTTTTTGTTCAGGACTCTGTATATATCATCCAAATATTTCTTAATGACTATAGTGGTTTAAATAAAGATCTTTAGCATTCTTTCCTCCAGGAAGTAGATCTTGACTTCCATTTCCTTGAATGTACAACCACTTAGAGACTTCTTTCTAAATAATAAAGAATAAAATAGATAAACAGTACCTTAAAGGTCCAAAGACATGTAATATAGTACCTCAAACAAAACTGACCACATTAATCTTCCTCAGTAAGTCAGAGTGGTAGTGTCTACCTCCTTATAAGATATGATGCCCTTCACTTAGTGGGATTTCTCCTTCAAATCCATAATTCCAGTTGTATTACTCAAAGTCAAAGTAAAGGGCATCCTATTTTTTGGCTAGTATTTAGGGAAGGTGCCAAAGGGATAAGAAACAATGAAATGCCAATAAGGGAACTACAGAGACATGAGGACTAAAATGAAACATTGTGTTCTGGATCAGATATTGGGCATGGGAAAGCACATCAAAAAAAGAAACTATGGAAATAAGAACTCCAGTGACAGCTCAGCAGTTAATAACACTTTCTACTCTGGCAGAAGGCCAAGGTTCAGTTTCCAGCACCCACAAAGACCATAACAACATTGTGTCACTTCAATTCCTGAGGATCCAAGCCTGTCTTCTGGCCGGGGGACACTGTACACAGACAGCGCACTTGTATAAATGTAGACAAAATAAACATACATTAAATCAATCGATCATTCAATTTTAGAAATAGAAAAAAAATTAGTTAACAGGGGCATGTAGATGTTAATTTCTTCATGTTCATAGGAGTTCTCTGATTATGAAAGATATAGTATTATAAGAGGATGAACTAGTTCCATCCATTTGCCTAAGAATTTCATGAATTCATTGTTTTTTATAGTACTCCATTGTGTAAATGTACCACATTTTCTGTATCTATTCCACTGTTGAGGGACATCTGGGTTCTTTCCAGCTTGGCTATTATAAATAAGGCTGCTGCTCTTCTGGCCAGACCAGCACCGGGGTAGCTAGAGCGCAGGGTCGGCTGACACCCGCCAGCTACCCACGACCCCGGCCACAGGATTTTGAGACTGCTGGTGAGTGGAACACAGCTTCTGCTCCAATCTTTAAACAGTGACAACGACAACAACTAACCCCAGAGATTACCAGATGGCGAAAGGTAAACGTAATAATCTTACTAACAGAAACCAAGACCACTCACCATCATCAGAACCCAGCACTCCCACTTCACCCAGTCCAGGACACCCCAACACACCGGAAAAGCTAGACCTGGATCTAAAAGCATATCTCATGATGATGGTAGAGGACTTCAAGAAGGACTTTAATAACACACTTAAAGAAATACAAAGGAACACTGGTAAACAGGTAGAAGACAGTAAAGAGGAAGCACAAAAATCCCTTAAAGAATTGCAGGAGAACACTGCTAAAGAGTTACAAATCCTTAAAGAAAAACAGGATCACATAATCAAACAGGTAGAAGTCCTTAAAGAAAAACAGGAAAACACATCCAAACAGATGATGGAAATGAACAAAACCATACTAGACCTAAAAAGGGAAGTAGACACAATAAAGAAAACCCAAAATGAGGCAACACTGGAGATAGAAACCCTAGAAAAGAAATCTGGAACCATAGATACCAGCATCAGCAACAGAATACAAGAGATGGAAGAGAGAATCTCAGGTGCAGAAGATTCCATAGAGAACATCGGCACAACAATCAAGGAAAATGTAAAATGCAAAAAGATCCTAACTCAAAACATCCAAGAAATACAGGACACAATGAGAAGACCAAACCTACGGATAATAGGAGTGGATGAGAATGAAGATTTTCAATTCAAAGGACCAGCAAACATCTTCAACAAAATTATAGAAGAAAACTTCCCAAATCTAAAGAAAGAGATGCCCATGAACATACAAGAAGCCTACAGAACTCCAAATAGACTGGACCAGAAAAGAAATACCTCCCGACACATAATAATCAGAACAACAAATGCTCTAAATAAAGATAGAATACTAAAAGCAGTAAGAGAAAAAGGCCAAGTAACATATGAAGGCAAGCCTATCAGAATTACACCAGATTTTTCACCAGAGACTATGAAAGCCAGAAGATCCTGGACAGATGTTATACAGACACTAAAAGAACACAAATTATAGCCCAGGCTACTATACCCAGCCAAACTCTCAATTAACATAGATGGAGAAACCAAAGTATTCCACGACAAAACCAAATTCACACATTATCTCTCCACGAATCCAGCCCTTCAAAGGATAATAACAGAAAAAAACCAATACAAGGACAGGAACCACGCCCTAGAAACAACAAGAAGGTAATCCCTCAACAAACCTAAAAGAAGACAGCCACAAGAACAGAATGCCAACTTTAACAACAAAAATAACAGGAAACAACAATTACTTTCCTTAATATCTCTTAATATCAATGGACTAAACTCCCAGATAAAAAGACATAGACTAACAAACTGGCTACACAAACAAGACCCAACATTTTGCTGCTTACAGGAAACTCATCTCAGAGAAAAAGATAGACACTACCTCAGAATGAAAGGCTGGAAAACAATTTTCCAAGCAAATGGTATGAAGAAACAAGCTGGAGTAGCCATTCTAATATCTGATAAGATTGACTTCCAACCCAAAGTCATTAAAAAAGACAGAGAGGGACACTTCATACTCATCAAAGGTAAAATCCTCCAAGAGTAACTATCAATCCTGAATATCTATGCTCCAAATACAAAGGCAGCCACATTCATTAAAGAAACTTTAATAAATCTCAAAGCACACATTGCACCTCATACAATAATAGTGGGACACTTCAACACACCACTTTCACCAATGGACAGATCATGGAAACAGAAACTAAACAGGGACACAGTGAAACTAACAGAAATTATGAATCAAATGGATCTGGCAGATATCTACAGAACATTCTATCCTAAAACAAAAGGATATAACTTCTGTTCAGCACCTCATGGTACCTTCTCCAAAATTGACCACATAATTGGTCACAAAACAGGCCTCAACAGATACAAAAATATTGAAATTGTCCCATGCATCCTATCAGATCACAATGGACTAAGGCTGATCTTCAATAACAAAATAAATAATAGAAAGCCAACCTTCACGTGGAAACTGAACAACACTCTTCTCAATGATACCTTGGTCAAGGAAGGAATAAAGAAAGAAATTAAGGACTTTTTAGAGTTCAATGAAAATGAAGCCACAACATACCCAAACTTATGGGACGCAATGAAAGCATTTCTAAGAGGAAAACTCATAGCTCTGAGTGCCTCCAAAAGGAAACTAGAGAGAGCACACATTAGCAGCTTGACAACATACCTAAAAGCACTAGAACAAAAGGAAGCAAATTAACCCAAGAGGAGTAGACAGCAGGAAATAATCAAACTCAGGGGCGAAATCAACCAAGTGGAAACAAGGAGAACTATTCAAAGAATCAACCAATCAAGGAGCTGGTTCTTTGAGAAAATCAACAAGATAGATAAACAGTTAGCCAGACTCACTAGAGGGCACAGGAAAAGCATCCTAATTAACAAAATCAGAAATGAAAAAGGAGATATAACAACAGATCCTGAAGACATCCAAAACACCATCAGATCCTTCTACCAAAGGCTCTACTCAACAAAACTGGAGAACCTGGATGAAATGGAGAAGTTCCTAGACAGATACCAGGTACCAAAGTTGAATCAAAATCAGGTTAATGATCTAAACAGCCGTATATCCCCCAAAGAAATAGAAGCAGTCATTAATAGTCTCCCAACGAAAAAAAGCCCAGGACCAGATGGGTTTAGTGCAGAGTTCTATCAGACCTTCAAAGAAGATCTAATCCCAGTTCTTCACAAACTATTCCACAAAATAGAAACAGAAGGTACTCTACCCAACTCATTCTATGAAGCCACAATTAACTCTGATACCTAAACCACAAAAAGACCCAACAAAGATAGAAAATTTCAGACCAATATCCCTTATGAATATTGATGCAAAAATCCTCAATAAAGTTCTTGCTAACCGAATCCAAGAACACATCAAAACAATCATCCATCCTGACCAAGTAGGTTTCATCCCAGGGATGCAGGGATGGTTCAATATACGGAAATCCATCAACGTAATCCAGTATATAAACAAACTCAAAGACAAAAACCACATGGTCATCTCGTTAGATGCAGAAAAAGCATTTGACAAGATCCAACACCCATTCAGGATAAAAGTCTTGGAAAGATCAGGAATTCAAGGCCCATACCTAAACATGATAAAAGCAATATACAGCAAACCAGTAGCCAACATCAAAGTAAATGGTGAGAAGCTTGAAGCAATCCCTCTAAAACCAGGGACTAGACAAGGCTGTCCACTTTCTCCATACCTATTCAACATTGTACTTGAAGTCCTAGCCAGAGCAATTCGACAACAAAAGGAGATCAAAGGGATACAAATTGGAAAAGATGAAGTCAAAATATCACTTTTTGCAGATGATATGATAGTATATATAAGTGACCCTAAAAATTCCACCAGAGAACTCCTAAGCCTGATAAACAGCTTTGGTGAAGTAGCTGGATATAAAATTAACTCAAACAAATCAATGGCCTTTCTCTACACAAAGAATAAACAGGCTGAGAAAGAAATTAGGGAAACAACACCCTTCTCAATAGTCACAAATAATATAAAATATCTTGGCGCGACTCTAACTAAGGAAGTGAAAGATCTGTATAATAAAAACTTCAAGTCTCTGAAGAAAGAAATTATAGAAGATCTCAGAAGATGGAAAGATCTCCCATGCTCATGGATTGGCAGGATCAACATTGTAAAAATGGCTATCTTGCCAAAAGCAATCTACAGATTCAATGCAATCCCCATCAAAATTCCAACTCAATTCTTCAACGAATTAGAAAGTGCAATCTGCAAATTCATCTGGAATAACAAAAAACCTAGGATAGCAAAAACTCTTCTCAAGGATAAAAGAACCTCTGGTGGAATCACCATGCCGGACCTAAAGCTCTACTACAGAGCAATTGTGATAAAAACTGCATGGTACTGGTATAGTGACAGACAAATAGACCAATGGAATAGAATTGAAGACCCAGAAATGAACCCACACACCTACGGTCACTTGATCTTCGACAAGGGAGCTAAAAACATCCAGTGGAAGAAAGACAGCATTTTCAACAAATGGTGCTGGCACAACTGGTTGTTAACATGTAGAAGAATGCGAATCGATCCATTCCTATCTCCTTGTACTAAGGTCAAGTCTAAGTGGATCAAGGAACTTCACATAAAACCAGAGACACTGAAACTTATAGAGGAGAAAGTGGGGAAAAGCCTTGAAGATATGGGCATAGGGGAAAAATTCTTGAATAGAACAGTAATGGCTTGTGCTGTAAGATTGAGAATTGACAAGTGGGACCTCATGAAACTGCAAAGCTTCTGCAAGGCTAAAGACACCATCAATAAGACAAAAAAACCACCAACAGATTGGGAAAGGATCTTCACCTATCCTAAATCAGATAAGGGACTAATATCCAATATATATAAAAAACTCAAGAAGGTGGACTCCAGAAAGTCAAATAACCCCATTAAAAAATGGGGCTCAGAACTGAACAAAGAATTCTCACCTGAGGAATACTGAATGGCAGAGAAGCACCTGAAAAAATGTTCAACATCCTTAATCATCAGGGAAATGCAAATCAAAACAACCCTGAGATTCCACCTCACACCAGTCAGAATGGCTAAGATCAAAAATTCAGGTGACAGCAGATGCTGGTGAGGATGTGGAGAAAGAGGAACACTCCTCCATTGTTGGTGGGATTGCAAGCTTGTACAACCATTCTGGAAATCAGTCTGGCGGTTCCTCAGAAAATTGGACATAGTACTACCGGAGGATCCAGCAATACCTCTCCTGGGCATATATCCAGAAGATGTCCCAACCGGTAAAAAGGACACATGCTCCACTATGTTCATAGCAGCCCTATTTATAATAGCCAGAAGCTGGAAAGAACCCAGATGTCCCTCAACAGAGGAATGGATACAGAAATTATGGTACATTTACACAATGGAGTACTACTCAGATATTAAAAAGAATGAATTTATGAAATTCCTAGCCAAATGGATGGACCTGGAGGGCATCATCTTGAGTGAAGTAACACAATCACAAAAGAACTCACACAATATGTATTCACTGATATGTGGATATTAGCCCAAAACTTAGGATACCCAAGATATAAGATACAATTTGCTAAACGCATGAAACTCAAGAAGAATGAAGACCAAAGTGTGGACACTGTGCCCCTTCTTAGAATTGGGAACAAAACACCCAGGGAAGGAGTTACAGAAACAAAGTTCGTAGCTGTGATGAAAGGATGGACCATTTAGAGACTGCCGTATCCAGGGATCCATCCCATAAGCAGCTTCTAAACGCTGACACCACTGCATACACTAGCAAGATTTTGCTGAAAGGACCCAAATATAGCTGTCTCTTGTGAGACGATGCCGGGACCTAGCAAACACAGGAGTGGATGTTCACAGTCAGCTATTGGATGTATCACAGAGCTCCCAATGGAGAAGCTAGAGAAAGTACCCAAGGAGCTAAAGGGATCTGCAACCCTATTGTTGGAACAACATGATGTACTAACCAGAACCCCGGAGCTCTTGTCTCTAGCTGCATATGTATCGAAAGATGGCCTAGTCGGCCATCACTGGAAAGAGAGGCCCATTGGACTTGCAAACTTTATATGCCCCAATATAGGGGAATGCCAGGGCCAAAAGAATGGGAATGGGTGGGTAGGGAAGTGGGGGGCGCTATGGGGGACTTTTGGGATAGCATTGGAAATGTAACTGAGGAAAATATGTAATAAAAATATTAAAAATTAAAAAATAAATAAATAAATAAATAAATAAATAAATAAGTCTGCTATGAACATAAATATGTGGAGCATGTGTCCTTATTACATGTGGAGCATCTTTTGGGTATATGCCCATGAGTGGAATAGCTGGGTCCTCTGGTAGTACGGAATCCAATTTTTTGAGGAATCCTCAAACTGAATTTCAGAGTGGTTGTACCAGCTTCCAATAACACCAGCAGTGGAGGAGTGTTCCTTTTTCTTCACATCCTCGCCAACATCTGCTGTCACCTCAGTCTTTGATCTTAACCATTCTAACTGGTGTGAGGTGATATCATCCTCAGGAAATTAACCCAATGACAAAAGAACACACATGGTATGCACTCACTGACAAGTGGATATTATCCCAGAAGCTCAGAAAACCCAAGATACAATTCACAGACCAAATGAAACTCAAGAAGAAGGAAGGCCAAGTATGGATACTTCGGTCCTTCTTAAAAAGGGGGAACAAAATACACATGGGAGGAGATACAGAGACAAAGTGTGAAGCAGAGACTGAAAGAAAGACCATCCAGAGACTGTGTGATCTGAGGATCCATCCCATATATAGTCACGAAACCCAGACACTATTGTGAATGGCAACAAGTGCTTGCTGACAAGAGCCTGGTATAGCTAACTTCTGAGAGGCTCTGCCAGTGCCTGACAAATACAGAGGTCTCAGCCAACCATTGTACTGATCACAAGATCCCCAGTGGACAAGCTAGAAAAAGGACTGAAGGAGCTGAAGGAGTTTGAAGCCCCATAGGAGGAACAACAATATGAACCAACCAGTACCCTCAGAAATCCCAGGGACTAAACCAGGAACCAGAAAGTACCCATGGCTCCAGATGCATTTGTAGCAGAGGATGGCCTTGTTGAACATCAATGGGAGGAGAGGCCGTTGGTCCTGAGAAAGCTTGATTCCCCAGTGTAGGGAAATGCCAGGACAGGGAAGCAAGAGTAGGTGGGTTGGTGAGGAGGGGGAGTGGGGGATGGGATAGGGGATTTTTCAAAGGTAAACTAGTAAAGGGGATAATGTAAATAAAGGTAAATAAAGAGAATACCTAATTTTAAAAAAGTCAACTAAGGATACATGGGAATTTTCTGTATTGTTTTAATCTGTAAAAATAAAGTAAAAATTAATAATAATAATAATAATAATAATAATAATAATTCCTCCCATCAGTCTTGTTATGATCAACCCTGATATGAAACTCCAGAGCTGGCTCCTAATATCAGTCCACTGGAGGTATCATTTTCTTTTGTCTCATAGTTCTTCCAACAGTTTTATAATGCAGGCGGTGGGCTAGTAATTTTCTAGTCATGCTCTAGAGAGTACATCATTGATGTTATGCAGGGAGAACTAAGAGAAACCCAGATCTTTGTTCCCTAACTTCCCCAAATTACAACTGAAAGGAAGATTCTCCTTGACCTTTTATATATTTGAAGCCCACAAAGTGCTTATTGGATAAAAAGTTTGTGCTACCAGATTGTTGAGAGATTCTTCATAAATTTCCTTTTGCCACTGCTCCCTCATAAAACTTCTCTGATAGATAAATAAATCGGTGTAATGAACACTTTGTTCTTTCTCTCTTCCTCTGGTCTAGGAGATTGCACATGGAGGAGATGTGTTTTGATTAACCATCCTTGCATAGTATAACCCAGTGGTCAATATCCTGTGAATCTGGAGCTTATGATGTGGCTCTGTCAGTAAAGTACTAGCTACTTCATTACAAAGACCTGAATAGAATCCCCAGCAGCCATGTGAAAAGCTAGATCCAGCAGTACATATTTGGAATCAAACACGGGAGAGGCAGAAAAGTGAAAGATCCTTGGGGATTGCTGACAAGACAGTTTAAATGAATCAGTGAGATTCAAGTCCAGAAGATCCTACCTCAAAAAGTAAGGTGGTAAAAAGTTGAAGAAGACAAGTGACACTGGCCTCTGGCCTCCACACATACATACACACATACATACACACATGGACATGCATAAGCACTCACATACACATATGCATAAACACTAGTCATGTAAATCAGTGTTGTATTAGATGCTGGGAGACTGTAGGAGATATATCTCTGGCCATAGGATCTCGTCAATCATCATGACTGAGAATCAGAAGTTGTAAGTTTCACTGAAGCCCAAAAGCCAATGACACACTCAAAGCCTTAATCAATAACCCTGCCTCTGGGGAGCTTTCTTTGATCGCATAAGCAGTAAGCAGTCTGTTTTTCTGTTGTGATCTCACTGGTCAGCATTGCTGGCAATAATCCCAGGCCTTTCTTTGCTGAGTGCATATCTCAGTGCTTTTGGCAAAGACATGAAAATATTTATAGTTCATGATGGTAAAGTGTTGAACAATTATTTGTGCGAACGAGATGGACCATGAAACCTAAGGAAGAGACTGAGCAAGCTCCTGGTATGCTCTATGTATCTATGTTAGATCATAGATTCACTTTTTTCTTGCTCTGCCTATGCCTACTGCATGGTCTTAAAGGAGAGAGTTAATGTACTCTGGGACCTCGATCTAAAATTGGAGCCATTTAGACCAGACAATAAGTATAGATTGCTAGCATAGTACTTGTCACACAGGGCGGGGGTAGAGCTTGCTTAAGAAATATTAGCTAAAAATTAATAGTAAATTGCATCCTCTCTGAATTTTGGTTTCATCTGGTAAATAAAATATCTAGTTTGCATGATGGCTGTGGTTTAAATAGTAGAACAGAGACATGCATTCAGTAGGATGCCTGGTGCTTGGCAGTGGCTCAATAAATGTTTGTTTCTCTTCTAATCTTCTCCCATTAGGTATTCTCTCCAGTGAGGGCTCCAGCTTAAGCACTTCTCCCAGCCCTGTGCTTCATTAAGGAGGCCAAATTAAGAATCCAAGGTGCATACATTTGAGAAAATGCAAAAAGATGCTAGACCAGAAAGCACAGCATGAGGTGTACTGTATTCACAGTAGCTCTGCTAAGAAAACATCTAGGCTCCCAGTGGAGAGACAGAGGAAGTGCCATTAGCATAACAGGTGTCTTTGCTACAGGAATGGCACGTTAAAGGCAATCCTCCCTCCCCCAACCCCATACACCCCCAACTTCAAGAGTACATATTTAATTATACTCCATGTTACAATTGCCCGTAGTTCTGTGTTTCTGGGTGGGAATACCTCACCCCACAAATTCAGGAAGGTGTTAATAGAAATGGCTGAAAGCCATAATGACTTCTCAGCTCTAGGGTCCAGAGGGAAAAATATCAATAATGTTGCCTTAGGAAAAGAATTATGGGATTTATTCCTTTGCTTAAAGAGCATCTATCATAGAAAGCAAAGGAAGAAATAGGAAGCAGAAGAAAGTACAACCCATTAGAGGTGAACTTGGGCTATTTTTTTAATGCAAACAGGAACAACTTGGACTAAGTAAAACCATCTAAATTGCACAGGTGGAAATTGCCTATGAGTCACTTTCCCCTGGCTTCCTGTGCCTAAAATCACAGATTTTAAGGCTGAGCTCAGGACTGTCTGGCATCAAGCTCTTGGCTTTTCCTTTCACTTTCTAGGCACAGGTCCTGCAGCACATGCTTGGGCTCTGACTTCATATCCACTAACTCTGAGTCCTCATGGCCATTTAATAGTGTTGCTTTTCTTCCTACTTTACAGAGAACAAAGCAATTATTTAATTAACTTACTAAAGTCATAAACAGAAATAAAATATTTAAACTCAAATTGATCCATTATTTATCCTATATATTACACTACCTTTTGTGATCTATTTTTTGAACAGGTATATTTCCCAAGTTTCAAGTTATTGTCTTTTCTGACTTAAAGAAAAGTAGTTCTGTTTTAAGAAAACTAACTTAGGATCTTAAAACCTACTTTCTTAAGTCTTCAGGTATCTAATCTATAATTGTAATCAGTAGATATACGAGCTCTTGGAAGGTCCTGAACTTACACGTTTTGCTCAATTAAAACTTTATGCCCGTCAATATTTAACTTGCCATGACCTGTGACCATAGTCATTGACAAATACTATGCCCAGTTCCTTGGTTAATTACATTTAAAATTTGACTATTCTAAATAATTCAAATGGGTATAATTCATAAGTGTTTATGCTTCTGTGACAATAGGGTTATAGAAACTCTAAAATAGGAGCATTAAAACCTTTTCTGCATCTCATATACCACAACATTACAACATTTCTGTCATCAGTTATTCCTCACTGGTACCCATACAGTCTTCATAGACTCCACACTCTCACTGCAAAGTTTAGGTACTAATTTCCCATCAAGAGCTTTTGCGATCTTGGTTAGAGTGACCATCTATCTCTCAACCCCCTTTTCTCTTCTGTAAGGCAATACCAATAATAACAGTAAAAATGAACATTTTTTTGCCTAAAGAGGCAAGGATACTACTACATTTGTTACTTTTCTTGTTGCTTTGATCAAATACTTCATAGGAACAACTTGAGAGGAAAGATCAATTTGAGCTCATGATTTCAAAGGGTTCTGTTCATCATGGCATGGAAAGATAGGTAAAACATAACAGTTCATATTTCATGGTCTAAGAAGTAGAAAGAAGGAAGATTGGTTATCTATTCTTTCCTATTTCTTCCCATATGGGTACCCAACCCATAAAATGATGCCATTGCCAGGATGGTTATCCTACATTCAGTTACTTCTCTTTTGGACGTACCCTCAAGTCACATTTACAGGCATGCCTCACATATATTCATAGATATTTTTTTTGGGGGGGGGGTGGTTTTTCGAGACAGGGTTTCTCTGTGCTGTCCTGGAACTCACTCTGTAGACCAAGCTGGCCTCAAACTCAGAAATCCACCTGCCTCTGCCTCGCAAGTGCTAGGATTAAAGGCGTGCACCACCAACACTGCCTGGCAAGAAATTTTTAAATCCAGTGAATATGACAACGAAGATTAATCATCACAAACCTACGCTTATTAATTTGACACTCCAAGATGTCATTTTAAAATGGAAACATTGCACCTATGTTCCCCCAAATGCTTGTGTCTATCTTGTAATATAAAATATTCTAGACGAGCGGTGGTGGCACACACCTTTAATCCCAGCACTTGGGAGGCAGAGGCAGGCAGATTTCTGAGTTTGAGGCCAGCCTGGTCTACAAAGTGAGTTCCAGGACCCTGTCTCGAAAAGCCAATAAATAAATAAATAGATAGATAGATAGATAGATAGATAGATAGATAGATAAATAAATAAATAAATAAATAAATAAATAAATAAATTCTGTCCAACTTCAAGAATCTTGAGTGTATATAGGGCGAATGATTCTTAAAACCATAAGTTTAGAGTCTCCTTTGAGACACAGTGAAAACATAGATGAGCAACTCCTTTAAGGATAAAACAAACAAGGGTTTACATACTTCCATGCCAATGACATGGAGTAAATATTCCTATTCTACAAAGGAGGAGCACATGCAGAGATATGAGGGCTGGTATCAAACAAGAATAAAATCCATCAAACTGGACATTAAATCCTCTAGTTCCATGTCCAGTATCTAGAACACATGGTGTCCTAATGTGATTTCCTTTGGGCTGGGGCTGCTCCAGTCCTATGGCATTGTCATTTGTAGCCCACATAGCCTCTCCTTGTGCTGGATCCACACGTTGTCTGTTGTTTTCCTCAAGAGATATTCCACATGGATGGATCATCATCAATATCATGTTTGTTCTTCATCTCAAGTTTTAACATTACCGAGTCCTCTTCATGCATCAACTTTATAGCAGCTCTTTGCAGGGAATTTCTCCTTGCTCTATGCTGCCTAGCTTCCCAATCCTTTATTAAAAGTCTAGATAGAATCCCCAGGACTACAAAACTCTTGTACTCTTGCCAAGCCAGCCACATGGATAATTCTAAGTTCTGTCACAAGCTCAAGCAACATCTGAGCCTCTTTGGACCATTGTTTAGCAATCTCTTCATGCCCTGAAACAACCAAAGGAAACCTAGCCTGTGGGAGCAGGGTATCAGTGCACTCCTTCCTAGTAAGAAGGAATATTTTCAAGAACATTTAGAACTTTATAGCATGGAACCAACAATGATAGAGTCTGTCCAGTTCCTCATTATCTCAATGGAAAATATGTTGTTTCTTTAAAAATAACTAATACCTTTAAGCACCATACCCTCCTTTTTCACAATTTTCTCTTTTTTCCCATTAATTGATTAGTTAATTTATATCCAGATTGGAAGTTCCTCTCCCTCTTCTCCTCCCAGCTCCTCCCTTTCATCTCAAATCCCCCTATGTGCCCTCCCTTTCTTCTCACAAATGGGAAGACCTCCCATGGATATCAACCTTTCTTTCCACATCAAGTTGTAGATGAGGATTAGCCTCATCTGCTAAAGAGGGTAAACAAGGTCATCTCCTTAGGGGAAAGGGATATAGAGGCAGGCAACAGAGTCAGAGACAAGCCCTGTTCCTGCTATTAGAAGTCTCAGCTGAGGACCAAGCTATACATCTGTTACACGTGTATAAGGGGCCTCAGTCTGGCCCACACATGCTCTTTTGATTGGAAGCCACTGTGAGCCACTATAGGCCCAGTTTAGATGATTCTTTAGGTTTTATTTTGGTGTCCTTGACTTCTCTGGCTCTTTCAATCCTTCCTTCTCTTCTTCCACAAGATTCCCTGAGCTCTGTCTAATATTTGGCTGTGGGTCTTTTTCAACTTTATCCTTTTCTGTTCATACTCTATGTTTTTCAGATCTTTCTGTTCTCATATTTCCTTCTGAGTCTCAACATCAGCTTGCTAAAACCAGCTAGCAATAATGGTTCTACTGTCTGAGTACTCTATTTTCTTAAAATTTTCTTGACCAAATTTGTTAGCCTACCACCTTTAAACTTCTTCTCAGAAAGTTTATAGACACAGACAAAAATTGTTGAAAAACTCTTTGTCAGAATAAAACAGTACTCTAAAGTCTTAGTTTCCATGAGAAACCTCATGAGCCCAATATTTACTGACTGTATTTCCATCACTACTATGATCTTTTGAGGTCCTACCAGAATCTCTGGTTTATCTGTGCTCACAGTGTTCTAAGACCTTAACACTTCACATTTTTTTAATTTTTTTTTATTACGTATTTTCCTCAATTACATTTCCAATGCTATCCCAAAGGTCCCTCATACCCCCCCCCGCCACTTCCCTACCAACCCATTCCCATTCTTTTGGCCCTGGCATTCCCCTGTTTTGGGGCCTATAAAGTTTGCAAGTCCAATGGGCCTCTCTTTCCAGTGATGGCCCACTAGGCCATCTTTCGATACATATGCAGCTAGAGACAAGAGCTCCGGGGTACTGGTTAGTTCATCATGTTGTTCCAACTATAGGGTTGCAGATCCCTTTAGCTCCTTGGGTACTTTCTTTAGCTTCTCCATTGGGAGCCCTGTGATCCATCCAATAGCTAACAATGAGCATCCACTTCTGTGTTTGTTTGGCCCTGGCATAGTTTCACAAGAGAGAGCTATATCTGGGTCCTTTCAGCAAAATCTTGCTAGTGTATGCAATGGTGTCAGCGTTTGGAAGCTGATTATGGGATGGATCCCTGGATATGGCAGTCTCTAGATGGTCCATCCTTTCATCACAGCTCCAAACTTTGTCTCTGTAACTCCTTCCATGGCTGTTTTGTTCTCACTTGTAAGAAGGGGCACAGTGTCCACACTTTGGTCTTCATTCTTCTTGAGTTTCATGTGTTTAGCAAATTGTATCTTATATCTTGGGTATCCTAAGTTTTGGGCTAATATCCACTTATCACTGAATACATATTGTGTGAGTTCCTTTGTGATTATGTTACCTCACTCAAGATGATGCCCTCCAGGTCCATCCATTTGGCTAGGAATTTCATAAATTCATTCTTTTTAATAGCTGAGTAGTACTCCATTGTGTAAATGTACCATATTTTATGTATCCATGCCTCTGTTGAGGGGCATCTGGGTTCTTTCCAGCTTCTGGCTATTATAAATAAGGCTGCTATGAACATAGTGGAGCATGTGTCCTTCTTACCGGTTGGAACATCTTCTAGATATATGCCCAGGAGAGGTATTGCTGGATCCTCCGGTAGTACTATGTCCAATTTTCTGAGGAACCGCCAGACTGATTTCCAGAGTGATTGTACAAGCTTGCAATCCCACCAACAATGGAGGAGTGTTCCTCTTTCTCCACATCCTCCCCAGCATCTGCTGTCACCTGAATTTTTGATCTTAGCCATTCTGACTGGTGTGAGGTGGAATCTCAGGGTTGTTTTGATTTGCATTTCCCTGATGATTAAGGATGTTGAACATTTTTTCACACTTCACAATTTTAAGGTAGTTCCAATTTCCTCTAGCGATCCAGTTCTTTATGTGTAAAGAGCACTCATTAGATTGAGTTGCTGAATACTTACAGTGCCTCGATAATCTGGCAATCACCATTTGTGTGCTGGAGAGGCCTAGAACCTAGTGGTAGCCTAATTCAGGAAGCTCAGGCATTTCACAATGAAGAATCTAGAAACTCCCTGGAGAGTTACAAATATTAAATTCACACGGAAAGGCCAAAGAAGCTGAAGTGTGAATTTAATGGAAGATCATTACAGCAGTGAGATGCACACTCCCTCAGCAAGGGCAGGCTCACAGAATTTCACTTGGGCTTTTTGCTGACCCAGAACACCAATCAGAAGGTAAGTGATGCTCATGTTGAGGGCAGGCATTTCTCTCTCAGTAGTTGCCCTGTCCTATTGATGACTCTCCCAGTCATCGACCCTTTCTGGATATCCTGGCACAGACACACAAGTGTGTTTTACCAGAAGTGAGTCTTTCTTTCTTTCTTTCTTTCTTTCTTTCTTTATTTCTTTCTTTCTTTCTTTCTTTCTTTCTTTCTTTCTTTCATTTTTTTCTTAGATATTTTCACTCTTTGAATCTCAAATGTTATCCCCTTTCTTAGTTTCCCCTCTGAAAATCCCCAATCCCCTCTACCCTCCCCCTGCTCACCAACCCACCCACTCTTGCTTCCTGGCCCTGGCATTCCCCTATATTTCCCTGGTGCATAGAACTTTCACAGGACCAAGGGCCTGTCCTCCAATTAATGACCATCCTCTACTACATATGCAGCTAGAGCCATGAGTCTCACCATGCAGCCCCATAGAGGGAACAACAATATGAACTAACCAGTACCCCCAGAGCTCCCTGGGAAGTAGGTATTTTTTAATCTTGTCAATCTGACATCCAAGTCCATCCATCACAGACATGTGTGCTTTGTATTGACACTGCCAAGGCACTATAGGGTTATGTTAAAAAATATTATTATTATACTATCATTATTAACAGCAAATAAATTAATTATTCAAGAGTGATTAAGTTCTGCCAATTTAAGGTATATTCATCATAGTTCATGTTCTTTATTGATCCATCTATGAAAACCCCTTTGTACAAAAACCTATTTCCATGCTCACTCAGCTTTTAAAGCACATTTTTGACTGGACCAGCAATGGCATTTTATGACGAGTGTGATAAAATGGTACCCCAGCTAAAGCACAAAACTAGGGGTTTCACATTCTGGGTTCAAGTATGAGATGCATTAGTTCTGAAAGAATAATTTTCCTCTTTCACGAGTAATAGGGGGTTGAAAAAGGCCGTCTCCCTAGGCTTTTGCAGCAATTAAATAAAGCCTTCAGAGTATGCTATTAATACCAGTATTCTACTGATAAGCCAAGAGCAGTAACAAAAGGAACAGAGCCATGCAAGTGAGCATACAAAAGTGGAAGGGAGGGCTCTGTGTCCCTTTTCAGTGCCCGCTCCCCCTATGCTTCCTGCTTCAATGTGTCCCCTTTCATAAAGTGTTAAGGGGTGAAAAATGCATTCGTGTAAAATCCATCTGCTTTTTATAACTTCCAGAGATGCAAATATGCTCAGGCAGCAGTTTTTTGCCACTCCTAATTAATTCCTAAACAAAGACCGCTGCTCCAGCAGCAGCTCAGTTTACGAAGCCAGTTGACCTCCTAGTGCAGAAATGATGACACAGATGCTGCCGTAGCTTCACAACCTCATTTTTCACTTTGTACCCCTTGGTGAGGCCTACCGTATTTCCACCTTCCCCAGAGCAGATGGTCTGTAGGGTGGTTCTGAGACTTCGAACTGTTGCTGCCAGTGGATGCTGACCTACTGGAAGTCAGGAGACTAATGAGAGTGACCTGGGTTGGAGCAGGCCAGCAAAAATATAAGCTTGGTCTTTCACTGATTTATGAGACTCCCTGATTTAAGAATCTCCAATAACTATTATTTCTGGGTGCCTGTGAGTGGTAATAACCACAACTCCAATGAACTGAGATCCTACCAGGTGCCAGGCAAGATCCTCGACATTATTCTTGAGGTATTTCCTTTTATTCAAAGTCATCTTTAAGAAGTGAGAGATACTGATTGCTCTAAATGTAAAATCTAATGAACAGGGCATTACGAACTCACATCAGTTGTGTCTACTTGCAAAAGACCTGTGGAGAGTCTATCATTAGGTTCCATCCCTAGTTAAGGAACAGCAGGCAGCAGGGGCAAGGGGGAGTCATTTTATCAGAAGTGTGTTTGTGATCATGATGATATGCTCTGGAAGATGGCTCTCCACCTGTGTGCTTGCAGGTTTACAAAATGGACTTATTATGGTTTTTTTTTTTTTTTTTTTTTTTTAAGAATGTGAAAGTAGAGAAGGATATATTTTAGGAAAAGTAGGGGGGACACTTGACAATAGATAACCTTAAGAAACACTGAATATATGCATTATATGTTATAATAAAAACTATCTAGAAGAAATAGAAACATAGTATCAGCATTTAGAAGAGATTTACAACTTCCCAGCTTCCATTTGTGCAGTGCTTCCTATAAGTGAGGTACCAACCATTTCACTCAAGTGGCCTCATAGAGGCTGGGGTTCATCAATATAAGGCTCTGTCAAACTACATGTCTCCTTCCAGGTATGAGCTATATGATTTCATTTAACATCATCTTTTAGTAGATCATGGAAATCATAGGAAAAGAAACAGACTGAGTAACATTTGGACCCTTCCTCTGAGTTAGCATGTTTGTAGTCTCACTGATATCAGTTAATATACTAGTGAGAAAACATGGGCTCAAGATGCAGAATACATTCAGGAGGGGCAGGGACAGGCCTGTAATCCTAGTACTCAGGCTTGTGGGGGAAGTGGGAGGAGGATGAATCAGGTGGATCTCTGGTTCTAGGACAAGTTGGTCTACATGGAAAGTCTTGGGCTAGCTTCATAGTAAAACTTTGTCTTAAGTGGTAGGGAAAAGGGAGATAGATAGATAGATAAGTAGATACATACATACATAAATACATAGATACCTACATACATACATTGATACATAGATATGTAGATAGTTACGTAAATACAAAATGGACTTACAGATAGACAAACAGGCAGACAGAGACACAGAGACACAGAGAAACACAGAAAGATAGAATGCGGAATCTCAGTCTGGAGAGGGTCTGTAAGTGATCTTGTGCTTCCTCACTTTGCTCATTCATAAAACAGTTATATTCTACCATATCTTTTCTCTGAATTGTCACTAACAAGAAATTGCATTAAACTTAAGGAAGTAGCTAGGATATGATGAAAACTACACTGGCATATGCTAAACACTTTAAAAACCACTACAATGACTACATGGAGAGCTGTCATCTGTTCTGTTCCCTGCATCCTCTGAATCTGCATTCAGTGTTGTATGCTGAGAAAAGGTCACAGTGTGATAAATCCATCATCTGCCTCCCAATCTATCCACTTCACTTATATACTAGGCACCCATTCTGCATGTCTTCTATAACCTTTTTAACGTCTCTCCATTTCTTTCTCCCAACTTTTGAAGTCACTGCAGTCACTAAAGATGGAGGTGCATTACCTTTAGTTCCAATATCAGCAAAATAAGATACTTACCACAAAGTAACAGTAAAGCAGTGGCTTGAACACTATGAATTAGCTTCTTTATTGTCCTTGAGTCTGCAGGGCCAAAATCAAATTTCTAGCATGGTAGATTTCTGGTGAGGTCCTTTTTCTATGCTTTATGTCTCCAGGTAGCCTCTCCTCTGTGTACATTCATTGCTGTTATCTCTTCTTATAAAGGCATCATAAGACTCCAATGCTTATGACTTCCTCTAACCTAAAAGACTTCCTTAAAGGCTTTGTCACCAAATGCAGCTACAATGAGGTTAGGCTAAAGGCTTCAATGTATGAGCTCTACTCTGCAGTCCAGTCTAAAACACCTGCTGCTCAGAACCTCAAAAGATGAGTCAAGGCTCCACACAGAAGAGCCTTGCATTGCCTTTCTCCAGGATTCCAGGCAAATGTTCTCCACTGACTTTACCAACCCATATTAATAGGGATTTAAGGACTTCAGTTTCAGATAATGACAAACTGTGGGACCCTAACCATGTCCCTTTTTAAGACTGTCTCCTCTCATTTATAGAATACTGTAAGGAACATAGATTTGGTACACCACCAAAAGAATTTTTAAATTATTTTTATAATTCTTTCAGATTTTATATAATGTATTTTCATCATGTTCAACCCCCTACTCTTTCATCTAACCCACCCGAAATAAACCCCCACCTCTCTTTCCTGTCCACATTTCCCCCTCCTCTCTCTTTATTTCTCTCTCTTTTTTCTCTCTCCTTCCCTCTTTATTTCTCTCATTCTATATTTCCCAGGGGCTTTAATTTTGATGCCCAGATACTCCTGGTTTTAAGACCATTCATTGAAAAGCCCTGGACCTTCCAGGATATTTCCTTAAAGAAATCCATCTTGCACCAAAGGAAACTGAAACCCAGTTAACATAAGATCACACAGTCTTCAAGAGACTCACAAATCTGAATCTCCTGAATTCTCCTCTTTGCTTCCAAGACCACATCAATCATTTCAATGGCCCAGACATGTGCATCAGGCAAGACTCATTTACCTAAAACACTTCAGTATAACTGAGAGAGCCACATATGTCCCCTAGATTGGTTCCCATGGACTTGTGCAACATATACACAAAGCCTAAGGCATAGCCATGGTCTTAGTTACTGTTCAACTACTGTGACGAGGCATTATAACCAAGACAGCCTGTTGTTTTATAGTCTGGTTTAGTTTTCATAAATGCTCATTTTTGTTCACATATTTTATTTTTCATATTGAGAACAGATTCTTATTTTATACAATATATCCCAACCAAAGTTTTCCCTCTCTGTGTTCCCCCTAGATTTCCCCGTACACATCCACTCTCCCCAAGATCCATTCCTACTCTATTTTCTCAGCAGAAAAAAGCCAGCCTCAAAGAGATGACAGATAAACAGGAAAAAACAAGATACAATAAGACAGGTTGAAAATGCTCATATCGAGGTGAGACCAAGCAAACAAATAGGAGGAAAAGACTCTCAAGAACAGGCAAGAGTATGAGATACAATCTCTCCAACTGTTACCAAGACAGCTTATTACAAAAAGTATTTAATTACAGGCTTGCTTAGCGACTCTCAGAGGGTTAGTCCACAATCATCATGATGAAGAGCATAACAGTCAGACGGCAGGCATGGCACTGGAGTTGTAGCAAGAGCACACATCTCTTCTGAAAGTGGCAGGCAGTAAGAGTTTGGTCCTAGGGTGGGCATTTGAAACCTCAAAGCCCCCACCCCCAATGACACATTTCTAACAAAGCCACACCTCCTAATCCTTTTAAAATCTTCACCGACTAGGAACCATATATTCAAGAATATGAACCTAATGTGGCCATTTTAATTCAAACCACCATTGTCACCTATGTAATTCCATCCTTCTCATGGAACGTGAAGTCAGGGCAGGTTTCAGATACTTTTTTCAGGCAGAACCCTGAGTGTACATAAACAGAAATTGATGAGGTACCCATGGAGAAAGCCTAGGGATGTGTGTGTGTGTGTGTGTGTGTGTGTGTTCTTGCACATGCCACAACATGCCTGTAGTTTCCAGAAGACAACATTTAGGTGTCAGTTCTGTCTGTTAACCGTGTGGATTCCTAAGACTGAGGTTAGTCATCAGAATTGGTAGCAAGCGCCTTTACCACTGACCATTCTCTCTGGCAATTTTAAAGAAAATGCAGGGCTAGGAGCTGGAGAGACAAGAACAGAGCAATTACAACACACTCTCTTAGGAACTGCAAGGATTTTGCTGCCAATGACCCAAAGGGTCCAGCTTTCTTGTTAGTGTTTTCCTAAGCAATGTGACTTGGGCAAGTCTAGCAAGCTGATGCCCCTCAGCCTATCAGTCTGTAAGATGGAGAGGCCCCCAGTCCACGACAGGGTTTTTATTAGAACTAAATGAAAATCTTTACAAAGCCCTTTGTCTTTCCCTTTACCGTGTTATGGGGCTAGAGGTTACGAGGTCTTTACCTTTGCACATGCCCCAGAGTTTTAAATGCATATTCAGTCAGGCAGACCTGGAATGGAGTCTAAGAAACATCCTTTGAAACAAACACACCAGGTACTTCTTTGTGTTGTTGTTGGTGAGTGTACATTCACCTTACTCCTTTTTAAGGTTCTCATATTAGATATGACTGATATAGAGTTAAGATGCATTAAGATTGTTGTTGGAGTTTTCTTGGGAGGTAGATATTGAATTTAGAGCCTTACACATGCTAGGCAAGCACTTTACCAATAAGCTTCAGCCGTGTCATTTTTATTTTTCCTTTGGTTTGTTTATGAGACAGAATTTAGCTAAATTATTCATCAGGCCTGAGAAAGCCCTGAACTTGTGACCCTCTTAACCTAGAATTCCCAGTGGCTGGGATTACAGGCATATGCTATCAGATATTTTTTCCCCTGAGCTAGAGAAGTTCTCTATTTATAGTCTAGCCTGGGCTTGAACTACATAGCTCATGATTATCCTGCCTCGCTGCCACAATGTCCTGTGTACCACTGTTACTGGTTTAAATGGTACAATTTTGATATATATTATCTCAGTGAAAAAGGAACCCAGGTACAGTGTTATCAGATAGGGTTGTAGTTTGGAACAGTCATCATGGGCAAGAGGTCTCAAAAAACAAACCTTAAAAATGAGCTAATACATGAAACGACCCCACCTTATATGTTTCTAATGTAGGATGAATAATTTATGCCCCATACCCAGTGACACACTGACAATAAGTACTAAAGGGTAACAATATTAGACCATTTAAAAAATCCTAGGGTTCAGTGACTAAAACCAGACAAGGATGGACCACACAAGTCAATTTAGTTTCCAAATATACTGCTTAAAATGAATACTATATTGCTAATATTGGATGGAACATTTACCATTATGGGCTTCAATTTTTCTCCCAAGTGATGCTGAGAAATTATCATGAAGAATTGATGTAAGAATTAAGCAAAAAATACTGTATACAAAGCACATACTCCTTCGATAGACTTCATAATACTTCTTTTAAAAAAAAGATTTATTTATTTCATGTATGGGAGTACACTGTCACTGTCTTCAGACACACCAGAAGAGAGCATCAGATCCCCATTACAGATGGTTGTGAGCCAACATGTGGTTGTTGGGAATTGAATTCAGGACCTCTGGAAGAGCAGTCAGTGCTCTTAACCACTGAGCCATCTCTTCAGTCCACTTGCAATACTTGTAAAAGCGTCAAAACCACAGGTAGAAACCTATCCCCACCCCCAATTTCTCTGCCTCAACTCCAACCTCACATTTGTTTTATCAAGCAATTTACAGGGGGTAAAATAATTAGTGGTTTTAAGTGTTTTTGATACAACCAGACACTGCAATCAGGATAAATCATCTTTGACATATGCCTAGATCCTTCAAATGACAGATGACAAACAAAAGGAGGGCAAGGTCCTTCCTCACAGGCAGAATCATTGAGTTAATGGAAGAATTATTGCTCCAGCAATCCACTCCAGTCCTATTGAAAGGAACGGTCCAATTTATCAAAGCTAAATGAACATTAATTGCAGCAGTCTGGTAAGTTTTCCAGCCGCTATGACCTTCATTGAATTTTAATCCAAAACAGATAAGATTTTCTTCCACACAAGAGGAAACAACACAATTAACACAAAATGACAGTGAGAATATGAAGCAGCCTTACACATGCGCACGTGCACGCACAAGCACACACACATACACACACACACACACACACACACTGATTCAATATGACTTAAAATTTAGCACCAAAGAGGCAGGCAGATAAAAGGTAAACATGACTAACATCTGCCGTGCCTCTTACCCCTCCTTCATTCGGGAGGGAAATTGGGGAGGCAGGAGGCAAGATGAGGAAGGTGGCAAACTGTAATAGAGACAGAATTTCAGTTAACTGCTGTAATTAATGTTATGTCTCATTGGGGAGAGATTAGGAAAAAACAGAGAGGGAAGGAAGAAAAAAACAAGTATTATTTTGCTATTAAAGACGCCCTTGAGCTGGGGAACATCCACAGAAGAAGTCTGAATTGGGTAATTGTTTGACTATCACTGAATCTGCAGACAGGATGATTATACCAGTGAAGTGAAATATAGTAGTAGTATGGAACCTCCACCAGGTAAAGCTCCCTGCACACAAAGGAGCAGACTTTTAGCTGATAATAGCTTACAGTAGAGGGGGGCATAGAGAGAGACGAATAGTGGGCACCATGCACACCACATGTGCACACTTGCTGCAAAGCAACCAGATTGGAAACCCATTGTCACTCACCTGTCACATAACACTGGAGCCATTCTTGGAGATCTGCAAGCATTACTCTGTGTGTGAGAGTGTTTTTTTTTTTTTTTTTTTTTTTTTTTTTTTTGTGTGTGTGTAATTGTGGGGTACAAACATACTACAACATGTATGTCAAGGTCAGAGGACAGCCTTAGGTGTCATATCTCACTTAACACTTTGAGAAAGTCTCTTGTTTTCAGTTGCATATGCTTGACTAGAAGGCCTGGTGGCATCTGTAGCTCTGCATTTCTCCCATTTCTACCTCCTGTATCATAGAAGGAGAACTGAGATTATAGATGTGCGTGCCCTACGTACAGTTTTCACATAGGTTCCAGGGATTGGAGTTCAAGTCATCACATTGACACAGCAAATGCTTTATCTACTTAGTCAACTCTATAGCAATAGAAGCATTGCTTTTATGGTTAACATTCATTCTGAGATGCAAAGCATACATTAGATGACTTAAAAAATATCATGGTGAATAGAGATTGACCATATATAAAATGCACCATGCTTCTGCAGTATAATAAATCTCACATAATAAAGCAATCTAAGAAATGAGCAATCATACAGTACTAATACACACAACACAAGGATTAGCCAAGTTTCCAACCAATATTCTTTGTGTGTAGAGAGGGACACCAGAATATAATTCAGGAGCCTTTACCTATTCTGGCTCCTTCAACAGTTCCAATATGTAATGATGACTCAGTCCTTTCCATCCTTTATGTTCTGGACAGTTTGGAAGTTTGCTAGTTATATATTTAGAGATTATATCCCTCCTAGGCCTTTTCTGACATTTTAGTGCAATTGGAATGGATAGTTTGAACTAGGAGGCTCTTCTTAATGCCTCAAGCCATGTGGTTTATGCCATTGGCATACCTTATTACTGATTAGAATAAACTTGAATACTTAAACAAGGTAATGTGTAGGTTAAATGGAGGAGCCCAGGAAGATACTGTCTACATCCCATTTAAAAAATTACAGGTGCTACCTTATATAATAATAATAATAATAATAATAATAATAATAATAATAATAATAAAGCAAACAAACAAACAAAAACAATGGAGATTTAGGTAAAGACCTAACAAAAAGAGACCATCAAGTTACACTCTCAACCCAGTGAAAAATATGCTTACAAGAGATACAGAATTGTTTGATGGTGTTCTCTGTTGAGAATATTTTCATGCAATAAAGCAATCTTTTCATGGTCAGTTAAAAAACAAGAGAGAGAGATACAGAATTGAGTAGAACCAGAGGGGAGAGACAAGGAGGATGAGAAAGAAATTGGATTTAAGCATCCAAAAGCCTAGGAATATCAGGAGCCATGGCAAACTGGAAGCAAGGATAAAGTACTCTTTTGAGACCCTGGAAGAAGTACTGCTTGGTTTATGTCATGGTTTTATATTCCTGGATTCTAATGTAGTTTAGTACACATTTACATTGTTTTAACACCTATGTTTGTACAATTTATTACGGTAGCCTCAAGAGACAAATAGAATTGGTATTAGTCACACTTCACCATAGAAATGTCACTGCTTTCTCCTGGTAATTCATAAATGTCCAGGGTAACATTAGTTTGAGATTGTAAATACCCCGTTGTTTTTGAAGTTACCCCATTTGTTTAGCACACATGGTGGTTCTTGTCAGCAGTAATTATTACAGAGACAAATGCTTAATAGTGGGATTCTATTTCCCCATATCCTTCTGCATTTACTAATTTGAAGTTCTACTGTAAAGAAGAGCTGTCACTTCTGCCCCATTTATTTACATAGTTGATTACTTCTAACAGCATTTGCAAGTCGATGTTTTTAAGAACTCCAGCCCAACTTAACTCAGATGGTATTTAAAGAAAAGGAAATTTAGAGACAAAAGAAAAAGGATTCCTTGAGCTCCATGCTAAGATGTTTTAAGAGCAGTTTATTACTTATTCTGGCCTCAGCCCTGAGAAAGAATATGGTCTCCATAGTCCAATTTACAACAGAGGAGACAGTGAGCATTAGAGATTTAGAACCACACCTAATAGCAAACAACAATAAGAGAAGGCACGAATTGAATACACAGCTGTCTGTCTCCAAGGTTCCATCACTTCCCATTATACCAAGCTGCCTGTTGAGCACAAGGAAAAGGGGAGAAAGGAAACTCTGCAAAGTTACTACCAACCTGAGCTCAGCACTCACATTTAATATAGACTGACTCAATTCATGTGGATAAGAGAATAAACAGTGCAAACATCTACACACTAGTGCACACACACACAAACACAAAGAGCAGGGGTTGGAGGAAGCTCTGTCTATGGTATTATAGGAACACTGAATAACAGCTCAGGGATCTTGAAGGAGAAATAATTATAGAAGTAGAAGATAGAGTAGAATGGGTTTATCATTCTAGTTTGTATATTTGGGGGAGTTTCCAAGAATAAAGTCCCCCTTGCTCTGTTCCCACCTCAACTTTACTCCATGGAATGGATTGCCTGTCACCCTCTCTTCCAGCCACTGCACTGTCTCCAAATTGACCTTCCCCATTTTTACTTCTCTGATCCCTATAAGAGGCCTGCCATATACCATCCTCATTGGGCAGAATCCTTTTGAGCTCTTCCTGACCTCTCAGCCTCCACTCACCCCAGTGTCCTGGCCTGCACTGTCCATCTTACTTCCCTTGCTCCTTGCTCTCTGTGCTTCTCTCCTGCATGTGTTTCTCCATTAAACCCTTTATCTGTTCCTGTCAAGTTCCCCCATCTCCCTGCTTCCCTTTCATTGTTCTTGGTTCCAACATCTCTCTGTTTGCTTTCTCTGTCACTTTCTGCCTCTGGTCGTTTTTACTGAGATGGTATAGAGTAGTTTCTCAGTAAACACTGACAGTTGTCTACTTTTTCTGTCTGGAATTTTCTCTGCCACTTTCTACCTCTATGATACCGAAATGTCTTCATGTATTCATTGGCCAGAAGCCTTCAAGGAACTATCTGCAGGGTGCTTTCCCAAAGGGAATCCCTGTCTCTGGGATGCATTTTTCTCCTTTTCCCAAACGGGACTCATCTGACTGAGCAGGCATGGATACTGCCTCCTTATTTTC
The DNA here is from genome assembly GCF_978045245.1 of Mus caroli. Classification (NCBI taxonomy): domain Eukaryota; kingdom Metazoa; phylum Chordata; class Mammalia; order Rodentia; family Muridae; genus Mus; species Mus caroli. Next base: position 89,474,049 of record NW_028227261.1, on the reverse strand, counting down.
TTTGTCTTTTCTTTCTTTCTTGGAAGGATTAATTTGTTGGTTTTGCTTAATTACTTTTTTGAGAAATCCATACATGAACATTGCATTTACATCACTTTTACCCTTACCTCTCGCCCAACTCCTCTCATGCATCCTCCATTACTTCTTGTTTATTATTGTTACACACACACACACACACACACACACACACACACAACCTACTGAGCCCATTCATGTTTGCTAATACGTGCATACGTCCAGGGCTTGGCAGTGGGGATTGAACAAACTATATGGGAGATTGTTTCAGGAGAAAGACTGACTTTTTTCTTCTCTCAGCGGGCACTGACCACCTGTAGTTTTTTATTTAGAGAAAGAACACCCACTTTCTGACAGGTAAAGTAAAGAAGGCTACAATCTGTTGCTGTTTGTCATGATTTGTGCGCATAGCCCCTATGAAGAGCTGCTTCCTGCACCGTTTACTCTGCAGTTGGCCATAGGATGGGTTTTGGCCCACAGAATGTGAAAGTAGCAACATCTGAGCATCAGCTACATTTCTGTATTTTCCTAGATCCCTACCAGCTGTCTTGCTGATTCCCTCTGCCATGTAAACCAAATGTGTCTGCCTGGGGCTCTGCTGCAGCCAACATTCCAGAATGACAGGACATGTAGAACTGAGTCACAGCCCCTACAGCTGCCCACACTTAACATGTATGAGAAATAAAATGGCCAGTCCTTGAGACTGGAGGGAGGATAGCTGTAGAACAAGTAACTGAATAATCTACAAGGGTTGTGTATTATGAAGTGTAAGGTGCTTCCAGCTTAAGTGTTCCAATAAGTGCTTATAGCTCTAGTTTTGCGAATATTATTCATCCTTCCATAGATATAATTGCCAGTTGATACTCTGATTTTACTTTTATTTCAGTTGTGTAAATGACCAAATGAATAACTAGGAATGTCGAGATAACTATGTCTCTCTCTGTAGCTGGTATTTACCCAAGTCTAAATTATAAGCCAGGATTTTAAACAGCAAAATCTGTCTGTGGATTTCTTGATGATGGCCATCAAAGTTGTCCTCTGGGCTTCACATGGAGGTATTCAATTGTATATGGACACCCACAGAAACTAAGCATATACAGACACGGACACACACACACACCACATACTTTTTAAAAAGCTGCTTTATTTATTTGTATTTCCTTCTAACAGAAAAGATTTTCATTGTTATTTTGCATAGATACACCTATCCATCATCACATGATTGATAAAATCAGTGACTGGAAGAATTAGTGATGTGTTATGAATGAGTGAATGTACTTGTTGGAGCAATGGTCTAAAGCCATATTTCACAGAAAGATTTAATAAGCATTATTCCAATATAACACAGATCCTTCAAATAAAGCTACCATTAAGAATGGTAATAATAATTTCTTAGATTTATGAGGCATGTTATAATCCTCAAAGCATTTCTTATATATTATGACATCATAGAATCATAGATCATCTGAATTTGAAGGAACTACAGTAGTCATTCTATCTATTATCCCTTTCAGAATACTAATGGTTGGGCTTCCCACCTTGGCTGATACACCCATGTAAACCGGTTTGCTCTGCAGGCTGAGTCACTCCACTGCTTAAACGCTTCAGTATATTGAGACGTAGTCTATACTGCCATAGTTATGAATTCTGGTGTCTCCTAGTTTTCCCTCATGGGGGTCCAATAGAACATGTCTGTAGCATTTCCTATGAGGAGCTCTTTCTAAAAGAAATGTGCCTTCAAACGTCTTTTCTTCCACATCAAACCATACATTTCTTTTCATCCCTCTCATAAAAATATTTGTCACAAAACAGACTAAAGATTTGTTTAAAGAAAACTCCATGATAAAATATATTACTCTTAATCCATTTCATTAAGAACTTCTGTGGAAATCTTTAAGACAAAACATGGTATATCAAAATGAAATGATATCATGGTTTAAGGGATGTATGGAATGGAGTTATAATGTCCAACCCTGTGCAAGAAAACTCGAAACTATTTTTCTGTAAAATAATTCTGTAAGAATTATTGATAATTGAAAAACTAGATAAACTAAATATATCCTAAAAATCTCAATATAATACAGTAGCGGCAGCAAAAATGTAAAAACAAACAAACAAAACCGACCTTAATGTAAAGAACAACAAAATATTCTGATCACATTTGCTGGGTAATTTTGCATCTAATCTTAAGGCCACCTGGAGCAGGCAAAGAAATTTTGATCACATTTGCTAGGTGATTTTTGCATCCACCCTTAAGGCCACCTGGAGCAAGTGAACTCGTCATTCTAAATAAGCTACCTTCCACAAAGAACTCCAGGCACCTAAGGGATGCTATGAGTAGGAGAAATAGGTCTTTTCCAGGGTAGAGCACACCAATTGGTTACCAAATGGCCAGCTCTGAGAACATATGTGCACGTAACTTTATACAGATCAAGCAGGTTATATTTAGCAGTATATTTGTAGATGCATATATTCATAAAACAACAACTAATGAAAAGAGAGGTCATGGATTTGAGAGAGAGCAAGGAGGAGTTTCTGGGAGGGTTTAGCAGAGTAGAGGGAGAAGAAATGAGGTGCTTACATTATAATCTAAAAGAAAAGACAAGAAGTCATTAAAAAACAACTGTTTTCTTATTCATTTACAAACTCAGATGTCAAACAGCTGCGAGAATGACTGACACTGAGAGTTAATACTGATGAACAATACAAAGGGTACCCACAGGATGCAAGCCAAGAGTCTGCTCTGACTCAATACCTGAAGGCAAATTGCTCAGCTTCTTCTGGCTTTCTTTTTCCATATCGATAAACTGCTGGCATGTACAGTACCTCTCTACCAAACTGACAAGGTTCCAAGTTCTATCAAGTGTTTTGAGCACCAGAAGTGAATACCCCATAAATAACAGGCATGATAGACCCTTACTACTGCTAACATTTTAATAACAGCTTTTCCTTTTTGAGCACTTACTGACTGTCAGGCACAACGCCATGTAGAATCGTGCCCAAAAACACAGACTCGCAATTTGAACAGACTGTAGTTGGAATCTCAGCTTCAGTATTTATTGGTGATGTGCATGAACAGGCTTCAAAATCTCACCAACTACCAGGTTCCTCAACTGCAAATGGGGTAAACAACAGCATCTTCTTTTAGAGACTTTGCTGCATTAAACAAAATAATGAAACTGCTGCCTTTAAACTGCCTGGCAGCAGAAAGTTCCCCATGCCTGTGACTATTACCCTTCATTGTATTCCACTTCATTCATTCCACTTGTGAGTGGAACCTCAGTTGGCACCGAGGAAAAAACTCTTAAGCCGTGGGGAACACCACTCAATTTTATGAGTGATGCAGGTGATTTGACTAAAAATATAAAGGTAATGACAGAGATAGCACTCAAATTTGGAATTGGCTCCTAAGCCATAATCCCTATTAATCTGCTCATGAAATCCACATAAAAGGGCATAATTGTAAGAAGTCATTTGTGGTACCATAGAATTTGAGCCAACAACAAAGAAGATACATGGCGGTCAGTATATAGTGAGAAACAGAAATGAGGCATCATAAAGTATTCATTTTTACCTTTTAACCTTTGCATGTTCAAAATCTCACAGATAGCTATTTTATTAATGTTTAAGGGATTTTTTTGGTCCTTTTTTCAGTTTTTGTTTTTATTTTATTTTATTTTTAAGATAGCACCCATGTTAAGATCTGGCAAGGATTACATATTTGCAAAACAGACCAGCATATAGTAAATACTCAAAGGAAATGTCAGGTGTTATGACAATTTCCTCTACATCACACAGCGATAGAGGAGCACAAATAAGACAAGACCAGTGTCTTCATATTCCTTCAAACACTGCTGTAATGGTAATATTAATAGCCACTGTCTCTGTGGGCTCACTGTGCATCATGCATACTAATGTTCCTCACTATTTATATATTCTCTTCACTCTTTGAGACTGATATAATCGGTATGGTTTTATAGATAAGAAAACTTAGTCTGAACAGTGTTAAAGGACTCAGTCAAGGTAAAAGGGAGAAAAAAAAAGGAAGGTTGGGTAAGGAAGGGAGGTTAAATTAAGAGTCAGCTCAGCTGAATTCCACATATCCATTTTCCTCTGGGCATTTAAGCTTCCTACATGGCTGAGACCGATAGGAGCTCAGGCTAGGTTGGAGACAGAAATGACAATCCACACGGTCTGGCCCGGGTTCAGCAGGAAGGTTCTTTGTTGTAACGTCCTTTAGGATACTGATAATCAAATGGTAGATGACTTGGGAAATAGCGAGCTGCTCACTTCAGGATAGAAGTAGCCTGAAGAGCATTTGTCTCCACCTACATAGCCATGGATTATTGAAGGTTACAGGTGCTGAGAACAAAGGACTGTCCTTAATGCTGAGGGAAGGACACAGCAGTTATGGATGCTTGCCTCCTCATATCCTTCATTGAGATTTCACTGCGTGACTTTGGTCCTCTTACAAAACATCTCAGACATTTACCAAAGATAAAACGGTACAGCTCATGAAGTACCAATGTGATATGAGTCTGGAATTTCAGGGAAACCTGTTCCCAGAACTGTCTCCATGCCAAAGAGCCATGAGCAAGTAAATTTGCCAAGTCTCAGACTTTTCATCTTTGCAATGAGAAGAGTCTCCAGTCATCTTGGAAGCCATTCTCTGTGGTCACAGAAGCAAATGTTTCTCTTTGTGTTCTTGCTGAACTTGTGTAGCCAGGAGAACAAGGACAGAGACCATGGCATTTGAAGCCCTGACTATTCAGGAGACTACAGGCAATGATGAGCCTAATGTGGAACTCAATTTTCCCACTCACAAAAAAAGAGTATAATAAATTTAAAATACTTCTACCTTTTCTTTCTTTTTTTTTTTTTTTTTTTGGTTTTTCGAGACAGGGTTTCTCTGTATAGCTCTGGCTGTCCTGGAACTCACTTTGTAGACCTCTGCCTCCCGAGTGCTGGGATTAAAGGCGTGCGCCACCACGCCCGGCCTACCTTTTCAATGGAACAGCCTCCCAGTAACAAAAGTGAAGTCCTTATGTAACTCTGATGTGCACCTTTAAGATTCAAGTTAGTGGCTTAGTGGAGTTGCACATGTTAGTACAGCCTGCACCCCATACACAATAACAACAACATCAAAAAGGACAGAAGAGTTAAATAGTTGATACAACATAACCTGGACAAGATAGTGAGGGAAAGAAAATGTCACACACGGGCTTTAGGGCCCCAGAGTCCTATATTCCTAGAAACTGGTACTATTTTTGAGAAGCCACCATTGACGGTTCAGTGTATCCAAGATATAAGTGTCCTTGTGGCAAGTAAAGACACAGTAAGAAATCTATCTAAATCCCAACTAGTGGACCACAAGTTGTGTGTGTGTGTGTGTGTGTGTATGTGTGATATGCATAGAATTTGTCAGCTTCTCATTCTCTCTTCTGCAGGCAAACCCTGCAGGGAATTGAAGTGATATCTGGTTCACACTGAGTTATTATTTTCAAACTGAATTTGCTGAGCAAAGAGAAAAGGTAAGGGATGGGATCCTGGGGAAGACTGGTTTACTGGAATAGACACTAGGCCTGGAGACAGAAACGGTACATTTAGAACTCATTTATAATTGAGATAATCTGATATGGGTTACTAGGTTACAGGAAAAAAGTATATGCAAGTAAATGTTATGGCATGAGACGGGATGCACTTAATAAATATTAATCGAAGCTGAGGCTCATGTTCAAACATTAAAGACAGAAGAGCAGTTACACCCTCCACCCCTTGCTACATCGGTTGGTACTTCAAAGCCCATGGGAACTGAGCAAGCACATTAAAGTGGTGTTTACAAATTTGCACCCCCAAATTAGCTTGCAGGCACCTACTTGGGTTGGCATGTGGCTGCATCATTTGCTAAATATATACATGTATATGAAAAAAAAGTCTACCACACACATTCCATGAATAACACAAAGGCCTTGATTTGTGCTTCCACGTGCAGAGCACTTGTTAGGTCCAAAATTAACATTGCTATCTGGTTGGGGTATGCGTATGTTTTTCCAAAAAGAGAAAAATTCCACGATCTCACTCAGCCCTAATCAGAACATCTATTGCAATGTTGGTTGTGGAGAAATTAAAACAAAGTTCCGTTCCACTGTAGAATCTCACTAAATAGTGACTCTTGATGGAAGAAAGAACTAACTAAAGAAATGAGAGATCACTCATTTTTCTGAGCTCCGAATTCTCTTTTTATGTTAAGTATATCATTTTATATTTTCATTTTCTTACTAGTCCATCCTAGAGGTAAAACAGATTAAATTACTTCAAATTGGGTTTGAAGAGTACAATATAGGAGAATAAGAAGCATTGTGAGTATCAAATGCCACCGGAAGACCACCTGATATGCTTTCTGTATACTGCATGTATCTTTTCTTGGCTTTCTATTTCCAGTGCAATAACGCAAATCTGGCTGAAGGTATGGTACAGTTGGTAGAGTGCATGCTTCACAAACAGAAAAATTTGAGTTTATTTCCCAAGAATCCACATTAAAAAACCAGGTATGGCAACATGCACCTGTAGTCCCAGAACTGGGAACCCACTATAGAAGAATTCAAGAGGGCACCAGCCAGCCAGGCTAGCAAATTTCTGAGCTCCAAGTTTAGCAAGACACAGTGCCTCAAAAAACTGGAGAGAGAGAGCGGTGACAGAAGATAGCAAGTGCTATTGTCTGGTCCCACACATACAGTGTCTCTCTCTCTCTCTCTCTCTCTCTCTCTCTCTCTCTCTCTCTCTCTCTCTCTCTCTCTCTCCCTCCCTCCCTCCCTCCCTTTCTCTCCAGGAGTTCTATCCTTTTAAAATAAACAATTAATCAATTAATAGAAGACTGCTCAATTGATTTTAGTAGCCTCTTGGGGGGGGGGGGCAACAGATTCAAAGTGTTATGTCATTCAACAGACCTAGAAGATGCCTTTGCTTCTCTATGCTTCTAATTTTATCTCTAACATGCAGGTGATGTGCTTCACTTCATGCATTCTTGGGTTGCTACAATGAGGCAATTTTCATAAATGTGTACAGCACAGTTCTAGACAAATGAGAGATATCCAATAAAGTCTCTAATTGAGAGATAAGAGTGTCTGTGGGACTCAGTGTTGGCTTGAATACTCAAGAAGAGTTCTATTGCTTGCCCGGTATGGCACATGGGATAAGTTTTTGTTTTCTGGGTTTTTGTTTTGTTTTGTTTTGTTTTGTTTGTTTGTTCGTTTTTCTCCCCTCTGAGTACTTAACAACAAGAATGAGGGAGAAATAGAGACACAGTCCTAAGTGGCTACACTGGCTACATTCAGCTCATGTCTTCATTCTACCTTGTAGTGGTCATGAGGAGTAAAGCACTCGGGAAAGTGCTTCCTCTTCTAGTTTTACTCCAATTTTGTCGGCTCAGTAATTTCTAGAGAGACCGGTTGTATTTAGAAACACTAGACCCCACCCGTAAGCCCAGTAAGACAGGCATGTGACAGATGTTAAACAGCTATTCCCAGATATGTCAGCCCAAAGGCCAGAGTTGAATAGCCTTTATTTTCTCCCCTAATGTGCAGTTAGTTTGTCACAGCTGACAGATGATAGATGTGATTGTGACACTCCAAGTAACACCACAGCATCCAACTGATCTTCTGAGTATCACTCCGTCCTCTTACAAGAAAGTTCTCTCCTTCCATCTGCAGACTAATCCATATTTCTTTCTGTCTTCAACCTTCTTCCCATGTTCAGATACTCACCATCACCGAAATGTGGAGGATATGCATCTGTTCCTCAACGATCTCCGAGGGCTCCTGGAGTGTGGGAGCAGTGGCCTGAGCCAGTTGCCCAGAGCTGCTCATGGAAACGTGGAAGTACAATGTGCCATTCTCCAGCCACTGCTGTCTCCAGTGAACCAAAGAAATGTCTGCTGCTGTGCCAGACATCTCTGTAAGAGAAGAGCAAAGGTTCTGGGTAAGATATATGCCAGACTTTTGTGCTCTGGGAGCAAAGTTGCTGCATAAAGTCATGAACCCAGAAGCCAATTATTTTGTCCAGATGTTTTCCTTTATACCACCTATGATCCAGAGTCACCCCTTCCATTTATAGATGGGAAACCATGGTCACCATATTTCTAAAGTAACACAGGATGAGAGGCAACACTTGATCTTCATGTGTCCAGTGCAATTTTTCTAAGACCTCATGAATGAAAAGGTGGTTCTTCTCCAACAGTGAAGTGAAACTAAGCCAGAGAATAAAAGTATTACAGTTTTCTGAAGTTGCACAGCTAGCAGAAATAAAGAGAAATACATTCTTAAGTTCATGTATGAATTTTACAGACACTGATCAGAAGTCCTTGGATAAAACCTGGAAAGACCTATATAGTATATGGTTTAGCTGAGGATCTAGAGTTAACTCTAATTTGGGAAAGGGGCTAGACAAGTCTGACGTTATGAAACATTCTCAAGCACAACTTCATTTTGGGCAATGCATTATTATGAACTCCAAATCAAGAAAGCTTTGTCACAGATACCTCCACTGATTAAAAATAATTGAAGGAGAATGGAGTCATGGCTCAGTCAGTTCAGTGGTTGTCATGCATACATGAGTACATGAGTTAGGATTCCCCCAGCACTCTTCTTAACATTTTCAGGTGTAGTATATGCTCCAGATCTTGGAAGTGGAGAGAGTAAGATCCCCACAGCTTACTAGTCAGTTAGTAAAGCCATATCCCTGAGCTCCAGATTGAGAATGAAACTCTCCCTAAAAAATGTAAGATGGACGTTATCTGATGATGATACCCAATACTGATTTCACATATCTACTTACACACGTAGATATGTACATGCACTTCCACACACATACCTGATTAAGTATACATTCCTCTTTCTGTCTGTGTCTGTCTCTCTATCTCTGCCTGTCTCCTTGTCTCTCTATCTCTTACACACACACACACACACACACACACACACACACACACACACACAAACCTATTGCACAACTCTATTAATGTCACATAGCAAGAAGGAAATAATTAGGCCTTTCTAGTAATTTGTGAAATCAAAACTCCTAATTTGAAGATCCTAACACTGCACACTTTTATTTGTTCATCAATGCTTTTACAACTAACATATGAATGGATTGTGCTTCTATTAAATATTATATCACCACCATAATTTCTTATTTGATAACAAGGGTGAGGGAAGTAGCTTCAAATGTATTTGATTGTTGATTATAAATTATAATCTTAGTGCCTTTTACAAAAGCAAGGCATTCCTGGAAACATCTCAAAAGGACAAAGCCTATGAGTGCATTTTATGAATATAGGAGTCGGGAGATTGGCTTCTGGGATAATGACCAGGTCTGCTCTCAAATCAGAATTACTTTGGGAGACATAGTAGTGCCCATAAGAAGATTTTAAATCTTAGCAGTATCTAAGGCTTAGAAATTTAGTCCATTGTGGTCACAAAGGTGACCTTGAGACATCATCTCTACTATACTCAAAGATCCTATGTATGTTTCTACACACAAAGGAGGACTGATGGTGTGATGGCCAAATTCAAACCTTTACGTATATAATCAGCTCTTCTCATGTCATAGCTGTAGTGCTCATTTTATCTGATGATACTGAAGAGTCACCTTAAATAAGTAAGTAAATAATATTAGCTTAACTATATTCTATTGAACTTTTCTCATATACTAAGATCTCAAAAGACTTTAATTTCTTGAGGTTAGCAATCAAATGTCCTTAGGGAATGTATTTCTGGCTCTTAGTAAGTGCTAAGAGGAAAGTTAGTTATGAATTTTAAATTGGTTATTGATTTATAATCATCATAATAATTATTGATATAGATAAGTTCTATTTCAGTTTTCAGTTGTTATGAAACAAGGCTGGAGATATTCTTCACGGTGTTTTCTTCAGTGTTCCAGTATACTGTGGAATCCTTGAAAAGACAACCAACACTCCAGCCTTCCTCAGACATTTATCCAGGAACCTAGACTGAGGTAGTATGCTTTAATTTTCTGACTTCCTACAAATGCATCTTAACTTGGCTACCTTCTTCCCCCTTGGCTTCCCATTTATTCTTAACCATAAGCTACAACAGAAGTCATCTCACAGTACTGAACATTCCTCCAGGGCATCCCTCTTCCCAAATAAAAGACAGAGTGGCCAGAAAATGATGAATTATTATTCTAAGTGTACACAGTCTTGGATTGCTTGAACGATCAACCAGAGATGAAGCAGAGATAGCAGTAATTAATCACAGTTCTTTCACTCTTACAACCATAAACAACAAACTGTGAGGGCTTATTCTTATACTTAGGCAGAAGACAATGTCTGGATCTTTCTCTGCACTTTGTCCCCTTTAGGCCTAGAGTGTTCAATTTTCCCACCAATCCACTTCCCTGTCTCAAGACTTGGGACACTGGCAGTATCTTCTGTGACAGCAGATGTGCCACAGTAAGATGGAGGTATTGTAAGAAATGGTTTGCTTATCACCCCATCCATTTTGATAAGTGCATCAAAGCTCAGAACTAGAGATTCAGGGAACTTGGGACTGATGGTTGGCACTTGAAGTAGTTGTAGCACACCCAGAACTGAATTGTCTAAGTCTATAAAATGTCAACAAAGTAGGAATGTTCCAGCTAATACAGCCTGGTTAAACAGGTAGAATAAGCCCATGGATACTGATGGGAATCTGAGCTCTTTTCTCCTGGAGCCTTTAAATCCCATCATGCATGAGAGTTTTTCCACACATGTTCCCACTAGGCAACAGAGGGTTCCAGATGGTTAGTGACACATTTAAGGTTACTGGTGCATCTGTTCTCAGCTGGACTCTGTGGCTTTCCAGTCTACGCAATTTCGACAGTGCCAATTGCACTTGCAGCATCTCCTTTTCCTTGACTAAATTAGCCCATGAACAAAACTAGATTGAGCTCTTTGTTTGCCACGCAATGAGTGTGCAGTCAGCAGACAGTAAACGTTAAATGATAATAACAGTGTGTGAAACATAGTAAATATTGAATCACAGAGGATAGCTCAGGACTTAAACTATTACAAAGAGACTCTTGTTGGGGCAATAGGAGTGGAAGCAGGAGATTGTAAAATGAAAATGACTTTAGTGGAAGCAAACAGCCTTGGTATTCATTCGCTCACTCTCTTATTCATCCATTCATTCATTCAATATAGTTCATCATGGTCCTACATAGTTCCGGGCTACTTAACCACTCAGAATATGGAGATAAATGAGTTGCCTGCAGGGAGCTCTGAGTCTGTTAGCAACACAAGTTCTATGCATTCTGCTATTTCCCAGTCCCATGGCATGACCTATACACACAAACATTCTCTGAGATTCTACCTGATCAGACTTATCCCTTCCCTTCTATATCCCCCTTGGTAATGAGTTACACCCCTATGAGCCTTAATCTATCCATTAAGTGTGCCATCTCAGTCCTCTGTCAGAGAATAAGTATTTTCTGACCAATCCTACTCAAACTCTCCTCTCAGAGCTTAATAATTGGTTTCTTCTCAGTAGTATCACCCCAGTCCAAATAATATCTGCTCTGTGAAGCTGTGCCTGGGCACTCAACCCTAAGGACTCCTCTCTAAGTATATCCAAGCTCTGTTATGTTGCTTTCCCAAAAAATGCCTGATAGGACTTGCCACTATTAGAAATTTATCATACATATTTATTTAAATGTGTTTATTATCTGTCTATCCAGAAGAGCAGGGACCTTTTAATGCCTTACATCTTGCCATTTCTCAAACACCTTGAAAAAATGATTGGCATATAATAAATGTTTAGTAAATACTTACTGGATTTAGGGAGTTTAAGTAAATATATATTTACATATGTATATATGCATATACATATGTATACATATCCATAAGAAAGTAGTACACTTTTTAAAAATTAGAATTCAAGGCATTCAGTCTCATCAGTGAATTAGGAAAAGAATCAGGGACTAAAGCACCAACTACAGAGTACACAGGGGGTACCCATGGCTCCATCTGGATATGTAGCAGAGGATGACCTTATCTGGCATCACTGGGAGGGGAGCCCCTTGGTCCTGTGGAGGCTTGATGATCCAGTACAGGGGAAAGCTAGGCCTCTGAGGCAAGAGTGGGTAGGTAAGTGGGGAGCACCCTTATAGAGGCAGGAGAGGCAGGAGAGAATAGGGGACTTGTGGAGGGGAAACTGAGCAGGGGAATAACATTTGAAATGTAATTTAATAGTCCTGTCCAAGTCTCTGTAAATGGTCTCATATGAACCAATTTTCAATGACCTTACTGAATGTCTTTTCTCTTCTGATGAGACCTTAACTGGAACAGAAGCAGTTGCAATGGCCCATGAGAGTAATGATAAAGACTTGCATTAATTAACCATTATAGAGATTAGAAAGAGGATGTGGTGTTTTGCAATTACTTCCTAGGCTTACTCAGAAGGTTCATGATGATCAATTGTGAAGCTGTAATAGCCAGTGGCAAGGGTAGGCTGAAGTTAACATCAGTACCTTCTCTAACTCTGTCTGCCTGGGCAGTGAGTTCTTATAGGCAATTGCATATAATGTCTTCTTCCCCCTCAGTGAGGCCACACCATTTACAAACTCATTGGAAGCTCTCTCCAGATTTCTGCTGCAAATAATCAACTAGAGGGTCAGCCGGTGCTATAGAAGCAGAAGGCTGGTTAGTTAGCCACATGGGAGATGTTACCAGGATGGCTGGAGATCAGAAGAGCTGCTTATTTTCATAATGACCTTCAGGAATCAAATAAAAATACAATGAGTGCCATAGATTAGGAAGAACAAGCCAATTAAAAGCATAACACGCCTTGGGGATTTTTATTTCTTTTCCAGGAGGCTGAAAGGCATCAGTGGCCTCAGAGGCAGGATGGAGGGCTACCCAGAATTACTGATGAAGGCTGATCCTTTTGCTTGGTTTTGTGGGACTGTTGAGGGGATTTGAGGCTGTTGAATATTTCACAAGTTGCAGACCATCAGGGGAGAACAGAGAAAGGTGAAAAGGCAATCCCTGTGTTTCTTTATGATTCCAATATAAAACCAAGCTACTCAGGGTGGGAGGAGGCAGACGCTGGAGTTAGACTACGACCGGAAGGCATGGTGCACCAATTCTCCCACTTTAATATCTGCTGTTTCATTTTATATTCATCATGTCAGCATAATCTGCCTTTATGGGAATCGTCTTGGTTCCCGACCAAATGTGTTTAGTCCCCCTTTGCTTTAAGTTTGATTGTAATGCGACTTGAAGACTTCAATGAAATGTTTATATGGAGGGACCAGGGGTAGGAAAAAGGGAAACTGCAATTGGAAAATCAATCAGCAGGGAATTTCAAGAGCTGGCTTTGGTCTTGCTACAATTTCTTTGACCTGTTTTTAATGGACACAGGGCTGGCTTGCTGAACAAGCTCACTCTGCCAGTTTCTTACTGTGTGCCAAATAAAGTAGATGCTTTAACACTGAAATCCCTATCTCTGATGGAGTTGCATTTATTGCGCTCTTACATGTATATCTTGCTCCATTTTCTGGGCTAGCCAGCTAGTCCTTGACTTCCTATCACCTTGGAAAAAAACAATGTCTATCCTCAACAGTGCCCACACTACTCTCTGAGTAGTTCTTGGTCTCTAAGCTTAAAGAGTTCCTTCTTGACATTGAGTTCCCAACAGATATTTCCTGATTCTCTCTCTCTCTCTCTCTCTCTCTCTCTCTCTCTCTCTCTCTCTCTCTCTCTCTCTCTCTCTCTCTCTCTCTTACATTTGTGATTTTCTGTAGATTTTCCATGTACTCTACATATTATATTAAAATCTAATTTAATTCAGGTTTTTCTTTTTACTTATTCACTTTACACCACACTTACTGCTCCCCTCCCAGGTTATTCCCTCCCACAACCCTGCCTTCCTGTCCTGTTTTCCTCTATATGCTTTTTACTTCTAGATCTTTCTGTCTTCTCTGCTGCCTTATTTCTCACAGTCCATTTTCATCTTTTATTTACATGGTTTATTGCTGTGTTATCACTTTACCCCTAGATTTCATTTTCTCCCACTCTTTACCACCTTTTTATGCTGTGTTTTCTGGTGAAGAAATCTTAAAGATTCCAAATAGAGAATAAGGTATCTTAGTGACTGCAAGGCAGATTAAGTGATTAAGATTTCTCACTGCTTTCTTTAAGTACACCTAGGTTCAATTCCCAGCATCCACAGAACAGCTCCCAACCTCCTGGAACTAGAGTTCCGGGGATCCTCATCCTCATCTGACCTCTGCAGTGTCATGCATAAACATAGGCCAGAAATAGCATATGTGAAGTACACTTTACATGCACACCTTATCTATCAGAGCTTATTATCACAAGCCTTAAGCCTATTTAGATATCTTTACTTTATAGTGAAGCATCATCATCTCATCAAAACCTATTTTATAATAAAATGCTGACTATCCCTTGTAATCATTGATATACATATCCCATCCTCGTGGTCTGGATACACTATATATTGTTGTATATTGAAATCATATAAGTCTGTAGCTGCGATTTTGGCAGAACTCAAAGTAGGGACTCCATAAACTCTTCCCAAGTTGCAATAAACTATTACTGTCTTCGGGAGAAAGGATAGCAACCCAGGACATTCAGCAATGGCTAGAATCCCACAGAGAAATTTGACAGAAATGGCACCACCATCTTACTCAAGTGCAGGCACTCTGGAAAATGCAAATGAAGAGGAAAATAATTTAACTTTCAAAATATTATGTTGTCACAGAGTGAGAGAGTGGATGCTAATATGGAAAACAGGCAATCTTAGGATTTTATTTGGAGATGAGCCTAAGTATATAGAGTTGGGAAGAGATACACTAAAATAGTAATAACGGTACTCTTCAAATTGTAGGATCAGAGGTGATTTTAATCATGTGCAGATACATTTTCTCTGTATCGACTGTAAATCACCTCTGTAGTAGACGCAAATACATGTATATTCATTTTAAAGATTCATGTAGTGAATCAAGCTTTTCTAAGATCTGGCAGTGAGATATGTTGCCCTCAGGAGCCCAGTCCAAGAGACTGAGAACAAAGGTATGCTATAAATAGTTCTAAATAAAAGTGAGAAGCTTGGAGAAGAGGAGATGGCTTCTGCTTGGATCTAATGTCTTCATAGAGGAGCCCAAAGGATGGGCAAGATTAAAATCATAAATAAATAAATAAAAACCATATCTGGCACACAGAAAGACCTTCAGATGGAAGAAAAGGTACAAAATTCATGAGGTAATAGAGTGGCAAACATATAAGGAAATGCACTGGGGAGAAGCCAAAAGAGACCACCAAGTATCCTCACTGTAGAGGAAACACAGTGACTGGCATAGCCATTGTAGAGAGAGCAAGACATATTAAGAGGGCAGCCACTTCTTATACATGGGATAGCTTCTTTCAGAACAGTAAACATATGTCCCATTTAAGGCTCTTTCACTCAGACAGAGTAAGCCCTGGTTCAGAGTGGTACAGGAAACTCCCCATACAACACAAGTGAAAAATTAAAGCAAAGCAAAGCAAAGCAAAGCAAAGCAAAGCAAAGCAAAGCAAAGCAAAGCAAAGCAAAACAAAACAAAACAAAACAAAACAAAACAAAACAGAAGAAAACAAAGCTACCAACAAATGAACAAACAAAAACCCATTAGGAAACAAGACACTTAGACTGATGGCTGGAAGGATAATGGATGTAGCTCAGTTTTTTGACTCGAACATCCTGCACTTGTGAAAAAACACTGTATTTGGGGTAAGAAACATAGTGTGTCCTGTTCCCTCTAAATTAACCGACCAGTTCACATGAGGACAAACTATAGAATTTGTATGGTCTTTCTTATTTGAAAAATAGGGGTCACAGTCTGCCCTACTTACATCATGTCTAATATAGAATTGAGAAAAAAATAAGGCCAAAAATGGAGACATTTTCACTTATCTGCAGGGTTCTGCAGTTAGTCCGAAAGTATACAACATCATTACCCTGGTCCTCCAGTAATGTATCTCTCACAAATTATTAACTGTTTAAAATATGTCAGGCACAGAGCTTGAGACAGAGAATAGACTAAAGGACGAGCTGCATTTGATCTTTACCCTAACAGGCTTTCTCATCTTGCCAATGGTTTTTCTTTCCTCTGTTGTGGTTTAAAAATCAAGCAAACAAACTCCAAACCAAACAACAGCAAACAAAAATCAGCATCAGCTCCCCACTCCATACTTCATTTTCCTTCTTTATCCATCTTTTTAATCATTCATTCATAACACAGACCTCCTGCCCTCAGTATGTAGCATGTAGAAGGTGCACAATAAATATCTGTTGAATAAATGTACCATTCCCTGTAAATTTATTGAATTTCTTGTTCTCACAAAAATCATAACCTAGGAAAGAATGAAAAGAAAACTATGCAGAGTTATGATGGTGTGGTAGTTACCACAAAGCAAGACACATTGTGCACTACAGGAATGTGTATGAGGCCAGCTATGGTCCTTGTGGATCGGGCATTAGAACAAGGCTATGCAGAATTTATGGTCTGGATGGCTTATGATACTAAGAGATCCTGATGGCAGGCAGGCTTCATGCCTTCAGGATGATATGAATGGCATGCTGGGTTGGAGAGGTCGCCTGGGGGGGACAGAGGGTGGAGAGGTGGCGGGGGTGTGACACAGCTGAGGCCCTGCAGCAGTAGTTAGAAAAGAGCATCCCTGGAGTACCTCAGAACCCCAGCACCACCATCAGCTGTCAGCACTCATCTCTGCCTCTGTCTCCAATCTGCCCATTTCTACATCCTTTGGGAACTGCATCTTTTATATAAAACTAGTTTCCTAAGTCACTCGGTGGAGAAAAATAATATGGTTATGCTTGGTTTTAGAGGAGAGGAGAAGAGAAGAATTAAGAGTTATTGGCAAGGGAGAAAAGCATATCATTTCATATTAGATTTGAAAAAAGTTAGAAGGATGATGGAATTGATTCTCATTACTCAGAGCTACTCTTTCCTGAACCATCTCTCTCTGTCTCCCTACCTCTTTTGTTGTCTCTCTGTGTCTCTCTCTGTCTTTCTCTCTGTCCCTCTCTGTCTCTCTCTGTCCCTCTCTCTGTCTCTCTTCTCTCTCTCTCTCTCTCTCTCTCTCTCTCTCTCTCTCTCTCTCTCTCTCTCTCTGTCTCTCTCTCTCTTTTCTCTCTCTCTCTCTCTCTCTCTCTCTCTCTCTCTCTCTCTCTCTGTCTCTTTCTGCCTCTCTCTGTCTCTCTCGGTCCCTCTCTCTATCTCCCTGTCTCTCTTTGTCCCTCTCTGTTTCTCTCTGACTCTCTCTCTCTCTCTCTCTGTGTCTCTATCTCTGTCTCTGTCTCTGTCTCTGTCTCTCTCTCTCTGTCTCTCTGTCTCTGTCTCTGTCTCTGTCTCTCTCTCTCTCTCTCTCTCTCTCTCTCTCTCTCTCTCTCCCTGTCTCTCTCTTTGTACACTTTTTTCAGGAAGTCTTTCCTTGTAATTTACCTTCACTGTACTTTTGTTTTATCCATGTGTTAGATAGTTCTTCTGTTCTTTTATAAGTCTACCATAACAGTCAGATTTATAGTATCCCATTCCTGAAAATGATGTGGAAAAGTAGCTAAAATCAAGGGTATGGATAGAAACATTTGCAATACCTACTGAAGTGTCAGGCTGGTATCAGGTTCTCATTTATTGCTTTATTTCATCTGACTAGAGCCATGGGTAGGCAAGGTGGAGAATGTTCTATTCATTTTTCAGGTGAGATCTTTAATGCCTCGTGTGCTTCCATTTAATAAGGAGTAGAGCATTTAGGATCTAGTTCTTGATTCCAAACTGAGTGCTTTTCATTACCTTCCTGCTTGGACTATGAAAAGGGGTCAACACATTAAAGTAAAGAGACAGTGGGTTCACCTCCACTTTGGAGCATGACATTGGAGCATGACATAAGAAGCACTGGGACAGTTATCCTGCTGGTCTACCTGATGGAATGGCTGCATGTTTCTTCAGTCTGAAAGTCACATGTTAGGGCTACAAATGGTTCCCAAATATCTATCTTTAAATATCTTTAAACATCCAAATATCACCACCACAAAGTGGTTCAAAAATTATCATGTAATGTAGGGTTTGTAGGGTCACTCTGTTCCTTTCTATATAATTGACTAAGTTGACCTTTAACAGGCTCACTTCTCTGCACCTTACTTGTCTCAGCAACAAAGTGGGAATCATATAAACAATCTCTCATGATTATTGTGAGCATTGGGAAATGGGATGTGTGAAGGAATAAGCATTTAGCCTGTGGATATTCCCTGTCAGTCATCTGTCTTCTTGTCAATTTTACCATTTCACCTCTGTCAAGGCAAGAAGAGTCAGTCTGTTTTGAGTGTGTGTGACAGTATCAAAAGTAAAGAAAAAAGAATCAAAATAAGTATAAGGCTGCATACTTTGTGAATACTGTCTAAGTCCCTTATACCTTATCCAAAGGTTTCCACATCTCTCCATTAACCCTAGAATAATTATGTGTAATCTTATGAAATTACAGTAGAGACAACAAAGGGGTAAAGTGTTGACCCACCAATTTTTACCAATCCAGAAAATGAGGACCAGGGATGGGAAGAACTTGTCTTAAGTCACAAAGCTCCACTACATAACACTCTTGGCATAGAATATAATAAAGATCTACAACAGAACCAGACCAGATGGTGGAGGTAGAAATCTCCATGACTTTAGGCAGTGATTTTCTTTTTAACTTTGGCTTCTAAACCTTTCTTAAAGATGCTGCACAACACTCCTTACACTACTGCTCCTAAGAGATACAGGTTGATCTCCTATCCAAGAGGCTGAGCAGGGGAGTGTCAGTGCATGGATTCAGAGCTGACAGGCAATAAACTGTGGTGAGTCAGGGAATCCTAAAACCAAGCAGCAGATGCAAGGACTGTGAGAGCTGTAGAGTCAGTAAGCAGAGTCCTTGAGATGAGATGAGATGAGATGAGATGAGATGAGATGAGATGAGATGAGATGAGATGAGATGAGATGAGATGAGATGATTGGCAGCCAGTACCACCAGCTATTTGCAGAAAGGAAGACTAGGAGGGACACCCTTCCATGATGAATTGGCTCTTGGGTCAGACCCTCACCAGGACCCATATCACCACACTGAAGCAAATTCCTGGTTGCCAATATTTATTCATAGCTCACCAGGTACACTCATCTGTCCCTCTGCCTTCATAGATGTTATTCTTCAAAACTTAGCTGAGCCTACCACTCTGGAGAGCCCAAACCTTGGGATGGTATCCTTCCTCTAAACTGTCAGGCTTCTAATCTCTGTACTGATTCACTAACCTTGTTCAGGCCTAATTCTCATCACCTTTGCTAAGTCCTAATATTCACCACGGCTATGAATCATTGTTATCTCCACTTCCTCCCAAGCAACAGCGTAGTGCTCTGTGAGACAGCCAGAAGTTATTGAATATAGGAGCATCCAAGATTGAAATTAAAGCCTTGGTGAAGAAAACAGAGTGTGAGACATCTGGTCACAATTTCATGTATTGAAAAAACTGAGCACAGATAGTAGGAAAGATGAAAACAGACTGGACACCAGAAGTAGTGGGCAGCAAAAGACAGCTGGGTTCTTCTATCTGTCCCTGGTATCATCCATCTTGCACTTCACAGTACTTCACTTAACCTTGCTTCTATCCAGGCAGCACTAATATGGATCAAAGCACTTGAAGAAGGTCCACCATGTGTACTCCTTATATTTTCTATGCCTCCCTCCCTGAATCCTTCATCCAATACCTCCCTCTAACCCATTTTCTTCCCTTTAATCCTGAGCCAAATGCAACCTTACCTGTATTCTCAAAGCTCCAAGGTCTTTGTCCACACTTTTCTCCATATCTAGGTTCTCACTCTTACATTTTCATGCCTAATTCAATCTTTAGAACTTAACTGTATAAACTGACTGCATATCTCCTGCATACATAGATGCAATATGCAGTTGTAGGTTCTCTTTTCAAGAGGTGAGATTGCTCCTCTTCCCTGAGCAAAATTGGCAACGTAATATTTTTGGTCAGTGAATGAATACTAAAAGTGATACTCTCAGAGAGAGCAGGATGCAGGAGGGGGCCTTAACAGAGTATCTGAAAACTCACCTTTCTCTGTTCTTTGGAGACTTTTGAAGCTAAAACTAGGATTCTAGAGGATGAGCATGGTATGGTCCACTTTTCTAGGTTGCCCCAGAAAATGTCCACTGTGAATCATCAGTTCTGTGAGAAAGGCTACCATAGGTGTCCAGTCAGGTCAGCAAAGGCCTTCAGAAGAACTGCCCGTTCAGCTTCATCTAAATCACCAACCCCCATAAATAGGAGCCAAAAACAGTCTCAAGTTACACACAGCAACGGCTACCTAGAAAAATCATCAAGTACACCTTCCTCCTGAATCTGCGCTCCCTTCAGAGTTACGGTGGATATTCCTGCTTTCTGCTTCCTCACTCTGCTACGCTTCTCACACTACGAGATACTCATTTCTTTAGTTATTTCACACCTCGCCTGCTTCTGTTCCCTGAGTCTCAGAGCCTCTTTAAACTAAAGTCATCTCACTCAGTGCCTGATACCTCCTCAAGGCCCAGCTTGGAGCCAGCGTTCCATGGGTATATGTAGTGCAAAGCAAACAGAAAAGGAAGACTTTTTTTTTCCCTAAGCAACATTATACCCTTGTTTCCTTCAGCCCCTCCTCCTCCTAATCAAATCTCACTGGCCCTGATTTGAAGGATTGAGAGGGTATTGATTGGTTCCAACTTGCACTGCTTGAGGAGCGTAATCTACCTCTATATTCCTTAAATAAGCTCCATGCCTATTCAGTGTGTTCATCGCAGCCTTGATTGTAATTCAGCCTCTACTCCATTACCCTTATTTATAGCATGGTACTGGAGTGCAGAGCCTGGGGCATCAGTGCAATGATTACAGGACCCTTTTGACTTGCAATTCCACACCATTCAGCCCAATTTAGACCAGCTACAGATGGTGCCCAGTGGCAGTGAAGGAATGATTTGAGGATGGCAGGCTCATAGATGGGAGAAAGGAAAACTCCCTTTAGAATTTCTCTATCAGAGGATGCAAAATCCAGAATGGGAAGCCCAGAATCACTCTGCAGCAGGACCGTCAGTGCATAGATAGTAGCAAACCACACTTTCTCCAGCAGGGCAAGACACAGGCAATGGTCCCCTGACCATACTGTGCTTATTTGGTTTAAATGTCAGGCATATGTCTCCAGGTTGTAAAGTAGAAGGATATATCTATATGATAAGGTTAGCCACAGGAAAAGTTAAATTTCATTCTTGTTGCTTTCTAGCATCCCCATCTCTGGGCAATCGTCTTCACATCTACTACATGGGGGTAAGGGCTGTTCTCTTGGACCCCTTCCCTAGACCACTGGAAGATGCTAACAATAAACCCATGAAAAGGAATTTTGAATGCCATAATTCTCTAAGCAAAAGTCAAGGTCATGATTAATATGAATAATATGGTGGAAAATGTCTAGTGAATGAGTACCAACATCTGAACAGGCAAGACTGAACCCTGCTCTCACTTGTGAATTCCCCATTTCCATGCTATAATAGAGGGGCTGAGCTCAGTAACTGCTACCAGCCTGCTGGATGGAAATCTCTGATCCTTTGCTAGGGGTAAAAAAACTGGCAGCAAGATCATTTCTTAAAGCTTCACTCTCATTATGAAAACACAGTCATACTCTCTGGAGTGAGAATCAGGTAGGCAGGGACTAGATTCTTATCTGCTACAGCCTACAACAGTGCTGGGTACTGAACCTAAAGTTAATATGATGACTTATAGTAGTTTAGTATTTATAGTGTTCCTGGCTGTATGCATGTTTGTTCATTTCTTCCTCCCAACATTCCTCTGACTTATGGATAATAACAAATGCAGATGTTCACAGTGTTGAGAGATCAGAGTCAGCTAAGGGATTAGCACCAGCCATGCTCAGTAATGTGTGCAGCAGTGAACGCTGCTCAAACTACCATTTCTCCAGTGCTATACAAATAAATTGCTTTTTACTCTAGTTAATAGAGACATTTAGGATCGCTTGCTCCGAAGCACCCAAGCTTGTCTTTGATTGTAAATTTCTGGAGAATAAGAATCACATCTGTCGGATGTCCTCGGTAGCAGACTCTGGTTACAATCTTGAGCTTCTTTGGAGTGTGAGATTAGGAGTCGTGAGTCTGAGTTATCCCATCTCCCCTCAGCCCTACCCTGCCTTATTTCTTCCACCTCCAGAGTCATAGAAACTAAACTTAGACTATGCCAGCTCAGCATATGTTTCGAAAGAGTATCTGCAGCATGAGGCAATTTGCTGGGAGCCTTTGCTGTCTTTTCTCTGTCTCTCCAATTTTCATTTGGAAGCAGGAAAGCTGAATCTTACGGGGCAGTCCCAGTATGTCTCAAGAGGGTGAAAATCTAGAATCCTAACCTCTAGGGCGAGAAGATAGACTTTCCACAATGTTTTCTGTTGTCTCCCTGATTAAGCAGATCATCTGAATCACCTGGCAATGGTTCCTCTCTCCTAACCCTCACTCTTTTCCCCTGGGAAATTATAGAACCCAAGGAGTCTTCAAAGGTTAGAGGAATGACAAGGGATCATATTAGTGGGAAATACACTCCTTAAAATGCCTTTGTCTTGAAGGATACTATGTCATACAATTATAATACAGAGAAAAGCACATATTCCACCTCATCATTTACATTATGGATCAGTACATATCTTACTTTCTGAGTGTTACAATAGGAACTGGCAAAGAGGATCGTCCCCCCAATGTCACACATCCATAAGATTCCATTATGGGCAGTGTGTCTTTTCTGCATGTTGGCCTAATTTAATAAAATATTTTCTAAGACTATTCTTATCCACATAGATGATATGTAACACACTAAAAGGAATTAGGTTCCTAGAAATGAAAAGCAATGTCTCCAGGATGAGCCAATGACACTATAACAAAGGGAATCAGGCTGTGTGCTCACATTGCAGATTAGGGCCAACATTGGGAAATCATTTGTAGGAAACATACAAGGACAATTGGCTTAGGTAAGTCACAGGTATATCAGAAGTCTTTTTTTTTCACAGCTTAGTAATACAGGTTAATGGTGAGCTCTTATTGAATATTTTCTCCCAAAGCACATCTCTGTTCATATATGCATGTATTTCATGTACCATGCTTCTATATACTTCCAGAAAATCATTTGATTTCCTAAAACAGAAACAATATGATTATATGTGAGTCCACCTTCATAAATATGGATGCATACAAACACAGGTTTGTGTGCATGTGTGTGTATGTGTATGCATAGGAACACAGATACCAGAGCAACATAGGTTGAGCTATTAGAGATTCATGCATACATTCTGCAAAACTGCTTCTTCTTTCTTATGCTAGCACCGTGAACATGTGTTCATGTCCACACATGCCCTGACTTGTGGCAATAAGTCACTTTGACAAACTGGCACTCATAGGCAAATTATTATCTATATGCATACTCACATAGAATGTTCACCATGATAATCTTTATACATATATTTTTGTCATTTATATTTGGTCAAAACTTTCACCAACATGTTCACAAAGAATTTTTACACATGGATGCATTTAGTTCTCTCCATGAGCAGATATATATATATATATATATATATATATATATATATATATACACCCACATAGATCTGGGTTCATTTTAACCTAAGGCCATAACCAATTCCAACATCTGTGCTCTCACATATACTGCCATTGAACAATGTCTCTGACTCATGGAGAAACAGTCTAAATCCTCTGCTGCCTCCCTCTAAAACCCGATATCCTCTTTTCTAGAATGACTGACAGGCCATTGTGGAGGGAAGAGGAACAGAGAGCTCCCTGTGTTCCTGAGCTGTCCATCGGCTTAATCTTTTCTGATTTATTTTCTGGGGAAAATTTTTCCTCTGACTTAGTATTTCATCCCCTCAGTCTGGTGTCCTTGAAACAGACAGATTGTCATGAGGCAAAAAGAGGCCCACTAATGCTGAGCCTCAGGCAGCATGGTGCATTCCCATAGGACACTTTCTTTCACACTATGCAGGAAGCCTAGCCAGGAGGCTGAAGCCAGTCTCTCAGGTGTCAGGGAAAGATAAACCCAAAGAGAAGTACAGCAGTAATATTCCTTACACTATGTTTATAGGCAGACACAATGCTTGAACATTGCTACTTACTTCAATTCCTTCAATACTCACAATATGAAAGAAACTATAGCTAAGCCCATTTTATAGGGTGTGAGAGAAACTGAGCTTTCTTTAGGTAAAGGCATTATTTGAAGCCACTCACTTCACCTAGCAGGGATGGGGTTGGGGGCGAGGAGTAGCATATGATCTCAGCTTTACTTGCCTCATAGCACTTTCAACACTCAGCAGGGTCTAATCCAGTGGTTGCCAATCTTCCTAATGCTGAGACCCATTAATACAGTTCCTCATGTTATGGTGACTCCCAACCATAAAATTGTCTTCACTGCTACTTCATAACTGTAATTATGTTATCAATCGTAACACAAATATCTGTGTTTTCCGATGGTCTAACCAACCTCTCTGAAATGGTCATTTAACCTCTAAAGGGTTGTGGTCTACAGCTTGAAAACTGTTGGTCCTGACAGAGGATGTCTAGTCACAAAATTACCTAGCCTCAATCTGCATCGTTTCAGGTGCTTTTGCAGGAATTTCATACCTAGAACACCCTAGACCAATGCACCCTGAAAAGGGAATCCAGAGTTGGACAAGGTGGTGAGGAAGAAACAAGTTTAGGAAAGAAAGGAAAAGGGAAAGGAGAGCAAAATGGGACAGAAATGGGCAACCTAGTTCTTCCTTTTTCCTTAGAACCATGCGGAAGCACTGAGGGCCTTCTCTCTGCCAGATTTGAGATATTAGCTGTGCTGATTGGACAAGACAGGGTTTTAATCTATGGAACCAACAGACTAGGACTGATGAATGTCTTACAGAGTGTGTTATAGATTGATTGGGTACTTTAAAAATATGTTTATCCCATATCAAAGGGTCATCTCTGAAAACATACATACAGGTAACATACAGACTGAGCAGGTTTTACTTAAGAACACATGTTGCATGGAAAAACAATTAATGACCAAAGGGATCATGAATTTAAAAGAGAAAAAGGAGTATATAGAATAGTTTGAGGGTGGAGAGGAGAATGACATAACTATACTATAATCTCAAAAGTAAACAGCGGTGCCATTTTCGGCTCCAGACAACCGGCCACATTCCTGATCAAAGCACAGGTGTCCGCCCGGCCTGAGAGGGTTCTGCCTCAGGTTCCACAGGAGCCAGCTTGGTTCCAGGACTCCGTGGAGGGCAGTCTGCAAAGGCCAAAGCAACACAGCTTCTGGGAAAGATCCTGTTTTGGGCCTTCATCTTCAGCCAGGAGGAGGTCCAAACACCAGATAACTGTGCACCTTCCCTGAAAGAGGAGACCTTGCCTGCAGAGACTGCTCTGACCACTGAAACTCAGAGAAGAGAGCTAGTCTCCCAGGTCTGCTCATAGAGGGTAACAAAATCACCAGAGGAACAATCTCTAAACAGAGACAACAATAAAAACTAACTCCAGAGATTACCAGATGGCGAAAGGTAAATGTAAGAATCTTACTAACAGAAACCAGGACCACTCACCATCAGAACCCAGCACTCCCACTTAGCCCAGTCCAGGCACCCCAACACACCTGAAAAGCTAGACCTGGATTTAAAAGCATATCTCATGATGATAGTAGAGGACATCAAGAAGGACTTAAATAACTCACTTAAAGAAATACAGGAGAACACTGCTAAACAAGTAGAAGACATTAAAGAGGAAACACAAAAATCCCTTAAAGAATTGCAGGAAAATATAACCAAACAGGTAGAAGACATTAAAGAGGAAACACAAAAATCCCTTAAAGAATTGCAGGAAAATACAACCAAACAGGTGATGGAATTGAATAAAACCATCCAAGACCTAAAAAGGGAAGTAGACACAATAAAGAAAACCCAAAGTGAGGCAACGCTGGAGATAGAAACCCTAGGAAAGAAATTTGGATAGATGCGAGCATCAGCAACAGAATACAAGAGATGGAAGAGAGAATCTCAGGTGCAGAAGATTCCATAGAGAACATCGGCACAACAATCAAAGAAAATGGAAAATGCAAAAATATCCTAACTCAAAACATCCAGGAAATCCAGGATACAATGAGAAGACCAAACCTATGGATAATAGGAGTGGATGAGAATGAAGATTTTCAACTCAAAGAACCAGCAAACATCTTCAACAAAATTATAAAAGAAAACTTCCCAAATCTAAAGAAAGAGATGCCCATGAACATACAAGGAGCCTACAGAACTCCAAATAGACTGGACCAGAAAAGAAATTCCTCCTGACACATAATAATCAGAACAACAAATGCACTAAATAAAGATAGAATACTAAAAGCAGTAAGGGAAAAAGGTCAAGTAACATATAAAGGCAAGCCTATCAGAATTACACCAGATTTTTCACCAGAGACTATGAAAGCCAGAAGATCCTGTACAGATGTTATACAGACACTAAGAGAACACAAATTCCAGCCCAGGCTACTATACCCAGCCAAACTCTCAATTAACATAGATGGAGAAACCAAAGTATTCCACTACAAAACCAAATTCACCGATTATCTCTCCACGAATCCAGCCCTTCAAAGGATAATAACAGAAAAAAACCAATACAAGAACGGGAACCACGCCCTAGAAAAAACAAGAAGATAATCCCTCAACAAACCTAAAAGAAGACAGCCACAAGAACAGAATGCCAACTTTAACAACAAAAATAACAGGAAGCAACTATTACTTTTCCTTAATATCTCTTAATATCAATGGACTCAACTCCCCAATAAAAAGACATAGACTAACAAACTGGCTACACAAAGAAGACCCAACATTTTGCTGCTTACAGGAAACTCATCTCAAAGAAAATGAAAGGCTGGAAAACAATTTTCCAAGGAATGGTATGAAGAAACAAGCTGGAGTAGCCATTTTAATATCTAACAAAATCGACTTCCAACCCAAAATAATCAAAAAAGACAAGGAGGGGCACTTCATACTCATCAAAGGTAAAATCTTCCAAGAGGAACTATCAATTCTGAATATATATGCTCCAAATACAAGGGCAGCCACATTCATTAAAGAAACTTTAGTAAGCTCAAAGCACACATTGCACCTCACACAATAATAGTGGGAGACTTCAACACACCACTTTCACCAATGGACAGATCATGGAAACAGAAACTAAACAGGGACACAGTGAAACTAACAGACATGATGAAACAAATGGACTTAACAGATATCTACAGAACATTTTACCCTAAAACAAAAGGATATACCTTCTTCTCAGCACCCCATGGTACCTTCTCCAAAATTGACCACATAATTGGTCACAAAACAAGCCTCAACATATACAAAAATATTGAAATTGTCCCATGCACCCTATCAGATCACCATGGACTAAGGCTGATCTTCAATAAAAAAATAACTAATAGAAAGCCAACATTCACGTGGAAACTGAACAACACTCTTCTCAATGATAACTTGGTCAAGGAAGGAATAAAGAAAGAAATTAAGGACTTTTTGGAGTTTAATGAAAATGAAGCCACAACATACCCAAACTTATGGGACACAATGAAAGCATTCCTAAGAGGAAAACTCATAGCTCTGAGTGCCTCCAAAAAGAAACTAGAGAGCTCACACATTAGAAGCTTGACAACACACCTAAAAGCTCTAGAACAAAAGGAAGCAAATTCACCCAAGAGGGTTAGAAGGCAGGAAATAATCAAACTCAGGGGTGAAATCAACCAAGTGGAAACAAGAAGAACTATTCAAAGAATCATCCAATCAAGGAGGTGGTTCTTTGAGAAAATCAACAAGATAGATAAACCCTTAGCCAGACTCACTAGAGGTCACAGGGAAAGCATCCTAATTAACAAAATCAGAAGTGAAAAGGGAAACATAACAACAGATCCTGAAGAAATCCAAAACACCATCAGATCCTTCTACAAAAGGCTATACTCAACAAAACTGGAAAACCTGGATGAAATGGAGAAGTTTCTAGACAGATACCAGGTACCAAAGTTAAATCAAGATCAGGTTAATGATCTAAACAGTCCTATATCCCCTAAAGAAATAGAAGCAGTCATTAATAGTCTCCCAACCAAAATGAGCCCAGGACCCGATGGGTTTAGTGCAGAGTTCTATCAGACCTTCAAAGAAGACCTAATTCCAGTTCTTCACAAACTATTCCACAAAATAGAAACGGAAGGTACTCTACCCAACTCATTCTATGAAGCCACAATTACTCTGATACCTAAACCACAAAAAGACCCAACAAAGATAGAGAACTTCAGACCAATTTCCCTTATGAATATCGATGCAAAAATCCTCAATAAAGTTCTTGCTAACCGAATCCAAGAAGACATCAAAACAATCATCCATCCTGACCAAGTAAGTTTCATCCCAGGGATGCAATGATGGTTCAATATATGGAAATCCATCAACATAATCCAGTATATAAACAAACTCAAAGACAAAAACCACATGATCATCTCCTTAGATGCTGAGAAAGCATTTGACAAAATCCAACACCCATTCATGATAAAAGTCTTGGAAAGATCAGGAATTCAAGGCCCATACCTAAACATGATAAAAGCAATCTACAGCAAACCAGTAGCCAACATCAAAGTAAATGGTGAGAAGCTGGAAGCAATCCCACTAAAATCAGGGACTAGACAAGGCTGTCCACTCTCTCCCTACCTATTCAACATTGTACTTGAAGTCCTAGCCAGAGCAATTAGACAACAAAAGGAGATCAAGGGGATAAAAATTGGAAAGGAAGAAGTCAAAATATCAATTTTTGCAGATGATATGATAGTATATATAAGTGAACCTAAAAATTCCACCAGAGAACTCCTAAACCTGATAAACAGCTTCAATGAAGTAGCTGGATATAAAATTAACTCAAACAAGTCAATGGCCTTTCTCTATACAAAGGATAAAAAGGCTGAGAAAGAAATTAGGGAAACAACACCCTTCTCAATAGTCACAAACAATATAAAATACCTTGGCGTGACTCTAACTAAGGAAGTGAAAGGTCTGTATGATAAGAACTTTAAGTCTCTGAAGAAAGAAATTAAAGAAGATCTCAGAAGATGGAAAGATCTCCCATGCTCATGGATTGGCAGGATCAACATTGTAAAAATGGCTATCTTGCCAAAAGCAATCTACAGATTCAATGCAATCCCCATCAAAATTCCAACTCAATTCTTCAACGAATTAGAAAGGGCAATCAGCAGATTCATCTGGAATAACAAAAAGCCTAGGATAGCAAAAACTCTTCTCAAGGATAAAAGGACCTCTGGTGGAATCACCATGCCAGACCTAAAGCTGTGCTATAGAGCAATTGTGATAAAAACTGCATGGTACTGGTATAGTGACAGACAAGTAGACCAATGGAACAGAATTGAAGATCCAGAGATGAACCCACACACCTATGGTCACTTGATCTTTGACAAGGGAGCTAAAACCATCCAGTGGAAAAAAGACAGCATTTTCAACAAATGGTGCTGGCACAACTGGCGGTTATCATGTAGAAAATGCTAATTGATCCATTTCTTTTTTTTTTTTTTTGTGGTATATGTCTTTAATCCTAGTATTCAAAAGTCAGAGAACAGGAGAATATCTATGACTGTGAGGCCAGCCAGGGCTACATAGTAAGATCATATCTTTAAAAAAGTATGTATTTTTGAATTTTCACAATATGAATATATACTCTTGTGTCTGCTATCCAGATCTCCCCTCCAATCTAGATGCCTAGAGCATCTCTGTTTTCAGTTGTTTATCCCCCAAATGGTAGCAAGAACCCCCACCTTGCCCCTTTTTTGATATAGGATTTCGTATAGTAGCCCAGAAATATGGGGTTGCTCTATTTCATTCACAGCAATCCTCCTGCTTCAGCTTCTTTTTTTTTTAATTTTTAATATTTTTATTACATATTTTCCTCAGTTACATTTCCAATGCTATCCTAAAAGTCCCCCATAGCGCCCCCCACTTCCCTACCCACCCATTCCCATTCTTTTGGCCCTGGCATTCCCCTATATTGGGGCATATAAAGTTTGCAAGTCCAATGGGCCTCTCTTTCCAGTGATGGCCGACTAGGCCATCTTTCGATACATATGCAGCTAGAGACAAGAGCTCCGGGGTTCTGGTTAGTACATCATGTTGTTCCGACAATAGGGTTGCAGATCCCTTTAGCTCCTTGGGTACTTTCTCTAGCTTCTCCATTGGGAGCCCTGTGATACATCCAATAGCTGACTGTGAACATCCACTCCTGTGTTTGCTAGGCCCCGGCATCTTCTCACAAGAGACAGCTATATTTGGGTCCTTTCAGCAAAATCTTGCTAGTGTATGGTTAAAGACAGTTAATTGATCCATTTCTATCTCCTTGTACTAAGGTCAAATCTAAGTGGATTAAGGAACTCCACATAAAACCAGAGACACTGAAACTTATAGAAGAGAAAGTGGGGAAAAGCCTTGAAGATATGGGCACAGGGGAAAAATTCTTGAATAGAACAGCAATGGCTTGTGCTGTAAGATCGAGAATTGACAAGTGGGACCTCATGAAACTGCAAAGCTTCTGCAAGGCAAAAGACACCATCAATAAGACAAAAAAACCACCAACAGATTGGGAAAGGATCTTTACCTATCCTAAATCAGATAAGGGACTAATATCCAATATATATAAAAAACTCAAGAAGGTGGGCTCCAGAAAGTCAAATAACCCCATTAAAAAATGGGGCTCAGAACTGAACAAAGAATTCTCACCTGAGGAATACCGAATGGCTGAGAAGCACCTGAAAAAATGTTCAACATCCTTAATCATCTGGGAAATGCAAATCAAAACAACCCTGAGATTTCACTTCACTCCAGTCAGAATGGCTAAGATCTAAAATTCAGATGACAGCAGATGCTGGCAAGGATGTGGAAAAAGAGGAACACTCCTCCATTGTTGGTGGGATTGCAAGCTTGTACAACCACTCTGGAAATCAGTCTGGCGGTTCCTCAGAAAATTGGACATAGTACTACTGGAGGATCCAGCAATACCTCTCCTGGGCATATATCCAGAAGATGTCCCAACCAGTAAGAAGGACACATGCTCCACTATGTTCATAGCAGCCTTATTTTTAATAGCCAGAAGCTGGAAAAAACCTAGATGCCCCTCAACAGAGGAATGGATACAGAAAATGTGGTACATTTACACAATGGAGTACTACTCAGATATTAAAAAAATGAATTTATGAAATTCCTAGGCAAATGGATGGACCTGGAGGGCATCATCCTGAGTGAGGTAACCCAATCACAAAGGAACTCGCACAATATGTACTCACTGATAAGTGGATATTAGCTCAGAAACTTAGGATACCCAACATATAAGATACAATTTGCTAAACGCATTAAAATTCAAGAAGAACGAAGACCAAAGTGTGGACACTTTGCCCCTTCTTAGAAATGGGAACAAAACACCCATGGAAGGAGTTACAGAGACAAAATTTGGAACTGTGACGAAAGGATGGACCATCTAGTGATTGCCATATGCAGGGATCCATCCCATAATCAGCTTCCAAACGCTGACACCATTGCATACACTAGCATGATTTTGCTGAAAGGACCCAGATATAGCTGTCTTTTGTGAGACTATACCGGGGCCTAGCAAACACAGAAGTGGATGATCACAGTCAGCTATTGGATGGATCACATGGTCCCCAATGGAGGAGCTAGAGAAATTACCCAAGGAGCTAAAGGGAACTGCAACCCTATAGGTGGAACAACAATATGAACTAACCAGTACCCCGGAGCTCTTGTCTCTAGCTGCATATGTATCAAAAGATGGCCTAGTTGGCCATCACTGCAAAGAGAGGCCCACTGGACTTGCAAACATTATATGCCCCAGTACAGGGGAACACCAGGGCCAAAAAGGGGGAGTGGGTGGGTAGGGGATTGGGAGGGTGGGTATGGGGGACTTTTGGGATAGCATTGAAAATGTAAACAAGGAAAATACCTAATAAAAAATAAATTATAAAAAAAAATAAAATAAACAAGTAATAAAGAAGATAAACTATATTGGCATGTTTTCCAAATCAGAGATGGAGGAATGATACAAAATGACATTCAACTGTCATTCCTTGCAGTAAACTGGCTCCCAACAAAGGCCACTAGTTATCTTTTACACATAGTATCCCACATGGCCCTCCCAACTACAGAGAGTTTTTCTACTCATCATGTATTCATGGGTGTAGGAGATTATACACGTGTGTGTATATATTTGTCCCACATACACATATTATCTCTGAAGAGTGAAAACACTAAATATGGCAGAAATTCAGTGAAATTCATGCACTTTCAACTTAAATTCTGGGTCCTGCTTTTTCTGTCCACAGCCACATATACTGCCTAGAATAGTTGACTAATTCCCACAAGGCTGGCAACTTGTCAGAAGACAGCAGAAACAGATGGAGCTTGGAATACCATCGAGTAATAGAACAATTGAGATCAAAGGAGGTGAAATGTCTTAGCCAGTGACTGGACCATGACTAGGATCAGGCCTTCTGACACTGGGGTCAATCTTTTAGAGAGCGCTTTGTGACAATGCATGCATTTTCTGTAATGAGAAGTCCTCACTCCAGGTCTGTTGATCCACTATCCAAGAAGATAGATGCTCGGAAGCTCTTCTCAAGTGCTGGAAACAGTGATCTTTCCAACCTTGTTGCTAAATATTAGAACCTTATTTGACAGAGGAGATAACAGAGGCCCATGGAAAATAGTATTTGTCTACATAAAAAAGCTCTCTCTGACAAACTTAGGATATTCCATCATTTTATCCATTCTGAACAGCTCAGCTAGGCAACTGCATGTAGAATTAAAAGAAACCAGAGTAGGAGCCAAACCATAGCAGGTTGTAAGATCATGAACCAGGGCCTTGAAGGTACAGGATATAAGACTCACAGCTAAGAGTTAAGAAGATATGCATACTTAATTCTCTGCTATTATCAATATCTTGGAATTATTGACAATGGACCTTACATCTCTTTGTACTTTAGCTGGAAAATTATGTGACAGGTCACAGTTTTCTGTTATTATATTTGTTTGTTTAGTGCATGCATATATGTGTGTGTGTGTGTGTGTGTGTGTGTGTGTGTGTGTGTGTGCACATGCATGTGTGCACACATGTGTTTGCATGCATGTATGCATGCACACACATACTGGTGTGTGCCTTACAGGGGACAATGTACTGGAATAACCAGTTCCTTCCTATGTGGAGTTATCCTCAATTTTGGTATTCCCTTTACTGCACTACTAGTTTCTTCTATTTTGAAGGAAAAAAGAAATAGAACTATGGCTTGACAGGATGTTTAGCCAACACAATTTTAGCTTTGTCCACATCGTCCTCGGCACCGATCCTTGTAGTATATTCTACACTACAGAAGTCACAGATTCCACAGCCTCATAGGGACAACAGATTGAAAGCATTTGGATAAGAAATTGCATCTGTACTGAACATTTATATACTTTCTTCCTTGTTATTTTCTAAACAATACTCAATAGTAGCATATAACATACATTGTATTTAATACTACATATAATCTACAAATTATTTAAAGTATATAAGAGTATGGACATACGTTATATACAAAACTAAATCATTTTATAGAAATTCCTTGAATATTCTTATATTTTTGTTGAATGAACAAAGATGAAGTTTTTGAACCAAAGTTCAGTAGATTCTTGTAGTCCAATACAACTTGATCCTGTACATGCCTACAATGCCTGCCTGGTTGCTTTTCTAGTCCTCATGTAGACAGGTCAATAATATCAGTGGGTTTTAATACATTTTATCCATAATGCCCTTCCTCCTTCTCTTTCTTTTATCAATAGGGAATCTTTTTTAGTCAATAACAGGGAAGAATAAACACCCAAGCTAAGGTTTTCTCAGCACTGTCCTCAATGGAAGTCCTCACTGCTCTCAGATTCTCTGCTCAGTCACTCACCTTCCACTGGCTCCCCATCCTAACTGCCCCTCTTACTCTTTGACGTCTTCATGAGATGAACCCTCCGAAAATTTACTTGTCCTCATCTCCTGTTCCCAAAGTCTGCTTTCAGAAAACACAGAGCTGCTGAAGCTTACCCAGAGACCATGTAGAGTGCTAAATACAGGTCAGACATAGAAGTGAGTCCTCAATGCATGGTAGGCTTACCCCAGGTGAAAGCTGCTTTTGGAGAAGACATGAGGAAGATGTTAATTCCTATGACTGACTTCTAAATTTATTCTCCAGATGATGTTATTCCAACAGATTCTGTTCATGGCCAGTGAAAATGGCTTCTAAGTTCTTGTTCTTACCAAGCATAGACATCCATTACTCTGGTTTGGGGCCTAAATCCAAATGACAGCTTATGAAATTGCTCTTCACTCCCATACCAACCTTTGCAACCACAAGGAGACACAAACACATCCAGATTCACAACCTTGGCATCAGGCATCTTGCCTGTATCTTTGTTTTGCAAACACAGCAATGGGTGCCTAGGGTATGCCCCAAATCATCCAATATGGAAGGACTAGTATGGAAGAAATCAGACAGTCTGCCTCCAGCCCCTAACCAAATTCACTATTGACAGATTTATACATCATTATTTTTGGTAGTATCCCTCACCATGAACAGACACACATTACATAACAAACCCTACAGGTCCATAAGTTTTTATCTGTGTTATTCACTGCTGTATATCCCTGCAGTCTAAAATGGTGCCTGTCAAATAGAAAATGCTCAAGAAAAATGCTTATTAAGTGAACAAGAACTTTCTTCAACCTAATCAAGGTAAATCCTGTTTAGACCTCTTCACAGCCTCCTTGAGAAGGAAACACTTCCAAAGGGACTGAAATTCCAGCTTATTTAAGACTAGAAAGCACAGTTTGGACAGGGATCCTGGACCACATCACAGGCCGGGATTCATGCTCCATTGGTTAGTCCCTATAAAGACTTGGACCAGTTACCATTCCTCTGCCTTCCCATCTGTAAGAATGCTAGCTGGCTGTTTAAGAGTAAGAAAGAGTCCTATCCTCTGGAAGGGACTCTGTCCTCATCAGCTATTGTTGAGGCATAAAGAAAAAGCACTTCACCTGCATAAGACTTCTCTTTTACTAGTAACATATTAAGTAGATTTTTTTCCCTATGCATGTGAAAACTTGGCAAGACTGGTAGAGAAGATAAATGCATGTAGGTTATTTTCATCAGATTAATTGATAGAAGAACACAAAGTTAGGAAATTTGATGTCTTCCCTTCCTTTTAGCCCCTTTTGTTAATGACAAGAGGGATATTTGTTGTATCTCCCAGTGTATTTACCAAACCAAGGAAAGCAGGCTGGAGATCAAATTCCAGGTGGACTGTTAGCATCAGCTGGCTGGAAAGCAGTATCACTGGTTTGCTTTTATTCTGCTTGTTTTCATAGTGGATTTTCAAGGTTAGAAAGTAATGCTGTTTCACTTGTATCTGATTTTTGAGTATAAAGTCTTTGTTAATAATATGCACAGTTCCTTGGAGGAAAAACTGAGACAAAAAGAAGACAGATACAGCCAAATGATAAGGAAAACTCTGAAATAGCTGAGGTTTGGGGGACATTAGTTTAACACTTAGGACACAGACTCAGGACTTGAGCTTCATGCCAGACCTGCCATTCACTTATTTTCTATCATTTTGGACAAGCCCATTACTCTTGGAAGGACCAGAAAACCAGTTCTTTGCCATGCTTGAGTTATATAAAATCCCTTCAAGATACCACTAAAAAACTGTAACAAACCCATAGACAACATATTCCAGCTATTTGTCTGCCTGTTTTCCAGATGTCTTACTCCCAGTTAAAGTTTGTAAACTATCGAGGCTTGTTGGCAGCCATATGTACATTAACGAGGTTTCACTCTTAGCTTGCTTCATGTCACTTTGCCTAACCCTTAATAAAAGGAATGAAGAACCTGTGTTTAGAAGCTTCACTTATTATATTACATAGAGAGATCAGACCCAACTCTTTGTTTCAACAGCAATCCACTCCCCTGCCCCTTCCTCACTGCCTATATTTGAGTCTCTGTGTTGCACTTTGATGGAGTTTTAATGAATGCATATGCGGTTATGAAAGGGTCCCATTTGAGCAATCCTGGGCTCAGGTTCTGACTTAATATCCTTGTTGTAAAATTTTCATATTGTTTCACTTATATAACTTTAAAGCATCTTGTGAGACAGGAAGGCTATAGACAGAAAAGAATCAACAAGGTCTCCCCTACCTATGAGTGATAGGGAGGACATCCAATTACTCAAACATACTATAATGTAACAGGAGAATTGCAACCCTAAACATGTGTACTTGACAATGGGAGACCAAAGAGGAGGACGAATGACACCTTCTCCACAGGCAACCATGTGGCTTTTCCTAGAAGATGATGTCTGAATGTGGACATGAAGAATAGACAAGTGTGTGCTAAGTAGAGATGAAGAAGTACTTTCTGAGCAGCAATTGACAATAGACAAGTTATTCCATAATAGTAAATAATAAGTGAAGACCACATCCCTCTGCTGAGTTAATGAAGTTATCCACATTCTACAAACCATGAGTCCCCACTGTCTATCCTTGATATGTTCAGAAAGGATCCATGGAGAGATACATAATTCTTCTAGGAACCATTAGAACATAGTCAGTGATGTGAAGAGAGGACCAGACTTTATTCTCTGAAGGCAATCTGAAAAAGGGTATAGCCACCATTTCAGACCACTTTCAACAATATCTTTCTTTTGCCTTCCATATATTTCCTGAATCTGTCTTTTCCTTTGCGCTTTGATACATGTCCCTGCCTCCTGAGCTCTGTTTGTAACCCCTCTGTTCTTAACAGCCCTCTTGTTTACAGGAAGAAAACAAAATCATGGTGCACCAGTTCCCTAATGAATGGAGGGAGGTTTTTAGCAGATTTCTTATGCCCTGCTAGAGACTCAACTTCTTACAGCTTGTTTCCCCAAGGACATCTTCTGAAAAGGAGAAAGGTACACATGGTTGCTGAGGCTTATATTTGATTGTTTTTATAAAACACCGCCAACAGTGTATCTGTACTTATTCACTGGTAAGTACATAGAGTTAACCTACCAGTCCCATTGTGAATGCTTACATACAACGGCATGCAGATGAGAAGCATAGCTTATTCAGAACATACTGGAGACTGTGGGTCTTCCTTAGCATTCAAGATATGGGTTCCTAGAGTCAGGGTTAGTAACCAAAATTGAAGCAATTCAACACTTCTGTCTCCAAAAACTCATTCACATTTTCCCCTCAACATTTAAAACGAAGGCCAAAATTTACAAAAACTAAAGATACTTACTTATAGCCCTAGGATTTCTCTCCTTGCTCAAATCTAATCAGAACAGTGTTATCTAACAGTTCCTTTAAAACATATTTATGAACCAAGTACTAAATATGCACTGAAAAATGTCTTGATCTTTTCTACCAAAATATTTTAAATCAGAGGCCTCTAGATTTAGTGGAACCGTCACTGAGCACCTTTACATAGGTGACCCAATGTCCTTCAAACCACAAGAGACCATTTTTTCCCTCTTTTATTTTTCAAGAGATAAGCAAGTCCTTACATAATCCACAGCAATGGAAAGACAACACCTCCATCCTGGGCTCCTTTTAGAGTAACATCCCAGAGGCACTGTCTATGAACTTCCTAAGTGTTGAGACAGTGAGAATGCATTGCTTTGTCATCTCTGCTGACTGACAGCTTATGTCTGCTGTGATCAAGTGCAGAAGATCATGGTTTGAGGGAGAGTCTCCAGTTCAGTCTCAGCTGGAACCATGGGAACTTAGATATGTCACTCAAAGGTCTAAGGCTCAGTCACCTCATCTATAAAAAAGGGGTAAGACATCTTCTAGGCCACTATGATCTCCAATACAGACTATTAACTAAAAGCTTATGCCCTTTATCTTGAACACTCTATATACTTGTCTTGTTTTTTGAATCCAGGAATGGGAATTTCAATACATTAAAGTTGACTTTCCTTGAGTTTCCAAGGTTATCCTAGTGATTTAACTCTTCCCAAGTCTGTCTCTTTGGATTAATTTTCATCTGCAGATCTTACCTTTGAGTGAGGGGCATTTCTCAACAACAATAGAAGAAGAAACTACTATTGGTTACTTAAACATAGCCAAACTTCAGACAGTAAATCCCTTGGCATGCATGTCTATGCTTCCCTGACTCTTTAGGAATAAAGCTGGGAACAGATGACAAGAACAAACAGTGATCACTCTTCTGAACAACAAACATGATCTAAAATGTATAATCTCTATATTGCCAGGGCATAGACACTCATGCCATATCTACCTCTAAAATGAAAAGACACCAAATGTTTCACCTGACAACATATGTACAGCTATGACTTGAACTCTAAACTGTGGTTCTCTACCCTGTGCAATTCATCGCCCTCATCCAAGACCTCACTGTGTTTCAAATAAGACAGAAGCATAATAGGTGAGGACTCCAACATAGACCACTTGAGACTCTGGAAAGGCAGCTTCCTAGTGCCTGCATATATCATCCCTAAAATGAGAATAATTAAATCAGATTTGCAAGAAAGTTCTTAGGCTTCAAAACGAGAGAGGTAGAATTAAAAAGAGAGACAAGGAGAAAGAAGAAAGATAAATGAAAGAAAGGAAGGGGAGAAAGATAATTTCTCCTCACTAAGTAACAAATTTTTATTCTTATCCTTGCAATTTATATATGATGAACCACAGTGTCTGTACCATAGTACTATGATGGTAATGAAGGCCCCCAGAGCCATGGAAGGTGATGCTATATCTGAAAATATGACCTTGGATGGGAACATCCCTGCTTGTAATTGTATAAATGTCTTGATAAAATAGCTAGAGCCATCAGAATTCCTAAAAGCAGAGCATTGCTGGGCTGCTTGCCTTTGGGCTTCCTTGTGGATATTTTGGGGGGAAGAATAAACCATGAGATGATAAAGAAGGGACAGTGTCTTTAATATCCAGACAACATGTGGATACCTCACTAATATAAAAAGAAGTGGGTTCCTTATCACAAAGTGTTGGGGGGTGGGAGGCATCAACAATGACAAAAATACAGGTGATGAGTTAAAGAATTATGGAAAGTGGAGGGTATACTCTGGCTTCATCTGGGCCACAAATGTGTATGAGAACAGCAGCTGTGTTCAATTCTCCCCTGCTTTTTCTTTGTATTCAGTTTACTTTCTCTTCTTTGCCTCCTCTACCCCCACTAAACCTTGTTCTTTAGGATGCAGAAATGAGATATTTAGAGCTCTCTGCTACTGAAATCCCCAGAAGGGAGTTCAGAGCCTCAGGAAGATTCTTCACTTGTGCTTCTGCTTTCACTTTCCACCTGTCCACCATAAGGCTCAGTGCTTGTCCACAGACCCCTGGAAGGCTAGAATGATACAGATGCAGGAAGGGGATGCTGAATCAGCTAAGCTTAAAACAATGGCTTGCAAACAGCAAGTCATAGTACAGAGATGATGAATTAATCTATGAATGAGTATAACACCTTGACCTCATCTTATATGTGGGAAAACCAGGCATCTAAGACAGCTAAGTTCCTTTCCAGGAATGTACGGTAAGGTAACAGGAGATCCAAGATTTTCATCCCATCTATTGAAGTTTGTCTTTCTTGCTAACCCCCATCAGTATTATAAAGCCAGAGCTCGGCTGCCTGTTTGTTTCTTTTTTGTTTGTGTCTTTGTTCATTTTCAGGGCATTGAAATTGTCCCAGTGAGACTTGCACACTCTCATGTGAGGAATGACAATTCTATTACCAGCCATTGTAACCACAGCAAAGACTGGGTAATAAAAGCCTAGATATCCATGCAAGAAAGAGCAAGCCTTGCCAGACATAACATCAGCAGGCTTCCAATTCATTATTAAGTAGGCTGATTGCCAAATCTATTTGGCTATTCGAGAGATAGTTTAGAACCATGTAAGAGCTGGATTTGCTGAGTTGTATAAGATAGCTATCTTTTTTTCTCTTTGGTCCTTCATCTTTCCTTTGAACATCTGTTGGAACCACTGGCATGCAGGTAGAACAGGACAGGATTGCCAAACTGTATCACATCTATTAGGAGGCAGAAAAACACAAATTAAAGTCTGGTCTAGGGAGTAGACTAATGAGCTTCAAATCTCATCCTTGCTTCTGACTAACTGGTGCTTCTTTGCAAAGTGGTCTTATCCTCCATAACTCAAATCACCCATGTTTGAAATGGGAATATTAATAATGCTAGCACCACTGGGGTTGGTGAGGACTCAATAAATTATCATGCACAATAGCACATACAACTTTGCCTGGTAAAGAATTTCCTATTCTACACATGAGAGCTATATTGTTATTAAGAACATGTGGGAATCCAAAGTAACCTAAGAAATCTTACCATGTAGAAACCTCCAACTCTTTCAGGAACCCGATCAATGCTTGTTGTTTTGTTTTGTTTTGTTTTGTTTTGTTTTACATTCTTTCTATAAGTAGTATATACCTGTAAGAATAGCCAGATGCTGAAGAATATTTGGTACAAGACAAGCTAGAAGAAATCACGGTCAAAGCTAATTTTACCATGGTACATGTTGAGACACAAATCACACCTTTTCTGTTTGTCCAGTATGTGACCCACCCAATTAAGTTTTGGGTATACATGAGCTAATGAAGCCATAAAAGATGATATTGGAGAGTCTACAGAGTGACCATGTATTGTCTCCTCAAGTCCTGGTAGAAAGATTGAGTTCAGGACCCCCACCAGTTGACACATAGGCAAAATGACTGCACAATCTCTGGGTGGGAGCCATTGGCTGTTGTACTACACGCACAGTGACAGTGCTG
This sequence comes from Mus caroli, assembly GCF_978045245.1. NCBI lineage: Eukaryota > Metazoa > Chordata > Mammalia > Rodentia > Muridae > Mus > Mus caroli. The sequence goes on along the minus strand of NW_028227261.1, from coordinate 89,433,007 downwards.
CCTTGCAAAGGTCTTCATGTCACACAGCCTCCAAGACCTTACTGTTATAAACCACTTTGTAAAAGTAAAACACTGCAGATGGATTGAATCCAGGCTGGATCCCCTGTTCCTCTCAGCTGTGGAAGGGGAGCAGGGAGGCTTTAGTAGTCACTATAGAAGGAAATTTAAGTCACATTTGTTTTATTGTGGGCCCCATTTAGAAAATTGCTTCTTCCAGAGACTCCTGAGATAAATCCCTCCCTTTGCCATTTGCTCCAAAAGGCCATTTCTTCTTATAAGATCAAAGTAATCATGAAGGACTCTGCACTTCTCTGGTGTGCTTTTTATGAAATAGGCAGTAAGATGCAATAATGGGGGCTTTTATGCAAGTCTACAGTTGCATCTTCCATATGTTTGGTCTAATACTCAGTAAGGTTACCCATAATATGGTTAAATCCTTTCTTCCACCAATACAATGAGGTATTTAGTACAGACAAAAAGCAGTCAGGATTTTAACACTGTGTAATGGGTTATCTCACACGAATGACTTTCCATCTCATAAAATGGGAGAGGAGGGTCCATGCCAATCAACTGTCAGAGATTTATCAAGAGTATTCACTCCTGGCTGTGAATGCCCAAGTTATTTGAAACTGGAGGTTGTATATACCAAATCCATAACACATTTACTGAGACATGTAAGCTTCCAAACTCTCATCATTGCACATTTTTTCTTTCTTTTTTAAATAAAAATACTGCTTCTTTATTTTTCATGATAGCTTATATTACTAAAATTATACTGAAACTTAACAGGGAAAACCTTGATTCAGATATTCAACATTGTTCCTTTGATAGAGCAATAAGTTCTAGTTTTATTCCTTGCTTTGAGCAGAAATGTACTTCCTGCAATCCACATATTTTACTATTTCTGGTGGAGGGTTATTACAAACCCACCAGATCTGCCCAGTTCCCATATTCAGTGTTTCAGCCTCTGCTGGAGACTTCTGCCTCTACCACATTCAACCCTAGGTTTATGGCAGGACATACCTACCCTATATGCTGGCTATCTACAGGCCTGTCAGACACCACATCCAACCTCACTACACAGTTAAATTTAGCCACATATACTAAGCTTGAACCAGAATGCAAATCTTGAACGCCAACCATGTCCTCTTTTTGACCTAACTTCATTCCACCTAAACCATTTCCAACCTTAGTTCTAACCTATCTATACATGCTTTTCTTTTTTTTTTATTGGATATTTTCTTTATTTACATTTCAAATGTTTTCTCCTTTCCAGGTGTCCCTTTAGGAAATGCCCTATACCAACCCCCCACACCTCTATGAGAGTGCCCACCCACCCACCCACTCCCATCTTCCCACCCTGGCATTCCCCTACACTGGGGCATTAAACACCCTCAGGAGCAAGGGCTGTTCCTCCCACTGATGTCCAACAAGGTTATCCTGCCACGTATGAGGCTGGAACCATGAGTTCCTCCATGTGTACTCTTTGGTTGGTGGGCTAGTCCCTGAGAGATCTATGGCAGGTTGACACTGTTGCTTCCCCCATGGGGCTGCAAACCCCCTCAGCTCCTTCAGCCCCTTCTCCAACTCCTCCATTTTCTATCTTACAGTAGGATCAAGTAAGTAACATTACAATTGATGTATTTAAAAGCAGCCCAAGTAGGAGTCATTATAAATGAACAAGTGAATCATCACTGAGGAGAGAAATGGAAGTTTTATATTTGTGTGACTGCTGAGAAGATTGGGCTTAGCAGGATTAATGATCACAATGCTGCTTGTGAATACAGATTTCTAGAAGCTCCACGCTACCCAACATAGTTTGGCAGGAACCTAGGAATCTGCACTTTAATTGACTTTTGCCTCATGTGGGTTTATGTCTTGGTCAAGTTAGGAAATTGTCAGATACAGTGATGTTGGATGATTTTTAGAGTAAAGAAGAAAGTATCTGAGTTCCTTTTTGTAACCAAATGTAAGAGTGAAGGTAATTGTTTTCTCTCATCAAAAAAATTAAAAGAAACCAACAACAACAACAACAACAACAACAAAACCCCAATAAACAACCAAACAACTCAGTAGTGTTAAATAAGGTGCTCAATGTAACAGAGATCAGAAGCTGATTCCCTAACTTTGCAGTTGATACTGGCCCCATTACATCACTCTTTTCCTTCCTTGGCAACTAAAACCACTACCCACTGCCTTGCTTCCCAACATTCTCAGGAACATTTTCAAGATTCCCAACAATGGTTTGCTCTTTAGATGTCCCAAACTCCAAATTAACCTTTCTCAGCTCTTGGATTTCTTCACCCAAGAAGTCAGAAGTGCCTCCTTTATCCATAGGTGCAATAAATGTCATACAAGTTTCATCTAACTGTGCAACCCATCAGACAGGCAGCATCCCACAGTTATTTTGCGGTGCTGCCTGGTACTGCAGGTATCAGAGGAAGCCTTGCAATTAAAATGTGAATCTCACAGGAGCAGCTCTGGTTGAAGGGAAGCCTGATAGTTAGTGCTCTCTGTTACTCATTCTGCATGCCTACAACCTCATGTATCTTCCAACGCTCCGTTGATACAAGACATCCATCATCAGTTTTTTGTTTTTATATTTTATTTACTGTTAACAGATACAGTTTAAAACCTAATACTAAAAGTGGGAGATACACATTCACCTCTGTCCAGAGAAAGGTGCCTTACCTACAAGTAAGGCATCCTGGATGCTACTAAGTTTTTGAGAAAATGGCAGCCCCTCTCTGGATATCAGTTTGCTTAGGTATAAAATGACATAGGAGATGCCAAACTCTGAGATCCACTATTTTGAATAGGGTCTGACATATAGTGGGTTTTCAGTGAATAATTTTTACAGAATAGAAACATTCACAAAATTTTTTTTTGGAAATTATGTGGTGGTATGCTAGTATTGATGTTGGGTCAATAAAATGTCTTTATCTCTTGGAAGACATAAATATTTATGACTTTGGGGATTATCTCCAGATCACATGTTCTTCTATATTTTCCCAGACTTCTAGTCAAGATACTTCCAGAAGTCTTTAGTTGTTAAGCCAAGACTATGCCCTGTTCTTAAAGTTCTTGCTTAACGGCTAGATAATCAGGAGAATTGATTCAGGTTAGAGTATAAATGGCTGCTAGTAAATAATTCAGGAGAATGATCCTGGGTCACAGGCAGCATCAGCATCTCATTGAGCATTATGAATCTTTACTTCTAAGAAAGGAATGGTCAGCAGTGTCAAAGAATAGATGGGACTAGAGTAAGAATCTGTTTCTCCTTAAGTCATATAAGGAATTGCCTTTATGAGAGGCATGGTTCTGATATTCTCGAATAAAGTTTCTTGGATAGTTGGCTGTTAGTATAGTCTTTAATGCCCAGACATTTCTTGAGCCATAGAATAGGTTTTTATTTTCAATATTTTGAGCAGAATTGGTCTCTACTGTGGACAGATATCTGTATCTTAGAACGGTCAATAGCCTCCCTGGCTTTTATCTACTAGGTACATGCAGCATCTTCTAAGCCATTATTAGTGGCAAGCAAACATACTTTCTAATTTTATCAAATGTCTCCTGAGAGATGGTATTACCTCCTCTTAGGAACCATAGCTTTAGAATATAATTATGAAACCCTGCTAATTTCCCAAGTTTTCAGTAAGCATGGCTTCGTGTTCTATGTCAACCTACACACTCTACTACTCTGTCTGCCAGCAATTTTCTCTCCGTCCCTTCTTAGATTTTCATTTGTCAAGTCTATACTGCTTCTCATCTCTAGGGTATATCCTCTGTAAGGCCTACCATTCTCTTCCAAAATGGGACTGGGATATCACCTCTATTCAGCCACAAGTTGAACTTTCTTATAACACTTGTGACTATCTTGGTATTCTTAAACTAAACCTTATATTCTATGAAGGTGGAGTTTCTGTGTAGGTGCATTATTCATGTGTAGCTCTCTAGCTCCAAGCATCAAGCCTGCTTATCACAGAATGAATATAGTAAGAGAGTGCTAAGAGGTTAGGAGATGGCTCAGTCAAGTGCAAGCATGAGGATCTAAGTTTGGATCCCCAAAACCTACATAGATGATTAGTGCAGTACTATCTGTCTTCAAAGCAGAAGAACAGTGTTCATCACTGGGGAGGCCAGCGGGTAATTCTCTGGATGCCATTGTGGAAACTTAATTGATAAGCTCCAGATTCAGTGAGAGACCCTGACTCATAAAATAAAGTGGAGAGGCATCAGTGAAGACACACAATAAAATCTCCAGGCTCTACACACACACACTGCTGATACTTAATGACCACCTACTATATTTCAATCCTATAATGACTCTGATATCAGCAGCATACTTTCAAATGAATATCTCCTAATAGCAAATCACAGTCCCCAGTCATCCAGAGAGTCACTGGCTCCCAAAGAGTCGAGATAACTCATACTAAGTGACATACACTGCAAATAGTACATTGGAGCATATGATCTTTTCTCAGCATTTCCCACTCAGCTAGTCTGATCTATCTTCTGTTTTGCATGTTGGTCTGGCTAACTTCCTAAGATACTGACTGCAGAGTCCCTTGCTGCATCTCTGAGGTCCTAGGGCATTCTCTGCTGCTGCTGCTGCTGCTGCTGCTGCTGCTGCTGCTGCTACTGTTGCTGCTGTTATTCCAGGATACAGGACTCTCTTTTCTTGGCAGTGACAAAACACAAGAATGCATGAGTAAGTGTTAACAGACATGCTCCAAGTCCTCACCAGACAAAGTGCCACTTCAGCCAAGCAACCAAAATCACTGGGCAATGAATAGTCCTTCCTCACTATGGCATCTGGAACCAAAGCAGAGGACTATGAGCATACTCAACACTATTTCCCGACTCGGGTGGTGTTATAATACTCCTTCATCTACCCAGTAATGGGGACCTTTGGGGGTTTGAGTAAGAACAATGATTTTTCCTTCTACTCTTCTAGAGTCAGGTTCAGAATTTAATAAATGCTATAAGAAGATAGTAAAGAATTCCAATTCTTTCTCTCTGCAGATTGCTTTTTAATTTAGTTTCAGCACTGATATTAGATTGACAGTTCTGCAGATTGAAGTGTGTCCACTCCCATATGTGGTCTGATGCAGGGACAGAGGATCTTTTTTTGTGTGTGAGTGTGCATACACACACAGACACACAAACACACACACACACACACAAACACAGAGAGAGAGCAGGGGACTGAGAGACAGAGATAGCCCTCCTTTGAAATGAACACTATATTTTCAAAAACCAGCTCCACCAAGCTGATCTGGACAGTCTGTCTGCCCCACCTTTGACCACCTGAAGCCTAGTTCTCAAATCCAGACTGGCATATCAGGTAGAAGCAAAATTTCCCTCTCGATCACCACTACCTCAAACATGGGATTTTTCCTGCTTTTCTTGACACCTGGAATTTATTTCTTGGCTCTGTCCATTCCCAGAGAAAGTGTGTACAGGGGACACAGGTCTTATCTTCCAAACTAATTTGTGACTTTGTCAATGGAAGGGACTCTCATTGTTTCTGGTGAGGATGGCACCCAAGCCTTTGCTATGCAGAGTGCAATTCTATCTCTTGACCTTGCCTTGAATTACATCACTTGGTTTTTTAATAGAAGTTGACAGATAATTGAAAGAGGATTTAAGGATTGAAAAGAATGCTTCCATGTTATAAGTCACAAACATTCCCATGAAAAGTTCACGCAGTACCTAACCAATCTGTCATATTAGCTATTCCCGCTGTGGGAGGCAAATAAACAAAAATGTAGGACAAAAACTGGAGCTGATCTGCATCTATTTATTTCAATTCACTTGGTCAGTCTATTGATATTTCCTGGGTGTTGATTTGGTAAATGTTATGCTAAGACTCTAGTAATTCTCATAATAGGAAGAGATACTAGAGAGATGTGATCATATGCTCTCCAAAGTGGGGAGAAAGATGCATCTGTGTGTCCTTACAGCACATAATAACATATGAGAAGCAATGAAGAAAGGAACATGGGCAGCTATGGGAGCCATAGGAGAACACCCAGTCCACACACTGTCAGACAAGTGTTGCAGATAGATGTGCCATCTGTGAGGAGAGTCGTGGCCTTGATGATTGGTGTTCTAACGTGAGAGGAAGAAACCAGAGTTTCTACCGCAGAGAACTCAGAGACACTTTGGAAACAATAAACCTAAATACAAATCCTCTGGAACACAGATTTGGGATACAGGGACAAGGTATAATGAGTGAGGAGGCCAAAAAAAAAAAAAGTGGGTGAGAGAACATTCATTTCAGAATTACAGACCTCATAGGCTGTGCTTACCATTTGGAGTCTCTGCTGATATCCATAGGGAATCACTGCAGATACTCAGACAACTTAAGAAGAAGCTAGCCCTCCATCATTTTATTTAAAAAAAAAAGAGCAAGAGAAACAGGCCCTGGAAACAGTAAAGTAGCAAAGCAGGAAACAAAGAGAAAGCAGTACTGATCCTGGGATCAGAGAGCTGGAGACTGAGAAGAGTCTACCAAACAACAGGCCAAGGACACTATGTGTGGTGACTCAGGAGCACTGCACTTGAGACGAAGGGGTTAGATATTGCCAGAACAGCTGATTGGCTGGAGACTGTGGAATCACCCATATAACTAATTTATTAATAAAGCAAGCAGACAAGCAGACAAGAGACGCCATCTGAAGTGTATGCTTTTGGCTGTGAGCCCTGAGCGACAGGCCAATGGCAAGCCAGAATGCTGGCCCAGCATTATGTCTGGTTGCCCTTTCAAGACTCAGATTTGTTCCAGAGGATGCTTAGGACAGAGAGCAGGGCCTCAGCTCTTACTGTCTGGCCCTTTGCACAGAGACTGACAGTACTTACTGCTTTTCTGTCTCCTGTGTTAGCACAGCTTTGCCAACAACCCCCTGAGTGTTCCAAAGAGCAGGCAATGAGCAGGTCCTAAGTCAAAGCAGACCAGATCAAGCGTAACCATATGAGAAGCGAGCTAAGCATATGGGCTTGGGTCCTATTCTTCTTGAATTCCATTTCTTCTTTCCCCTTCCTTCTCCACTAGGCTCCTCAGAAGGAAGCATCTCATCAATTCCCACACTAATTACTTGCTGTGTGTTCTCATGGCGACTGATAAGGAAGTAATTAGGATGGACATGCAGGAATTACAGAGAGAGAAAATGTTCCATTGTCAAGATAATGCCAGTTGCTCATGCCTCCTAACAAATGACTACAGCAGGATCCTAGGATAGTTTGGAGATGTAGAGGCTTGAAAAGGATGGATGTAACAGAGGTGGATATGTAGAGTAAAGGTGAACTTTTCAGATAGTCTTCCACCTCAGGAGTGTCAAACTAATAACTTTCACATCCAAGGCAATTGATATGTGGACTTCTGGGGTTAATGAAAGAGGGGAGGACCCAGGTCTCTTTTCAGAAGCAGCAGAACTTAGTCCCCTGCAGTCCCCTCTGCCATTTGGGAAGGAAGCCTGGGTCTGGCTGCCTTTCTCGCTTGTTAAGAAGCTGAAAAACCAGATGTTCTGTGAAATCTCATTCTACTCCCACTTCATTTTGGAAACCTACCTGTTTTTTTTTTTTTAAAGTACATTAGGAGCCAACCAAAATGATATCTGATTGCCAAATGTATCTTGTGGGCAATAGATTCGAGATCTCTAATTTTAGTCCAATGCCTTTTAGAAAGAGTAGGAAATTCAGTGAGTATGTGGAAGTTGAGAGAGACTTGTCCAGGATCACAGAGTAAGTTAATCACAGAGCCAACACTTAAATAAATACTTATTTTCTGCCCATCTTTCACAATACTTAGAAGTAGAAGCTGGTTTCAAGCTCTAGAAATTAAAAAAAGTATGCAAATAATAGTGATGCATGTGATGGAGTTGTCAAACTGCAACCAGAAAACTATATAGCAGAAAATGAAGTAAGCCAGTGGCTTATGGGAAAAGAGGGGCAAAGGTGTGAGTATAGAAAGAACTGAAACTTGTATTACATTCATATAAAGCTCCTGGACCACTCCTCTCTGCAGTGAGAGATTAGGTTGAGATTCTGGACATAGTCATGTCCTATGTCTCTTCAGGCACTTCCTAGGTAGAAACAAAGAAAATAAGACCCATACAATAATATAAGAATGGAATGCTCTAAGTGTCAAGAGAAAGATCTGTAAATTAGAGTGGGCCTGAGAAAGGTCTGTCAAACGGATATGGATCTAACAGTGATTGGAAAATCTTCAGAGACAAGATTGTATTTGAGATAGATAAAAACAGTAATTTTACTAGTGAACAGAGCAATAAGCTCTCAGGGACACAGGGATGGGATACCAAAAATCATCTTAGTCATTCCTCTGATTTTGGTCTCATTAATTTCAGAGCCAAAAACAGGGTTTGGGTATACCATAAGCACTCAGTCACTATTTGCTCTGTCTAGACTGATAGATCTGGAATAGAAGAACAAAGACTGGAAAGGTTGTCAGTCAGCATGAAGATATATAGCAGGTCGAATAAGAGATAGGTTTCAGGAGGTAACAACTGCTAAGCAATGACCGAGAGATAGAAATGCAGAGGAATTTCACAGTAGGCATCAGTACTATTCAATAGATTTTATGTTCATAATGGTACCCACAGGAGGAAAGGATGGAGTGGAGGGCGAAGCCCACATTTGAGAAGACCAAGTATGTCAAGCAAAGAAGAGAGTTTGAACGTGGTATGGAGATAGTGACTGGATTATCAGTGTTGTGTCTAGGGAACATTCACCTGGCAGTGTTTATACAGTGAATTGTAAGATGAAAGACCTGATGCAAAGTCCCTTGGGAAGCTACTAAGAACTCACTCATCATCTCTCAGTAAATATTTGTTGAATAAGTATCATGTTCCAGGCATTATGCTAGCAGCCAGAGAGAGATCTTATGATGAATAAAGCAATCAATCAACTCTTACTGTACACCTATTATGTGCCAGACACCTTTCATGAACAGATTTGGTCTCATTCATTGCAAAGCAAGTATAGAGATTGCTATATAGCCAGTGTATAAGAACTGTTTGCTGGATCAAAATGAGTAGTTTTAGAACTGGGGGATTCTCCTAGGGCCTAGAGTCATAAAAGGTACTGTTCTTTGATTGGGAATATAGGTTTCAGTGACATGTCTCAAAAATTATTCTGTAAGTCTGAGCAATTCCTCTTCTTCTGACTGGGCTAAGTTTCTGAATCTTCAAACTTGCGGAATATGTGTTATGTATATACAGGAATGCCATGTGCAAATTGAAGAAACAATCAAATCGGATAGATGGAAAGGGAAAACAATAATATATATACCATATTTTGGGCTGGAAATATAGAGTGTCACAAAGAGAAAAGGGAAGGAAGCCAGATTTGAGAACCTTAGTTGGTGAACTGAATGTGTGCCAACTTCCAGTGTGATTTCTCTGCCATGACCTCACCCTTGGAAGACCTCGGTCTGAATAGCCAGGGCTATTTCCCACCACTTTCATTACTATAATTACTGGACTCATTGGTGTTCTCTAGACATTCTGAACACTGTGGAAAAGCACTTGCCTGATGACTGCTAACGAATTTCACACCACCTCTGAGTCTGCCAAGGTCTGTGGAGTGACTCATTTTTCATCCCTGGGAAATGGGCATGGAAAGGGTTTAAGGTTGATAAGGTCATGCAGCCAGTCTGAGGCTAATTCAATACTGGCCTGTTGAGACCTTTCTGCAGCCATTTATCACCTGCCCCCTGGTGAACCAGCAGGAGAAACACAGGTGTGAATTGGCTAAGCAACAAGTCAGGGCAAGAAGCAAGTGATGGCAAATCTATTACAGAGTTGGTCCTGAAAACCAATCATGGAGAGGGGGGGGAAAAAAAGCAAAAGAAAAGGATAATGCCCTGAGGGGTTGAAAGGGGAAAGAAGGTGAAATGAAGGCATGAAAGACATCTCAAGGAGTCAGAAATTTATAGAAGAAACCCAATCTTCCTTTGCTATCAAAAAAATGGAAAGATGATTTTCTGTGCTAGGAAGACAAAGGGGACTTCCAATTAGAAGGTCATAGGAAGTCAATGTGGCTTCAGGGTCAAGGAAGGGTGACAGTTTGCCAGACATCAGGGATGAGTTCTAGGAAAACAGAAGGAATTTTGGCATTCTAGTGATCAAAATAAGTTTTAAAGATTTAAATTAAAAAGCAGATGGATGAAGCTGCTACTCCAGGAGCAAGAGGCAGCTGCTCTATATTCTTCAGGCACAGCAGTTAATTTGTCTAACTCACTGCTTCTAATCTACATTCATTTATTTGAGGTTTTGTCACATGCGTTTGCTGGCTTTTCAAAAGACTGAAACAGTATTTATAAAGACATAGACCAGTCCTTGTCACTTACAATCCACTTTGTACATGTGCAGGAGTCAGGTTTGGGCCAGTGATGGCGAAGCAGCAGGGAGCGTCCATCATTCTCCAAGCACTGATACAAGAAAGCACAGTTACTCACATGGGAGCCAGCAGGAGGTGAAAGGGTGGAGGAAGAGGGCATCTGCCCTGCTTAGAAAGACAGGACCAAGGGCACTTCAAAGGCAGATATTTAGAGTCCCTGTCAGTGGTGAATGAGAATGAAAGGAGATTGGGTTCGGAAGGGAGTACAAAGGAAAAGTGCTTGTAGAAGCAGGGAGGAGGAAATCATGTTGAATTTTGACTTTTGTTACTTTGCATTTAGCCCAGAGTGACCTCTTGCATACTAGACAAGCACTTTACTGCAAAACTACATACTTTGCCCTACTTTTTTATCGTTTTATTTTTGAGACACAGACTTCCTAAAGTGCCCAACCAGGCCTTGAACTTGTAATCCTACCATAGCTTCCTTAAGTAGCTGAGATTGCAGGCATACACACAATCAGGTATGGTGGGAATGAATTTTTAATTGTTTAAATTCCACTGAAGAAATAAACAAGAAGATGAGAAGATGAATCACGCATATTTCCCTTTTCAAGATATTTTGGTAAGAGAATGGATCTCTCAAGACTCCAGTGGGCACATTCTGATACTGAGGTCAGAAGCTAAGTGAATAGGAAAAGCCAAGAGATTGTAATGATACCAGCTACCATTTATTGTTTACTATGTTCCAGGAATTGGACTCAACACTGAAATGATAATGGATATGACTATTTGTAAGCACACACTGTACTCAGAGCTTGTACTTGGCATTTCTCATGCATTATCTCCATCTATATATTCTCATAGTATCTGTGATGGCTAATATCAATTGCTAACTTGATTAGACTGAGAGATGTCTATAAGATTAGAAAAGCAAAATTGTGCGTGTGACTGTGAAGATGTTTCCTGGGAGGATTAGATCATGATGGCTCTGACCTAATAAATGGTTTAATTCATTGATGGGTTCAGGATTTGAATAGACAATTTAGAAGGCGGTGGTACTGTGAGTGGTGGAGCCTATTTGAAGGAAATCAGCTGTTTGACCACCTTCCAGGTCATATTTCACATCCTGGAATAGTAGATCTTACTGGAGATCTCTCTCTGACTCATTTTGTTTCTGTCCTTAAGGAGACCTGCTTCTTTTATCTCATGCATCCCACCATAATGTTCTGACTCGCCCTATCCCCAAAGCAACACAGTTACCTGGTCATGAAATTAAACTATGAGGCAAAATAAATCTTTCTTCCTGAAACCTTTTTCTTAAATATTTGTGAATGATGATGAAGTGAGTGAAGCGCTGCCCTATGAAGAGTTACCACGTGCATTTACATGAAAAGAAACTAAGAATTCAGGGTAGGGAACTACTTTAGCCAGGGTCATGAATAACTGGTAGAACATGAACTGACACTCAGGCCTATGAACGTACATGGCCCTTCTTCATGCTTATTCACTCATTTGAAGGCTTACTTCTTTGTGGGATAGATCCCTATTGCCAAAGCAATTAATTCAAGTAGTCAGAGAATCTTCAGGAAAGATTACCTAGCTTACACTGGCTTTCCCAATACACTTTCCTATCATGGTGCTCTAAGCATTTTCAAAAGGGGATGGTGATATCCCACAGCTGGTATGTCATCCCTGTTCATTTTTACACACTTCCTCCTAAGATTCCAGAAACCCAACTGACATGGTAGACAATTAGCCCAATGGAGACATAGTAAAATGGATGAGAGTCAAATAGATGATGAATACTGAATACAAAAATAGAACAGATTTCCATATTGATATGTTGTCCAAAAGACCTTTGGATTATTTCTAAGGGAGTTTCCAGAATCATTTAATAACTAGATTCCAAACAGCAGAAGGGGACAGTGAAAATATGAAAATCTGCCTGTCTCCACCCCATGACAGGAGCCAGATGTTTATATTTCCTGTCCTCACTTCTCCCTCAGCTTGATCACTGGTATTGAATGCCACCTCCAGTCCATGTAACCATTTTGCTCCCTTCAGCTAATCACTTACCCCCTCCATGAAGTGCTTTATAGATTCCTGCGCAGTGAGGGAATGCAACAGGGCTCACCCTTTGTACCTCCAAAATTGAGAGCACACCTTCCCTTTCCACCAAGAATAGAATATTCAAAACATAGTGGACAATTTTTACCTTTTCTTGAGGTTTTGGTAACCAGAAATGGATATAAATGGAAGTTGGTCTAATTTGAAGAAAATTACTAAAATTAAGAAGCCAGGCCCCTCTGATAAAACATTCCCTTCTTTCCATCATTAAAATTTAGAACACAATGGATAAAGAGTAACTGAACTGCCACTATATTCTATGAAAAGAAGGAGTATCAGAAAAGTGTCAAGGTTCGAGCACTTTGTCTATTATAGCACAGAAAACTTAGAAACAAATCTCCATGGTACATATGTCCTCAGAATTTTAGGCTCTATCACTGAACTCATAATACTCTCAGTCCTAACACAGAAGAAAATGAACAGTGGAGACTCGAATTGTCTGTTTGCAAGAATCTCATTTCTTTTCTTAGGGCTTCCTTCAAACAACATAGCTTAAGAAAAAGGAGGAGTTTGAAGGCAGATAGGAATTCCAGTGGGTACACAGAATAAATGTGCAGAGCCTCAGTGATGTCACCCACTAGATGGGGCTCTGACCGAGATAAGTCACACCATTACGGAGGAAGGGTCTATCATAGATCACTGACCTCTTTTTCCATCCATATTAGTAACAAATCATGACAATGTTAAGCAATCATAAATCGTAGATAAAGAACCAATGGCTGACTGAGTAGTGTGTACTGAGCATGCAGCCTATTGTCAGTGTTCTTGAAGCATTAATTACTAACAGGCTTGATGTACCTCCCGGTTTTGAAGATTTGGCTAGGATGGCAGCTTTCAAAGATTAAATCAAAAGCCTATCCAGGATTGGTAAAGTCCGTGAGTTTAATTTTTTTGTTCCACTGTAAGCACATTACAGAGGAAAACTCTCTTTCTTTTAAAAGAGGAAGGCAGAAAGATGATTAGTTTCCTCTTTCTCAATGTTTTCAGTACGTCTCTTCAACAACCATCCATTCATGCCCCATTTAATTTTCACACATATTCTCGGATGCTAATTTCCTTTCAGACTCCACTGAGCAGGCTCCTCAGCTTCTGTCTCAAGGGCACAGAACCCCAAAAGCTAAAAAGAAAAGCAAGCTGTGCTGTAGGGATGAGCTTCTTTAAGCTCCAGAGCTGTGAGTTTATATACAGAAGAAAAGAAAAGAAAAGAAAAGAAAAGAGAAGAGAAGAGAAGAGAAGAGAAGAGAAGAGAAGAGAAGAGAAGAGAAAAGAAAAGAAAAGAAAAGAAAAGAAAAGAAAAGAAAAGAAAAGAAAAAAGAGGGATGAATCATTTTTATCTATTTATTGTTATTGTTTTTTCAAATATTTCTTTGTATCATAACAATGGTAAGGAGCTATGAATTCAGATCTCCTTTTTGGCAGCTGTATGGTTTCATTGTCCTTCCATAGTTATGATCAAGGAAACATATAGAATACATAAAATTTGAAGATAAAAGGCTTAAGCCACTGCTATGAGTGAGTAGCTGATATCTTTAACTTGTGTATACATATGTTTACTACTCCCTTTAATCAAAAGAAGAGACTCCAAGTGTTATGGTTGGTATCTGGTGTCAACTTGGCAGGATCTAGAATCAGCCATACGCAAGCTTCTGGGCATGCCATTGAGGGATTTTCTTGACTTGTTTAACCGAATGGGGAAGATTCACCCTAAATGTGTATGGTATCAGTCTGTAGGCAGGAATCTTGGACTACATACAAAGCTAGAAAAGCACAAACATCCACCTCTCTGTTTAGTGACAAATGATCCAATTTCTTTCTGTTCATGAATTCCCTGCTGTGATGGGTCATAACCTAATAAATTCTTTCTCCTTTAAGTAACAGTAAAAAATAACTAGAAAGTGAAGTAGCATCATTTGATGAACATTGTTCAATGAGGCATGGTTGATAGAACCACATAATAGGATATCAATGTACCTCAAAAAACAATGAAGTTGTTTGATGAAGAGATGGATCAGTGGTCAAGATCACTGACTACTTTTCCAGAGGACTAGGGTTTGATATCCACCATCAACATGGCATCTCACGACCTCAGTTTTAGGAGATGTGACACTGTTACTTCTCTGAGCACAAAATACATACATAGCACACAGACATACATGCAGGGAAAACACTCATATGTACCATATAAGCTTTAAGAAAATTAAGTACTGATAGATGTTACATCATACGCTATGCAAAAGAATACAACTACAGACCTCTATATTTTTCACATATAAAAAATGTCCAGAAAGTACAGTGGTGATTGTTTAAGCTAGGGATGGCAGTAAAGAAGCCACTGATGCACTAGATAAAAGCATGTCGTTGGTCTAGAACTGACTGTATGTATCTGTGCATTATATTAAAATCTGTTAAATAGTATCAATTATATATTATATAGCACATGAATTTATCTCAACAATGGTGGGAAGAGAATAAAAGGAAAAGAGGAGGCGGGAGAGGGTGTGTGTGTGTGTGTGTGTGTGTGTGTGTGTGTGTGTGTGTTCATCTGCCCTAGTATCTGAACCCGTCTGGAAGACTCCCAACTCCTATTTATTCCACCTCATCACCTGGCCATTGGCATGTACCACCTCAATGAATTCTGAGGATGGTTCTGTGAAATGTGGATTGTGGATGACTGTTCTCATTTCATAAATGAGGAAATTGAGAGCCAGAGAGGAAAGATAATGTGCTCTCTTGCCAAAGGGAAATTTAATTTACAGAGAAGAAAACTGATTTTTCTCAACATCTCCATATATGAGGAACATACCTTGGTTCATTATAAGCAGAGATTGTGAAAGCCACAAGATACCCTGAAACAGTCTAGTGACTTTCAAATTGCCCCCAAAATGCCATGATTGAATGATGGTCATGAAGATGCAGGGGGTTCACTGCAAGCCGATGGGAGATGTTCACTCAGGTGGCTTTTAACTTCTATTTTATATATGGAGCTTCCATATAAAATTCAAAAGAATCACTATTAAGATAATGTGGAAGCTACTAATCTTGTCCACCTTACCTGTTTTAAACATAACCCAAATGAGAAAGGAATAAGGTCTCTTGGAATTGTATGGTGAGTTAATTCCAGTACTGGGAATGAGGCCAGTATTTGAGAGTCCCATGTCACACACGCTTCTTAGTACAAATTAATAGCCTGCTTGGTACAAGACCAGGCTGGGGAATTGTACTTTCCCACCAGCCCTTGCGCCAATCCATGTTCAATACCAGAGGTCAACAAACTTTTCCTGGCAAGAAGCAGATGGTAACTACTTTGATCTTTGCAGGCTGCAGGCCTTATGAGCTCTGAGGTGATTAACTTGGCGACTGAAAAGAGAAAGTAGCCAGAAAGTACCCAGTACACAGAAAGGGGGAGGGGGGACTGCATTCCAATAAAGAGGGAGGCAGATTTGGCTTGTGGTCAGTTTGCTGCTGTTCTCTTCAAGCAAATCATTTTCTAACTGAACCTGAAAGAGATGGGATACAGTCCCTCCTCAGTATCCATGAGATGGGAAGTGAGAAAAATTCAGGTCATTATGCTTTGAGATTCATGCTCCAACTCAACTATAACAGCATACATCAGTCACTTCTTTGAGACTTTATGTTCAACATACAAACAACAGTATACATCCTGGGGATTATAAGGATTATAAAAGTGAAAAGTCAGGGTGAACTTTGATGATGGAGACAACAATGATAAAGCTAGACCCACTGTGGACCTTCAACTCTCCTAACCTTGCTCTAAAGCTTTGCTAATGAAGCCTTCTTTATCAATTTCTTTTGTACATCAAGCTTTCCCAAGCCTTGCTGGCTCTATACCCATTACGCCCCTAGTTTGGCATATATTTCTTCATGCCTTCCTGTAGTTAACCCTTTTCATTTTTCCTAGTATCAACTTAATTTCCCCTTGATGTTTATTTTCATCTTCATCTTCTTTTTTTTAAAAACTAAAAGATTTATTTTATTTATATGTGTATACTGTAGCTGTCTTCAGACACACCAGAAGAGGGTTTCATAACCTATTATGGATGGTTGTAACCTACCATGTGGTTGCTAGGAATTGAACTCAGGACCTTTGGAAGAGCAGTCAGTGCTCTTAACCACTGAGCCATCACTTCAACTCCTTCACCCCATTTATGTTTATTTTCAAGATAGTGCCTGTCTCTCATTTTCATGCACTTTCTTGAATAAACATATTGATGTTTCTTCATAAACTTCTTGCTACATCAAATTTCCTTTCATATATTTAATATTTAGCATCTGTTCCTTTCTGGGTTACAA
Source organism: Mus caroli (assembly GCF_978045245.1). NCBI lineage: Eukaryota > Metazoa > Chordata > Mammalia > Rodentia > Muridae > Mus > Mus caroli. Next base: position 89,416,207 of record NW_028227261.1, on the reverse strand, counting down.
AGGAATCTTATTGAAATTCTCTGGTTCGATAGAATATAAAATTGTTCTCAGAGCACAGTACACACTCAATAAATATTTTAAAGATAAAAACAAAAGGAATGATGAGCTCCAAATTTGCTATAATTTCACAAATTACATTCTCTATCCTAAACTCTGTGTTTAAGAAATATTTGGTTCTAGCACAATATAAGAATCTCATGTTAGGAAGGTCAGCCTGGTAATGGTTCCTCAATTAGATTCAGATTTACCTGAAGCATGAAAACCACACACCTCAAATTATCTTTGTCTCTATTGACATTGGTTTCTGAGAGCTGGCACTGTCCCCAAATTGTGGAAAGGACATTTCCTTATCACCCATAGTGAATCAATCTGGAGAAAATTTCTTAGCCTAATAAACATCTTTTAGCTTAATGCTTTTTTATACATGTTGCTAATGAGGAAACTGGCACACACAGACACACACACACACACGACAGAGAGAATGGCCTTTTCATAGTCTTGTCCTTGTTCTTCAGTGAGGGATGAATCTCTTGAATCAGTTAGGTCATAAAATACTGGCATCATAGTCACCTCCAAAGGTATCCCCACCCCAATAGATGAATAAAAAGAGCAAGAAGATGAAAAGGGTTTGGACAACATAATAGTGCACTAATGTTTAGAATCATTGCTAAAGCCCATGCCTATATACACCTAGGAATGAAATCTGTCCCTTCCCTTTCATGTTGCTCTTTGGATAAAAAACAGGACAGAGAGAAAAGGAAATGAAATTATTCCAGGCACACATTCAGTGATGCTCATAAATCCTGACAATATTAACAACACACGACAGCTTCATTGAACAAATTGGCAGCAAATGTAGGCAGCTTAAGGAGGCAGGAGGTCTAGGAAAAAAAAAAAACGAGGAAAAAGAAGACCACCAGGCATGCAAAATGTTCCCATTGTGCTCTTTTCTAAGTCCGCTTGTAAATTAGGGCTCAAACAGGAGGTGCTGGGGTATGTGAGAGTCTGAAGGTGTATGCACAGAGTGTGAGTGTGTGCTTGCTGCATTCGGCTCTCAAGAGACTGTGCAGTGAATAATCCATTCGTAAATTGTCACTCATCCTTTATACAAATTAACCTCCAACCCCCTCTTGCTGGGATTAATTTGCTCTTTGTTTCCTTGACATCTAGCTGGGAAGAGTTAAAAAGAATCAAAGCAGGTTCTTTGGGAGGTGAAAAGGGGAAAACAGGGTTTCTAGGGGCCCAGAACCTTGGGTAATTAGTCTCTGTTCTAATGGAACTGTCTGGGGACAAGGGATAAGCTCAGCTCAGCTCTTGTGTTCTCCTGTGTGTGTAAAGAAGGCCATTTTAGCCTCCAGATTCTGAGAAATAATAGTTGAATCTCACCTCTACTCTTTGGCTCGCTATACTCAGTGATTTGCAAGTACTATGTCAGTTCCCAATAACCCAATATCATGAAGGTTCTGGACAGAATAAGTCTTATAATGCTCTAGATATAGGACTGCCTACTTTCCAGCCAATAAGTATATGGTATAAGAGAGCATCCTATACCACATATAAGCTTTGCTCATTTCTTAGATGGTTTCATTCCTAAGTATTTCCTTTGAAGTCTCCCATCCAGAATAGTCTATGCCTTTGAAAGGGTCATATCACATCTTTCTCCCAGGACTGGAAGCTTCAGCCATTGTGAAACATTCTTTCTAAAGACTAAATTTGAAATGAAATTAAAATACTACTAGTAATATGCTCAAAAGCAAGACTCTTCCACTTTTCTACTTTGCTCTATGTCAGTTTTCTGTTATAGTCTATATGAGTAAATAAGACATCTAACATTATTTTTGGAAAGCAAAGCAACATAAATGAATAAATATATAAATGATTTTAAAGAATAATAATGCGAAAATAAGACAAGTTTTAAAAACACATATGTGCAAATTACAACTAATGGGAAGAGTCTAAGAACTCATATATACCCCTAAGGCATTTCTCTAGAAGTGTAAAAATTACTATGCAATGAGAGCACCTACTTCACAAAGAGGCCACAGGCCAGTGGAGATAGCCAGATGTTGTATGACGTTTGCAAGAATTAAAATGATTTCATTATTCACAGAGGAGTGACTTTTACCTTCTGGGTGTTAAACATCAAAATTCTATCCCAAATTGACATGTCTGAATAATCTTTGGAGTGTTATAAATAGGAATAAAAGGAAAGCAGTTATTTTTCTTTATTATTTACTACATAATCACAGGAGATCATGTTAATTAACATGCGGAGGAGTAGATGAAGAATGACTCCTTAAATTCTTCTATCAGGCTCATGCAGGGTTTTAGGAAGAGCAAACCAATTCTTCTAAGGAATAACATTTGGAGGGTTAAAGAGAAAGATGACTTTTAGAGGTGGGGCGGCCCTCAAGTACATGCTAGAGCATTTGTGTGACTCCAAGTGTGTCTGCAATGTTGATTTTTGTTTTCCATGATGCAGATGTCAGGTAATGAGGCCTCATGGGAAGAAACAGTAGGAATGTTCTCTTCAAATACTGAGAAATAGGTAGTATTTTGAGTGACTGTGCAAGGCACACTGAATCCTATTATGTTTAAGGGGAGACACAAGAGACTACACTGTCAACCTCAAGGTCCAGGGGTGGGGACAATGTATAAAGAAGGTTTCTTACAACCTTGGAAAAGTCAATGTAACATGAATAGTAAATCCACACATCTTTCCTCATGTAGCTATATGTGAGAACAAATATCAAGAGCTGTCCTGCAAGAAATAATTCTAAAACCCACACACTATAAATATTATCACAATAAAATTGCTACCAAAATCTGCTTCCCATGAATCTATCTCAATCCAATTTAGTTCTTATATTACAAAGTAAATAAAACCTATCTGTGCTCTTGTCGCATTTAGTACTTCCTTACCAGCCCTTTGTTCTTATAGACAGTAAGAACAGAGCAGGCAGATGTGGAAGGTGTGACATTCTGAAATAGTAAGTTGAAGCTGCCAGTCATATATGTAATAATTAATGTACCTTTAAATTATTAATTTTAAGTTCAAATTACTATAGTTTGAAGACCAGGTATCCTGATCTAACCTCATGCTTAAGATGGGCTGGGTGGATGATGCTTCTAACTTATTGACACATTTACCTTCATTTCCTCAAATAAGGAAACCTGTAAACTCATTTCTTTTATCATAAAAGTCCTCCTCACCCTGTGGTTGTTACTCATCCATCTATTCACTCATTGTCACATCTTCAAATCATGGAAAACCATTCTCAGATGGCCTATCTTGAACTAAGCACATCTTCTTTCCCTGAAAGGCTCAGTGACTAACTGAAAGAAATAGTTATGCAACATATTCTGATATTTAGGGATAGTAATAATATGTATTAGAAATAGTAAGCCCTGTTTCTGTTCGTCTTCAGCAAAATAGGAGAATCAGGGCAGATCTTGGATCAGAAGGCTGATCTTATGTATGTACACTGAATATATGAAGCCTCCCCTGGAAATTCATAAGTTTATTGTTTCTCCATGACTTTTCCTGGGGAAACTTTCCTGTTAAAAAGCAAGAACCCAACAGCTTCCCTGAGACCCATTTTTCATGCGATTAATGTCAGGCCTCCCGTGTTTCCTAATGAAACCTGACACTAACTGAGAAAAATGGATACATTAATATTGAGTTCATTAGTAAATAGATTACCCAAATGTTTGGGGTATAGGGAGGAGGAAGGTGAAGGGAGTCAGAGGAAGGGGAAGAGAGCCACATATAAGACTCAGCTATTCTGACAGGAGTCTCTCTGAGGACCACATGCTGATCAAATATTTATGGATTTTAATGCACCAATCTGTTAAGTCAGGAAATATTTCCTTTTACAGATTTTTTTTAAAGAGGCCACCAGGTATGGTATACTTTTTTGTTTAAATGGAAACTGCAGTCACAGAGGAGAGGCACAGTTCAGAGTGTGGCCTTTGTTCCCTGCATGTACAGTACAAATGCCTGCAGTTTTGTTCCTCTGGCCTTGACTCCACACCAAAAGAAAGATGTATAGGATGGAAGGTAGAGGAGATTTAATCTGTAGGGACAGTGTCTGTAGAGCAAAATATTGTGTATTTCTTGCTAAATTCTTCCTGCTTTGCCGAAGGAAAAGGCAATGGTTACTACTTTCAGCTAAACTGAGATACAAGAGGTAAATGAAGCCAAACACAGAAAGAAGGAATTAATAGAAGTGGTAGGCTCTGCCTTTTCCTTAGAATCCTTCACCTCCTGCCTATGTAAAATGGTGATACTAAGAGTATCCTTTGCCAGTCTTAAGGAATCACCACCACCAGGCTCAAATGCTGCATGAAAATAGATATCTTAAGATAAGCTGTCAGGCACTATAGAAGGAACAACGTTATGGCTTATGTAAGCTATCTCTAATTTTTCCTATCTGTGTGATGATAAACAAACAAACAAACAAACAAAAAAAGACCAAAAAAAAAAAAAAAAAAAGCTCTTGACTCTACCAGCAGTTCACTCTGTCACCTTGAAATATATCCTCCATCAAGCTTGCTTCAGAGTCTTCCCAAGAACTTGGTCAAGTTTTAACTCTACTAGATTGCCTCTAAGTGACCTGAGTGTGTCTACTCTAGTGAGACTCCAGGAGACGAAGGTTGTTGAGTAGGTCCAACAAGGTGCTGGCTTCTCCAGAGACCTAAAATTCATCTTGAGTTATAAGAGCAGAGTGGAGAGACCCAGGATCAGTTGGTCTTTCAGAAATCGTGTTCTCTGATTTTGTGTGTCTTAAGTTCCTTGAGTAAAGAAATCCCATGTTATTCTCAGAAGAAAACAGCCTAATAAAGGCAAGGTGGAAAGAAAGAGGGAAATACTCAGGTAGATATGGACTCTAAAGGAGGGAGATATTCAGGGATTGAAGAGTTTCTTTTCTGGTTTCTGGGCTTCATTCTGTCATGGTTACTTTATCCGCTTGGATAGGAATGATCTGACAAAACAGTTTTTTTTTTTTTACACACAAGAGACAAAGATACACAGACAGATGGTGAGAGACAGAGGCAGACACAGCCTCTAAGCTAGAAGCAAAAAAACTTTGCTATTCTTCATAAGGCAGGAGGTTAAGATGATAAAAAATAAAACTAGATACACAGAGACACTATTACATTCAAAGCAGGTTTTTTTGTATTCTAAATAACAGTGACATTTCCTTAAATGGTCAGACAAATCCTTTCATGGATGCCTCTTTATATTGGCTTCTTGTCACCAAATTTATTAATATACATATAAGCAAGAAATGCACGGAAAAGAAGGTGAAGAGTGCACTGATGTGTAAAGCTGGATGAAAATGCATTTTGTTTCCAAAATCTTCTGCTGTGATTCACTCACTGTATTGTGACACAGCAAGAGGTCTCTGAGGAGTTAGTTTCATGTCTCATCCATCCACAGTGTAATGGGAAAATCCCACCTCACTTCTGCAAAATATCAGCACTCACTGTGTGCCACACACACTAAATTCCATTAAAGGTAATGGTACAAGATTGTCCCAGAAGTTGTTTTCAATTGCTTGAGTGCATCCTTCATTTAGAGGAACAAGAATATATGAGCTGTTTGAGTCAAGCTGAAGGGTGAACCCAAGTGCAGTGATAGCAGTGAATGACTAGACAGAAACCTGGTCAGTATCACCTTTTCCTTTGGTAAAAGAAATAGGATTAGGCATCTCCATCTCAGCGCCATATATCACGAACCAGAACATGGCTATTCATTACCTGACAATAGCTGGGCATAGTCCTTGAAGGATCCACTCTAGACAAAGCCATTGCTACTTTTTCACCAGGGCAATCCAGTTCAGAGTCTGAAGAACGCACACCAAAATACCAGATAGCCAGAAGTTTGATCCCCTCTTTTGCCTGTCTGCTTTATTGTTGCTGAGACATTTATATTTAGTGTATCCCTATATTGCTTGCTGTAAAATGAGCAGAACTGTTTTGGCTTTGTTGGTATAATTTATACAACAAAGATTGTGAAGATATATTAGGAAATCATATAAAGTTAAGAAATTTTAAGCAACTGCAGTTTGGAGATGCTGACATGCTTCCTACAGCTGCACGTGCTGTTATCTGTGATTTTGTGGGTGTGGCCCATCTGAGGATCTTCTGTTTCACTCCTAGAATTTTCCATATTTTACTAAGTATCATTGGTCATTTGTCTTTTCTACATGAGTTCATCTCTTCTTCACATAGTGAACAACAGATAATAGATTTCATATCTAATCTAGACATTTAAAACTGTATTTTCAGAAATTATTAAACTATTTATGCGGGTGTGTGCTTGTATATATGGCATGTATACACATGTGGAGAACAGAAGAAAACCTCAGGCATTATTCTCAGAAATGCAGGCAATATCGCTGTAGACAAGATCTCTCCTTGACATGATCTCGCATTGACCTTGGGCTCACTGCTTAGCCTATGGACTGACCAGCAAGTCCCAGAGGTACACCTGTCTCTGTTTCCCTAGTACTGTGATGAAAAGCATGTTCCACCAAGCCTGGCCTTTTAATGTGTGTTCTGGAGATCAAACTCAGGTCCTTAAACTTGCAAAGCAAGCATCTTCTTTGCCTACACCATACTCCTGACCATGAGAGTTATTTTTTAAAAGTATATACAGAAATAAAAATTTCATAGAACATGAAAGTGGATATAAAATGACCACAGAACCAGAAGCCACCTTTCTGTTAGTGTTCCTTACCACCCTTAATGGCATCTTCTGCAATAAATCCAGGACATTATGCAATATACAAAGTTTGTGGGGAGGTAATATCTCAAGAACACTGAAATATGATCCGGTGACACTTGTTAACACAACAGCCTAGAAACACATGGCTCTTTCACAAGTTCTCTGCGCTAGATATCTCCCTCCTCTCTGATTTACAAAGCTGCAGGGGTAATAAAGGTTCCTCACTTCTCCTCCTCACTTAAACAAGGCACCAGGGCTGAGAATAGGGCAGTTCTTCAAGAAAGAGCAAGCATCCAGCAGGAGTCCTTTTTGAGGTCATTTCCTTGCCACACATGAGTAGTGTATCTACTAAAAGACCAACATGCACACATCTTTACTGTTTGAAGTTGTTTGCTTTTGGCAATTATGAAAAATTTACAATTTTCTTGAGGACTTGATGGAGCAGAGTATTATTCTCGACTGATTCTGGAGTCAGTAGTCCATCATTTCAACTGAGCCAAAAATCAAAATGCTGGAATTGTCACATTCCCTGTAGGTGTTGTCCAGGAGAATAGAGGTTCTCTGCCCTGCCAGGATTTGGTGATTGTTAGAATTACTCAGCCGATAACCACATTCCCAGTAACCATGCATCTCTGATCAAGGGAAGACCCTTATGCTAAAGTTAAATCATTCCCTGGCTACTTCTAAATAGCTGCTATTATTTAAGAAATGGAGTCACCCAGACAATACAAAATAGTCCATTTATCCCAATATTAATCTGTGTAGATCTGCAAACATTTTCAAATGTAAAGTAACAATGTTTACATTCCTTGGCTATCACTCAGCTCATGGCCAGTCTTTGTTCAGCATCACATCATCACTTTAAGGATGCAGACAGATGTACCAGTGCTTTGCTGCCATCACACTGATGACTCTATAAGGCTGCTACATTACTTTTCTCAAACTGTCCTCTTTATTGTGCATGTCTATTCACCCTCCCAAAGAAAATTTGAAAATAATTCATGCAAGAAGCTTTCTTAGTTACCACCATGCTTTTTTCCTTGGGATAGACTTGTACAAACCATCATCCTGTAAGGGATGTCATTACCAAGTATTACAGCATATATTGAGGCATTTGGGTCATTCGACAATGTTGATTAGCTACTAAAGAGTGGAAAAGCTTTCTATCCAAACACACTCACAGATGTCATTACAGAATCCCAGTTCCCCATACAATATATATATATCCTCTTATTTCCCATCACATGTTAAATAGTCATATGCCATCTTCATACTTCTTACTAAAATGCAGGCTTCTTAGAGATTGAGCATTTTGCATTTTTTACCTTTCCACCTGACATAATCTTCATGAATAAATGAATAAAGAAGTGAATAAAGAAGTGAGATAAATGAAAAAAAAAGAGACCAAGGATGGCAGAGACAATGCAGGGAACCAGAGAGGAGGGACAGAAACAGAAAGGGGGAAGGAAGTTAAGTGACAGGAGATGCATCTCCCTCTCAGGTACCACTACAGAAAGTCCTGGAAAAAAGTGACCTCCCAGGATGGTTTGATCATTAGTTCCAGCAGAGAGAGCAGAGAGAGAGATGGGGAGAGAGGGAGAGAGAAAGAGAGGGAAAGTGAGATGAAGAGGAAGAAAGAGACAGGACAGTTAGGAGAAAAGAGACAGAGACACAGAGAGAATATAAAAGAAAACCCATCCCTTAAGATATTAATGAAAGAAAATTAGTACAACTCAGTTAATAAAACTACAAAGCCTTCTTTAGATGGACATGAATCCTGAAGGCAGGTTTGGGAACCAAGTTAAAATAACATGCACAGAGGCTCATGAAGTCATTGACAGCATGGAAAGCCTAGAAGCAAACTAAGTCACAGCCCCTGCGATCCACTCTTGTACTGTATTCATCCTGTACCACAGGAAACCCAATAGGAAAGGATGCCATTAGCTCACAGCACCACAAGCAGGTGGGAATAGATTTGGATTCTAGAAAGCAATAGGACCCTAGGGTGGTCATGTCTAGGTGCATGCATATATAATCCATGCTCACATGCTCCTTTACAGGAAACTCTGTTTCCTTTATGCAAGGCACTTTCCTACTCTGTGATGATTGATTTGGTTTTCATTTCTTCATCCATAATCCTAAAGCTAAAGAAAGAGAAAAGAATCAACATGCTTTCAACTCTAGGTGGAAGAGTAATGAAAAGGGTGAGCCAAGAGGAAAGCAGGGGAGGGACCAGTCTGTGTGGAGGTATTGTATGTAATACTAATGTTCAACAGTGACTTCCTCCTTCTCATACTTCGTAAGGACACTATGCAATTTTCAAACAACCATAAATTATGATTTTTTTTCAAGCATGTAAGTATAGGCATTGGCATATGCATTATGCAAAAGAAAAGGAATGATCTCCCCCGGGAATGAAAGTGTTTTGATTGAATGAAGATATATATTTGAGATCCTAGGAGAGACATGGTTAGAGACAGATAGGTACACAGGCAAAAAGAAAAACAAGGAGGGGAATGGAGAAAGAAAGGGGGAAAAAAGAAAGAAAAACAAACAGAAAGAAAGAAAATCCTGTTGTCCACAATACTTGCTTAGTCCGTCTTTGCTGTACTATTTATTGTAGTATTTATTCGACACATATACAATTAGTGACTAATATTAGTCACACATAGTTCCTGTCTGGTAGGAGAGAATAACAGACAGAATCCATACCCTGCTTGATTTACAATGAGCAGCAGCCACCAACATGCATGAATCAGAAGCACAGCTGCTCTGTGAGAGTTCTCAGGGTGCCTGGTGCCGGACTGTGTGCTTCGGATGGAGTAAATAATTTCATCTTCACAAAACCCCTATGATAATCTCTAGCTGACAGGCAAGAAAACTGTCAATCAGAGAGTGTATGAATATGCCCAAGGTCACAGAGCTGTGAGATGATAGTGCTGGCCCTTATTCAAACTATATTCAAGCACAGGCAGCCAGGCCCATATTCAAACTTCACAATGAAATTATACAGAAACAAAAACAAGGCAACACTTGCCACATACAATAAGAATAGGACACAATGACCAAGTGTGTCTAAAGCAGAGGATTTTTAAGAGCAAGGTGGTTGGGAGGGCTTCTTGAAGGAGATATCATCTAAACCAGAAGTGAAAAGAAGCTGAAACAAGTACAACCAATGGGAACCCATATTTTGAGAATATATATACTAGTATACTTTCTGTTATGCCTTTTTTCTCCCACCCCATCTTTTTTTTTTATTTCCTCACATCCACACCAAGCACCCTCAGATATGCAGATTTTAATTTCTGTATTCAATTCTTTGTTGTTATTAGTTTTCTGCATCCATTACTCATGGTTCCTATTGACTCTCATCATGTTGTTGGTGTGTGTGTGTGTGTGTGCTTGTGTGTGTTATGTGGAAATGATGTTAGTGTATGGTGTGGATGTGTGATGCATACACACATGCTCACACATGCCCACATTCATACGGAGGCCAGAGGTTGACACCTTGTGTCCTCCCCTATCACTCTCCTACTTTTTTTTTTTTTTTTTTTGAGACAAGGAATCTCACTGAAACTAGAGATCGCCCATTTGACTAGACTAACTGTTCAGCCAAACACTTCCGATCCTCCTAGTTTGGCTCCTCAATGTCAGTTTAAAGACATGCTGTCACTCTTAGATTTAAAGCTGAATACTGAAACTGGAACTCAGATCCTTATGATTGTATGACAAGCACTTTATCAAACAAGCCATCTCCTCATGAAGTCCACTTTAGAATTCACTTTGTAGTTCAGCAACAAGTAGAAGAAAAAAAAGAACAAATATCATGAGACACTTTTCAGTTGTTCCCATGTTTACCAGCTGTGACAAGCTTGAGAGTTCTAGCAAACTTTCCCAAAAGTACCTGGCCCAGGAGGCATGGATTACAGTTCATCTCTTTTGTACTGCATCCTTGTTCAAAATACCATGCTATTCCACCCCGGTTTCACTTATTTTTGTTAAAGGATTTATGGATCTTTAGTGAAAGCAGGGCAAAGGAAACAAGGAGACAGACTAAGACCCATGTACTATGGTGGCTTTCACTTCTGGAGTTCATATCACTGTCTCCTCCTGAACACTGAGCCCTGAACTTCTCTACCTATTTAGAAAACATTTTTTCCAACTGTTGAAATTTGAATCTGAAGTATTGTCAGTCTTGAGCTTTCCAACTTATGGAACTTTTTGGAGTCTGTAAGGTCTTTGTGGAATGGAAAGTGGTGTCAGGGAGAGGAGATCAGCGAGGGGTGGTCTTTGAGGTTAAACTGCCTATGGTTCTTTTCTGGGATTCTCAGCAACTTGATGCAACCTAGGTTCATCGCTAGACCTTGTACTTGCCACTAGGACTCAAGGAGATCTTGACACCCTGTCTTTCTCACCAAGGTTGACTCAATTCTCTGACTCCATCAAACTAAAAGACAGCTTTCTCTGTTAAGTTGGTTAAGTCAGGTATTCTGTCTCACTGATTGGGAGAGCAACCAACATACTACTCAACCAACTCCTAACACATTCAACTGTGTCCATTTTCTGAAGTCTTTCCAGCTTACTCCAATTCTGATTGTCCAATCCTTTCCTTGCATAGGCACTAAAGCTAATAGAAAGATAGAATTTGGGCTTCTTGGAACACAGATATGAAAATACAGAAGAAACATTACTGAGTCCTGGTGTGATATATTGGCATACATGTCTAGAGATGTTTTTCTTCATCTACTTCTGCTAGAGTTGTCAATGCATCTGTCCTGGGCCACCTCTCTTCTTTCAAGGAAAGAGAAAAACTACATGGGTATTAACATTGTGTAGACTTTGGACAAAACCTAGCAATCTTGACTTTGACCTTGACCAGTTTCATTAATGGGTCTGAGGTGAATTTCACTCTGTTGCTTGAAAAGTTGGATCACCAGCACCTGTGTGTTTAAAATTGCTAGATGATGTTATTCATAAAGAACCAACTCTAAAGCTTGCCCATCTGTGCTCAATATAAGTTTATTCCCTCTGACTCCAGGAGGAAATGAAAGGTAAGATAACTGACCAGAGTGACAGCTGCAGTTAATTACTATCAGACTAGGAAGGACTCAGTACTCTACCTAACATCTAAAGGGTGCCCTGCTGCTTCAGCAGCATGTGTGATTTGAGATAGGATGACCTGCTATGCCTGGCACCCAAGGACATGCAAGGGGTAAAGGAGCGGCTTTGAGAAGAAACTACATGAAACCTAATGGAGGCAATGCCAAAGGGGAAAAGGTACTAGGGCAATATCACTAAGGGTCTGACTGGTGGAGAACCACTCTCCATGTGAAACTGCAGGCTTTGTGGAGAGGTTGGAGTTTACCAGGATCGGCTTCAGAAATTCTTTCATAAATACATTGTGCTGATGATAGATCATACAGAGAGAGCTACCCCCACTCAAGGGTTCAGGATCTTATTTGGTGACACCATCAGCAACGTGGAGAATATGCAGCTATTTATAAAGCATTGTTCTTCCGTGAACCTGTGATTTTCTGGACATTGTTTTAAGCCCTCTCAGGTTAACGTAGCAACTATGTGGGTAGGTCCCACTATTACGTTCATTTTAAAATGAAAGGGCATTAGTTCTGATAGGTTAAGAATATTTCCTGATGCACACAGCTAATTGATAAAGTGTTACACTTTGTCTAAGGAAATTCTTCTCTTTAATTGCACTCAAATCATTGCTCTTTAGATATCAATACGAATAAATATAAAGCATATATTTCTTCTAGCTGTCAAAGATATAAATAACTGAGACAAAGTTTGGAGCTAAGATGAAAGGATGGACTATCCAGAGACTACCCCACCTGGAGATCCATCCCATAATCAGCCACCAAACCCAGACACCATTGCATATGCCAGAAAGATTTTACTGAAGGGATCCTGGTATAGCTGTCTAGTATGAGGCTATGCCAGTGCCTGGCAAATACAGAAGTGGATGCTCACAGTCATCTATAAAATAAGATGGAACACAGGGCCTCCAATGGAGAAGCTAGAGAAAGCACCCAAGAGCTGAAGGGGTATGCAACCCTATAGGTCGAACAACAATATGAACTAACCAGTACCCTCAGAGCTCATATCTCTAGCTGTATATGTAGCAGAAGATGGCCTAGTCGGCCATCACTGTGAAGAGAGGTCCCTTGGTATTGCAAACTTTATATGCCCCAGTACAGGGGAATGCCAGGGCCAAGAAGTAGGAGTGAGTGGGTAGGGGAGGAGGGCAGAGGGACGGTATAGGGAACTTTCTGGATAACATTTGAAATGTAAATAAAGAAAATATCTAATAAAAAATAAAAAATATAAATAACCAAAAAGCCCGAATATAGAGGCTGTAGTATACAAAGACAGACACTGACTAAGTCACAGAAAAGGTGTGAATTGCTAAGAGGAAGAGAAAGGTGCCTCTGACCTCACACCTCTCCCTGTGTAGAGTCCCCATCACTGAATGACAAGGGGTGCATGTGCTAAAGGACAGAGGAGGCTCAGGGACCTAGGTGTTATTTGCAGCTCTGTGAGGCTGAAAATGGCATATTAACTTAGATCCCACAGCCCTGTGCAGGCTTCATAGTAAAAATCTAGAGGAAATGAAAAAAAAATCTAATCAGAATCTTTTGCCAGATCAGAAGATTACATTTAACTTACATTCTCATTATTTTTAATGTTTTCAACCAACACAGCACTGAGCTTAAAATCAGAGAGGAATGTAATCTATTTATAAGTATGTAGGTGGGTAATTGGGGAGGCCTGCACAGTCTGTGATCGGAGTTCAGGTCAGCACTGCTCCCAGGGTAGGGGAGATTAAACAATTTGGCCAAGAGAAAAATAAAGAAGGGATTCAATGCAATTTCCCAAGAAGCTTTGTGCAGAATTATTATTTTCTCTGGAAGATACATGACACATGAAGACAAAAGCAAAGTATTAGATGCTGGCTCTATTTTCCTTTAAATTCCACACATAGAAATTTCGACTTTCTATTCTTAACCTGGATAGGCATGACTCCTGGATAAGCATGGGCTGGTAAAAGCTCAGTGCTCTAAATGTGTTTCAGCAAACCCTCCTTCTATAGATTATTAATAAAAGGAGGGTGTCCTATGGTTATACATAAATTTCAGAAACGTGGAGATAAGCAAGGAGCAATGGGTCTATTTGCTGTAAAGCTGCTCAAGCCTAAGTCACTTGATATTCTCATTTTCCTCTGTATATACAATATCTAGTACATTTATTTCAGTATAGGTCACTGTATAGCATGCTTCATTCTCAACTAGGGATTTAGAATATTCTGTTTTATATTTACTCTAGGGAAAAAAAAAGGAAAGCAAAGAACAGTACCTGAGCTTCTATTTTGTAAGTGACCAAACTGCAGAAAGCTAAGGCCTCCTTGCTATAATACTATGTTGGGTTTTTTCATCACTAACTGGTCACCAAATTCATGTTTTATGATCATGTCATCACACCAAAGCATTTGTTTTTGTCCACAACAAAAGTGTACATGCATAGCATCCAATATCAAGGCTCTGCTCCGTGTGCCATATTAACTGAAAAAGAAGGATCATTGAAAAAGGTGGGCAGTTGGAACAATTGAGTTGTCTCTGTATGGATTTATTGAGTGGCAACTAGTGCATAGCCCAAGCTCAGCGAGGGCTGTGGAGCATGTCGGGAAGCCAATTGATCATCAGGCACCTGGGTCAAAAGAGATTTTATCTTTGTCTTCGAACCCAAATGGTAAAGGCATGCACAAGTGCTGCTGATGGTAGCTGGAGGCTAAATCACAAACCCTCCTACTTTAGCCCTTCCTGAAGCAAGCAAGTAAAGATCATTAAGCTCAAAGTTAGATGTAAGAGCATGGTCATTTCTGCCTAGCTCAGAGGCTAGTGAGTCCCAATTTTGCATGTGTTAAATGTGGGGAGAACAGGGGCTGAAGAACATATACAGCTTTTCTTCTTATTTAGGAGAAACAGTTTGAACCAAATTTGTTGCTAAGAATCTCATAGTCTTGGTTTTAAGAGTCCACAGTTTAACGGGAGAAAGACAAGGAGTGCTTTTCATAGAGAGAGGTATATCCAGGGTATGCAAAGGCAATAGGTTACTGGTCAGAGGTAAATGATGCTCTAACAGAAAAGCTCTTATACAAGGTGCATCTCAGGGGTAGATAACTTAATTCTTTCCTTCCATATAAACTATTCTTGCTGACTCCTTTCTAATAGACAAAGTAAACAAACAAAAGCAAGTTATTGTTTTCCATGAAGAAACTATCAGAACGACCTCCGCCAAGCAATCAAGGTTAGTCTCAGCGGAGATAGGTCAAGCCACAGCACATATGCCCTGTTAGGCATGCTGAAAAAGGGTACTGCAGCTCCATTCTATGATTTCCCAAAATGTATACACTCTCATTCTATTGGTGAGAAAGCTCCAGACAAGGCAGAAGACAGTAGAAAAATGCTGGCCCTCCGAGTTTGACAGTGTAATTTATTTAAAGGAAAAGGTGAGAAAATGAAACGCATCAGAAGAAAGCAAGGAGACACAAAGACTAAATCAGCATGGATTGGCTCACACAACAGAAAAAAAAATGGCACTGAGGAAAACACAAGAAGTCTGAACACAGACTACAGTTTAATGAGCAGCATAATAAATGATGATTCCTTAGCTTTAAAAAATATATATTGGTTATTTTGTATATTTACATTTCAAATGTTATCTATCCCCATCCTGGTTCCTCTCCAAAACTGCCCATCCCAACCTCCTACCCCTGCCTCTTCAAGGGTGATTTTCCACCCACCCACCCACCCACTCCCCTATGCTGAGGCATCGAGCCTTCACAAGATCCAGGGCTTTCCCCATCCTTTGATGCCAGACAAGGCCATCCTCTGCCACATATGCAGCTGGAGCCATGGGTCCCTCCATGTGTATTCTTTGGTTGGTGGTTTAGTCCCTGGGAGCTCTGGGGGGGCGTCTGGTTGGTTGATATTGTTGTTCTTCCTATGGGATTGCAAACCCCTTCAGCTCCATCAGTCCTTCCCCTACCTCCTCCACTGGGGTCCCCATGCTCAGTCTGATGGTTGACTGCAGGCATCCTTATCAGGATCGGTAAGGCTCTAACTGAATCTCTCAGGAGACATCCATATCAGACTTCTGTCAACTTCAATGTGCAGCATGCCTGTATATCATGGTAACACTAGAACCTTCAGAGTAAAGGATATCTGGTAGCTCCCTACATAATCACCCATTCACTTCTATGATGAAATACTTTAAGCAAGCTATTTTACAAAGAAAAGCAATTCTTTTTTTTTTTTTTTAGCTCACAGTGTTAGAGGCTTGAAAGTGACATGTAATGGGTAGCACTTTGGTGAGGGGCCTCTTGGCTGCTTACTTGGCTGCCGGGTCTAAATATCCCCTTGTTTAGTCTCTGTCTTTATCTCCTCTCCTTATAAAGCCATCAGGATTAAATCATGAGAGCTACACCTTAAATATCTAATCCAACCTAACCATCCACACATTCCTGAGAGAACTCTGAATACATATTAACCTTCTATTCTTATTGCCATTAACCTATCCCTTTAAGGGTTAAACTAGCAGAATTGGGAGTAGAGACACAAACCATATTTAAATGGTAACAGTGCAGCTGGGGCATGGTGGCACACGCGTTTAATCCCAGCATTTGGGAGGCAGAGGCAGGTGGATTTCTGAGTTCTAGGCCATTCTGGTCTACAGCCTGAGTTCCAGGACAGCCAGGCGATACAAGAAACCCTGTCTAGAAAACAACAACAACAACAACAACAAAAACAAAACAAAACAAAAAACAACAAAAAATGGTAACAGTGTTTCTTCTGTGCTCATTTTCTATAAATTCATAAGAATTACAAAATTACAAGTCTTTTTTTTTCTTTTTTTCTTTTTTTTTTTTTTAAGAAC
Organism: Mus caroli; assembly: GCF_978045245.1. NCBI lineage: Eukaryota > Metazoa > Chordata > Mammalia > Rodentia > Muridae > Mus > Mus caroli. Next base: position 89,399,523 of record NW_028227261.1, on the reverse strand, counting down.
ACAAGGTGGCTTAGACAATGTTTAGAGGGATTAATTATTCCTGTAAGGCAGTCTGGAAGAGAAAAAGGCAGACCAAACAAAGACACTGTTGTCAGGAGAAACCTATGCTCAGGACCATAGAGAACCATAGAGTGTTCTGAGCCCTGATGCCTTTGGTTTGGTGTCAGAGCATGTTGGGCAGGTGGGAAATAAGGCTTGGAAACAGATGCTCCTAGGGGCACTGTTAAGAGTGCTGCTAAGTTCAAGTCTCTGAAGAAAGAAATTATAGAAGATCTCAGAAGATGGAAAGATCTCCCATGCTCATGGATTGGCAGGATCAACATTGTAAAAATGGCTATCTTGCCAAAAGCAATCTACAGATTCAATGCAATCCCCATCAAAATTCCAAATCAATTCTTCAACGAATTAGAAAGCGCAATCTGCAAATTCATCTGGAATAACAAAAAACCTAGGATAGCAAAAACTCTTCTCAAGGATAAAAGAACCTCTGGTGGAATCACCATGCCGGACCTAAAGCTCTACTACAGAGCAATTGTGATAAAAACTGCATGGTACTGGTATAGTGACAGACAAATAGACCAATGGAATAGAATTGAAGACCCAGAAATGAACCCACACACCTATGGTCACTTGATCTTCGACAAGGGAGCTAAAAACATCCAGTGGAAGAAAGACAGCATTTTCAACAAATGGTGCTGGCACAACTGGTTGTTAACATGTAGAAGAATGCGAATCGATCCATTCCTATCTCCTTGTACTAAGGTCAAGTCTAAGTGGATCAAGGAACTTCACATAAAACCAGAGACACTGAAACTTACAGAGGAGAAAGTGGGGAAAAGCCTTGAAGATATGGGCACAGGGGAAAAATTCCTGAATAGAACAGTAATGGCTTGTGCTGTAAGATCGAGAATTGACAAGTGGGACCTCATGAAACTACAAAGCTTCTGCAAGGCTAAAGACACCATCAATAAGACAAAAAAACCAACAACAGATTGGGAAAGGATCTTCACCTATCCTAAATCAGATAAGGGACTAATATCCAATATATATAAAGAACTCAAGAAGGTGGACTCCAGAAAGTCAAATAACCCCATTAAAAAATGGGGCTCAGAACTGAACAAAGAATTCTCACCTGAGGAATACCGAATGGCAGAGAAGCACCTGAAAAAATGTTCAACATCCTTAATCATCAGGGAAATGCAAATCAAAACAACCCTGAGATTCCACCTCACACCAGTCAGAATGGCTAAGATCAAAAATTCAGGTGACAGCAGATGCTGGCGAGGATGTGGAGAAAGAGGAACACTCCTCCATTGTTGGTGGGATTGCAAGCTTGTACAACCACTCTGGAAATCAGTCTGGTGGTTCCTCAGAAAATTGGACATAGTACTACCGGAGGACCCAGCAATACCTCTCCTGGGCATATATCCAGAAGATGTCCCAACCGGTAAAAAGGACACATGCTCCACTATGTTCATAGCAGCCCTATTTATAATAGCCAGAAGCTGGAAAGAACCCAGATGTCCCTCAACAGAGGAATGGATACAGAAATTATGGTACATTTACACAATGGAGTACTACTCAGCTATTAAAAAGAATGAATTTATGAAATTCCTAGCCAAATGGATGGACCTGGAGGGCATCATCTTGAGTGAAATAACACAATCACAAAAGAACTCACACAATATGTATTCACTGATAAGTGGATATTAGCCCAAAACTTAGGATACCCAAGATATAAGATACAATTTGCTAAACGCATGAAACTCAAGAAGAATGAAGACCAAAGTGTGGACACTGTGCACCTTCTTAGAATTGGGAACAAAACACCCAGGGAAGGAGTTACAGAAACAAAGTTCGTAGCTGTGATGAAAGGATGGACCATTTAGAGACTGCCGTATCTAGGGATCCATCCCATAATCAGCTTCTAAACGCTGACACCATTGCATACACTAGCAAGATTTTGCTGAAAGGACCCAAATATAGCTGTCTCTTGTGAGACGATGCCGGGGCCTAGCAAACACAGGAGTGGATGTTCACAGTCAGCTATTGGATGTATCACAGGGCTCCCAATGGAGAAGCTAGAGAAAGTACCCAAGGAGCTAAAGGGATCTGCAACCCTATTGTTGGAACAACATGATGTACTAACCAGAACGCCGGAGCTCTTGTCTCTAGCTGCATATGTATCGAAAGATGGCCTAGTCGGCCATCAATGGAAAGAGAGGCCCATTGGACTTGCAAACTTTATATGCCCCAATATAGGGGAATGCCAGGGCCAAAAGAATGGGAATGGGTGGGTAGGGAAGTGGGGGGCGCTATGGGGGACTTTTGGGATAGCATTGGAAATGTAATTGAGGAAAATATGTAATAAAAATATTAAAAATCAAAAAAAAAAGAGTGCTGCTAAGAACATTAGCATGTCAATGAAAGATTCCAAGCAGAGAAAGCCTGTCATATAGAAGCAAATATCTATTCAGATGGCTTGGCACAGCCAGCAGTGAGTTGTTTGTGTCCAGCAGTAAAGAAGGAATGGAGGTAATTTGCAAGTTAAACATCAGTTTAGTCATCACCGTGTATCCTGTTCTGATAGTATCCCCTATGTTGGTCAGTGGAAAGAAGAAAGCAGAATTTCTTTCTTTCTTTTTTTAAATTTTATATTTTATTTATTTACTTTCCATCCTGCTCATGTCACTGCCCCCTCCTGGTTACTCCTTCCCACAATCCTTTCCCTATCACCCATCCCCATGTCTTCTGAGTGGGTGTGGGCTCCCTGTGTATCCTCTCACCCAGGCATTTCAAATCTCAAGGAAGCAGAATTTCTTTATGGGAACTGAGTTGAGAATATGAAGGTAGAACACTATTTGTTCTTATTACCCATCTTATCAGAAACAAGGAGGAACATTTTGGAGAAAGACACAGACACCTGTACAGAACTAGAGAATGGAGTAACAAAAAATTAAGGATAAATCTATGACAGAAAATCTATTACTAAATATGAAGAAATATAATCTGCATACTGGATCATGCAACTCCCACTCACAACCCTTCATATCTACAAGAAAATCTGAGAGTCAAGTGCAAACTCCCACTCAATATCAAAGATCCCATCTGCCAATCATTTTTATACCTCACTCTCCTTGTAGAATTTACCACTGGGATCCCAGTCTTACATCATTTTTTAAAAGGAGCAGAAACAAAAGAAAGCCAAGTTCCCAATCTTCTGCCTGTTCGTAAGCTGTGCTTGGAGGCCGATCTTCCTTTACTTGAGCCCAAGTCTTACTCTGTAATTCGGTAATATTTTAGGAGTATTTCACCATCACCCTGAAGCCTTCCCTGACTATACAGATAGTGCAAGCTGTTCAGTACGCCTTTTTAAAAATGTGTTTCAGGTTTTTTTTTTTCCTATAAAGAATGAGTTTGCTTTCCCAGCATCCTCTGCAAATAAAGAATAAAGGTAGATGTGTGAGACACTTTTGACAGAATTGTATGGCGAAAATGTTGGAAGAATTTCTAAAAAAAAAAAAAAAAAAAAAAAATCCACTCTACTGAACTCAACTAAAGCAGAAAGTTCACAAAGAGAGCTATGATTTCACAATAAGTCTGTTTCTGACATTCTGCTAGTTCATGATTGCTGTGACCTTGTGGGCCATGCTCATCTGGGTAACTCTGAAGGAACCAAAGACACCACCTTTAGGTGTGTGAAGTCACCTTGTATGAAGTTTTGGGTCACATGAAATAATTGAATGTTTCCATTGTCTAACTTCCTAAGGACTATAGAAGTCATAAAAGACACTACTTAATATCTTTTTAATAAAATAAATGTGTCGATTTTTCTAACATCAAAGCCATTTTGGATAGGAACATCTGGCCTTTTCAGTCTACCATTACCAGATAGTAACTCTTCCTTAGAATCAAAGTCCAAGCATCTTTCTCATCCTGGATTGAAGAGAGCATAGGTCTGACCTCAGAAAGCAATTACTAACTCATGTAAAATCTAATCTGGCCCAAGAAGAGCTACACAAGGCCAAGACAGCATCTCCTGATCACTTCAGTTGACATTAAATGCCACGTACTGATTTTCATAGTATTTCCCCTGAGAGAAATTATTAATTTAATGGGAAATATGGGCTCTCATCTGCCTCTAAGGATTTGTGACACTTGGTCATATTATTTCCACCAACCTGGAACCTCTTACACATTAAATACTCAGAGGTCAAATAAAAATCTCCCTTTCATATTTTACAGTTCTTATGTAGAGATAGGTAAATGGGCTCAAGGAGAGTCACCAGTTCATCAACAACTGAGGGAACTCATATACAGATGCAAGGATCCAGGGCCCAAGGGGATGATAAATAGAACTGGTAAAAGAGGAGCAGGAAGATGGTTAACTATGGCAGTTTCTCACAATACATCCTTCTACTTTCAGTTACCTGTGGTCAACCAGAGACAAAAACTATTAAATGAAAAGTTTCAGAAATAAACTATTCATGAATATTGACCATTTACTATTCTTAGTAAACAGTAGCACCATTTACCAGTAAATGTAATGTCATTTCATGTCATTCCATCTGAGATAGGTTATCTAGCATACCCACACTATATATAGCATTCACATGGTAATCATTGCATAGGCATCTGAGTTGAGTGTCATTCACAGTCCTTACCTTCACATACATTTTATTTTATTTAATAATGGCCATAACATTAAAGAAACTGCAAAGGGAAAAATTTATAATGTTTAGCCTTCTTAGAATCTGTGTTCTGAATACATAGGAATAGAATGTGAGAGAAATGCTGATGTGAGGTGGAAACCTTACCTTAGGACTTTAGCTTAGCTATTTCTTAGTTTGTACAGCCTTGCTAGTATTTAAGTGTTAAGATTCCTATTCTGTTGACATGAGATGTAAAAATAAAGGGAATCATTCAAGTATCATCAGTAGCATGAAGTATGGAAGGTGCCTGTGTCCATCAACAAGTGAATAAATAAGCAAAGTGGTACATGCAGTGGAATGCCACTTAGCTATAAACAGAAACTAAGTTCTAATGCATGTATCACTCAACGTGGATGCCACTTGCACAAAAATTACAAGTGTAAGAGAGAAAGTCAAAAGAAGTACAAATCAAACTGTTGCACTTGTAATATCTAGGCCAGGAAACCTCCTTAAGATAGAAAGATGATTGGAGCATACCAGAATTTGCATGTGTATATAAGTAGAGGGAATATTTTAAATAAAGTTATTTGTTCTTAAAGTATTTCATACATACACACATAAACTCTTCTACCTCCTAGTTGCCCAATGTGCTTTCCTTGCAATTAAATGTCTTTTTTTTTCCATTGTGATGGAAATAAACTCAATTGGTTTATTGAGTCTAGTCAGTAGTACCTTGATGAGTATGGGTATAGGGACCAACCATTGGAACATGGGTAACACACCACTGGCCACACACACAGTGACTCTTCACTAGCATTTACCAACTGACAATTGTGCAACTAAGGTTGATGCCTCTGAAGCCCCTCCCCTCTCCTTGCTGGAATCTTAATACGCTTGATTTTGGTGGCCTTCATGTTTGTTGAATTTCTGCTTGTAGTGACAGAAAAATGTTTCAGAAGTAAATGGTAGTGATGGTTGAACGTGGTGGATAGATTCAGTGTCACTTGGTTGTACACTGGAAAATAACAAATTATTTATTATATAGTTTGCATAATAAATATTACATCAATAATAAATGTTTAATAGCAATTTCACACCAATTTCTGCTTCCAAAGTTTAGAATCTGTTTAGAAAACTATAAACGTATAACAAAGGTACATGCAACAAAGAAAATGATCTCTATCTGCCCTTCTCCATATTGTATCTGGAAGCTACATATGGCTACTAAGGATTTTAAATGTGACAAATGTGCCTGAGTGACTTAAAATCTAATTTTATCTAACTGAAACAATAGCTTCATGTTTGACAGATGAAGTACTAACACATAGAAACCTAATGTGGTGGTTTTTCAAAAAGAAAGAAAAGAATAAAAGGAAAGGGAAAGAAAGAAAGAAAGAGAGAGAGAGAGAGAGAGAGAGAGAGAGAGGGAGGGAGGGAGGGAGGAAGGAAGGAAGGAAAGAAGGAAGGAAGGAAGGAAGGAAGGAAGGAAGGAAGGAAGGAAGGAAGGAAGGAAGGAAGGAAAGAAGGAAGGAAGGAAGAAAGGAAAAAGATGGCATTCAGGCCACTGACGTAAATCCAAATCTTTCAAGTTAAGACTCAATAATTTAAAATGTACACAAGATCCTTACATCTTCCAGCATAGTTCCTGGACTCTCACTCATTTTTCTCTCTAGTCTACTCATCACTCAGAGAAGCCTTTATAATAACAAAACTATAATAACAAAACTAAACACGGCGGCATCTGCTTACTCAAAATACCACTAAGTAAGACCTTAGATGAATATCAGTGGGAAGAGGAGCTAATCTCTAAAGACTGCATAGTCTGTGTGACCAAGAAAAGATACTGTGCAAAAGATAAAACTACTGAGAAGAAAAAGATCAGTACTTGCCACTGGCTGTCAGTGAAGAAGGGATGAATAGAAAGAGCGTAGTGTAAGTATTCTCAAGAGCGATGAATCATGGCACACACATGTTATTAAGCATTTGTCAAACCTCATAGAATGTTCAGCACCAATAGTGAACCTGTATAAACTCTAGCCTTTGGCTAATAAAAGAAGATGAATCAGTATAGGTTTATTGATATCAATAAATTAGTACGGTGGAACAGGAATGCTGAGATGAGGAAAGATGTCAGAGGAGGGGGGATCACATGGACCCACGTGAAACTTCTGCACTTTCTGTTCAATTTTTCTTATGACCTTAAAACTGATTTCTAAAAATAAAGCTGCTTTCTAAAAGCCATAGAAACTTAAGATTCTATGGCCAAGGTAACCCTGCATCAATTGGCTCTGGCTCTCCCCTTCAGTCTTTTTTCTCACTGTCACCCATTACACCACACACACACACACACACACTCACACAGACGCGTGCATGCGGATTAGCTTTCTAAATCACCCAGCTCTTTCTCAACATAGAGACTTTTCCTTCCAAATGGAATGAATGTTCCTTACCTGTCTCCTAAAGCAATCGGGCAGACATAATTTTCTCCCAGATCATACTCTGTCTTCCCACTCCTTAGACAAATCTTTAATCATGAAAGTAGTGCTAGCAGTTTCACATTTATTGGTATCTATACTCTGGAATAAATATCATGGCTTTTATTGTTTTATTACTAATATATCTGTTCATATGTGCTCTGCGTGGATTTTGGTAGCCTCGCCCATCCCTCTCAGGAACTGGCCCAGGTAATTAAGGCACTATTCCTTCTTCCCTTCATCCAGATTCAACTGCTTCTTCACTGTCCTGGAAGCCACATTCATAGAACTTTCAACTGCAACCCTACCACGGTCTGTGCCTCCAGAAGCAGCCAGTCCAAAGCAAGCAAACTCCGATATTCAGCTTAAGTTCCATCCCTTAGGGAAGTCTCTAAATTACCAGCCTAAAATAAATGCCCTGCTTATAAGTTCCCAAAATACTTGATGCTTTTTTCCCTCTAAAGCACTTACTAAAAATGTGACTAAATAATTATTTATGAAAAACTCCAGCTTATTTTTATTTTCTCGTTTTGACTTTCCTCTTCTTGGCCCCCCGCCTTATAGCTTTAGCCATAGTTACTGCCATATAATCACTACAATTATTAATATGTATTTGTTGAAAAATGAACTAATTTTTCTATCTAATATACACCACGTAAATATTTAACACATACATATAAAATTACTGTATTCTTTTATGTCCAGAACCTAGGATATTCCCTGATACCCAATGGGTGGACAACAAATTTAGCATTTGTTGCATGAAAAAGTAATGAAAGGCTCAGAAATCTTTGCACAAAATCTATTCTTTTACAACTAACTATGTGAGTCTTATTCAGTTGAAGACAAAAAAGGGTGTTGCAAATGAAAACAATAACAATGCTTATGAATATGATAACAATAATTCTTATCCTTTACCAAATTCTTTTCAAGCTCGTTTAGCTCACCTTGTTTTCATTCATATTCATGATGGGTAATTCAAGATGCTTTTAGAAATGGCCTCTGGAATTCCGAGGGTGTTTTTGGCCCAGGTGCACAAGTACCACAATGAGCAAGTGACCAGCCTGATGCTGGCAGTCTGGCCCCCAAACTCAGGCATGGAGTGGGAATGGGGTCAGGGGATGCCAGGACAGAGAGGCAAAGCAAACGCTCCTAATTCCTCTAGGCCAGGACCGATGTGGAGAGGCAGAATGGACGCTGATTACAATCTAAAGTAGATTCTTCTGATGAAAGAGAGTTGATTGGACTCTGCTGTGATGCCAGAGTCTGTCAGCAATCAAACACCCTCTGGCTACCTTTGAGTAACCAGAATTGGAAAACTGGAGGCAGAAGCTGGCTTGCAGCTAGAGAAAATTCTGGGGACAAGGGTTCACTCAGCTTCAGGCTACAGGCAAAGTGGTAGATGGCACACTTGCGCATTCACAGCACCTCTGATGAAAGCTACTTTCTCACAAAGAGCTGAGAGAAATGAAGGGCCCCTATGGTAAGGGTAAGTGACAGGGGAAAGTGGGACTAACTCCTTACAATCAGAGGGGTAAAGGAGGCTTCAAATAATGACAGCTTAAATTATCATCAGCTCCTCTTCCACTACCCATTGAAATCCCTATTGCCACCCTATTGTATAGATTCACTCCTCTAGGCTGACAGAGAGAAAAATGTCTTGCTGAAGTGTAAAGAGTCAGAATAAAACTCCAGCTGTGCCAGATTCTTTCTGGGTATCCTGTGCAATCCAAAGAATTCCCAACACTAAATAAAGATGTCAAAATAGAAGGGGGAGTTACAGTTCCCCTGGGAGGTCAATATCAACTTAGTGTCTTAGATACATAACTTAGGTAAGTAAGGGAAATTATTCATAACCTAATATGGTTCTCCTGTGTTTGGTGTGATGAACTGAAGGAGAGGGGAAAATTTTTATGAAAGATGATAAAGCCACCAGTTAAAATCAGACCAGCTCCTTCATACTTCACTAGGAGAGCCCAAGAAGCAAAAGCCGAGAAAACAGCCACTTCCTTGTTTTCCCTAAAGCAACAGGCTGTGGCTAACTACAGAGTAGTTACATTGTTGTTCGACTCAACAACTGAACTTATTTAAGTAGACTTCTATAAAAAGAAAAATATGGCCACTTAAAATATAAAAACAAGCACGAAGTAGATCAAAAGGCACTTCCCTCGGGGCTGTTTAAAGTACAAATGAAAGAAAGGAAGGAGGAACAGTAGATCTGGCTCCATGTCATCTAGAGAGAGATAGAAGGATATGAGTCACTCTTGGCAAGGCTGACTCACAGTCAGGCACCATTTCCAAGGCCGGAAGTTCCATTTATTTCATAGATGGATTTTATTTATTTATTTATTTACTTACTTATTGTGTGTGCAAATTTGCCCGAGTGAATGTGTATACATGATGGGCATGGGGTGCCTGCAAAGGAGAGCAGAAGGAGACAGATTGCTTGGCCCTATAGTTATGGATGCTGTGAGACATGAGATGGGTGATAGTAACCCAAACTGTGTTCTCTGCAAAAGCTCTAAGTCCTTTTATATGTTAATCTATCTCTACAGCCCTAGAATGTTCTTTTAGTACTCAACTTATGCTGTACTATGGGTGGTCCTATAACAAATTCCTTCATTATTAAATAAACATTATAGTATATATCATTTTACAGGGTATATGATTTTAGTTAGGCACTTAGAACATATTTTTCTAGTTTTCTCAAAACCAGAAAAACATACTTATAAGGTTCTGTACAGACTATAACCTTAAGGACAATATTCCAAGGAAGCAACAGTAAAGATCATGCAAGGTATGTGCTATACATACTCACATCTACAAGCTCATATGCTCATATACATGGTTATGTACATCCATATACATATCAAAGACTTCAGTGCTAATTGGAGAAATGTTGAGGCCCTGGCCCTGGGGACAAAATAGGTCAGGAGTAGGGCTACAGCTTTTGGATGAGTTATCATGTTACAGAGACCTCCATCAGTGTTTACAGAGTTGTAAACACTGCTTTAGGATGTGACAGCAGAATAAATCACATTTTCTTTCCAATCATTTGAATGAGAAATGGATCAACATTAAACTGGGGGCAATTGTTTTTACATCACCCTGGACACCACTTCTAATCACAAGTTGGTGGACCACTGGCCTCTTGTGGCACCTATATGGAGTTGGAAAATTATCATATAATTTATGACAAGCCATATCTGAAAGTGACTTTCTCAGCATCTGTTCTCCAGCAGTCCCAAGAGCAGAGAAATAAAGAAAGCCAATGGGGTGAATAGAAAAATGTCATCTCCAGGATCGTCAACTGCTGAATAAGCTCCCTCCAACTGCGCACTACATCTCTTTCCTCTGCATCCCTTATACTGTCCTGGATACCTCCATGTCTCCTGCTTGAATATCTTCTCAGCCTTCCAAACAGTCTTCCCTGAATTCTACTATGCTTTCAGACACTCTCCAACTCAACTTACCTCCTGTTGCAACTTTCCTTAGATACTAAATTGTCCCCCATGTTTGAATTGGAGGGGAGATTAAGAGGGGTTGGACTTTACTCAAATATATTGACTATATAAATAAATTAATTTCTGGTGGAATTCTCAGGTCTATCTGGGCCTCTCATCTGTGACACAAGGTAGAGTATCAGAAGTCATTGACAAAAAAGGACAAAGTAGGATTGTACTGTGGGCAGTCCTACTGCATTTCTCATTCTGTTGTCCATTTGTGAAATGGTAAGAAAATGCTTCAAATTAATGGGCTGCTGTGATGATAAAACTGAAAAAATATATTAGTCTTATATCTGAGACAGAAACAATTCCTCAGGTGAGGTTCCCTATTCTCCTGTGTGTCAAAAATAGCACTATCCATTTCAAGTCCACTTTTTTTTTCCAATTTGAAACATGAACACATGATTTTAAGCTATACACTATTCTTTTTAATTTGTCCCCAAACTCTCATATTAATACCTTAGTATATAAAAGAGTACAACTTTAAAAATCCCAGTCTTTACTAATTCCAGTGGTATAAAAGTTCAGTCCCTCATTAAAATATTCAATTAATTATTGGCTTTTGTGAAATTAATTACTTCTTACTCAGAAGATGGGAGAATCAGGTTACAACAACTAACCACACTTAAGCAAAACTAAAGTCCAAAAGTGTAGCTCAGTGTCGGGCACTAGAAAGTCATTCATGATCTCCTGGGATGAAAAGAACATGGGCGGCTTCATTTCTGTGACCCTGCCATCCTAATTTAATCTCTCAATCTTTGGGACTGTGGATAACTGTAGTACATAGAGACCAGTGGATGATACTATGTTCTCAGCCTAAGATCATGGTGACTTCTCTCCTTCTTCTATCTGTCAGATAGTGGCTCTGGGTCAGAGGAGACTTTCAAGAAAAATAAGAGTAGAAAATGTAGCTCTAACCCTGCTCTCCCAGAATTCGTAGTTGACTCAATTGGCAAGACAGCAAATTCATTGAAGTTAAACCTAAGTATATCATACAGAAGTCAAGAAAGAGTTCAAGGAATGTACACATAAAGAGATTTGGTAGCCTAACGTAGTCAGATGTTGCAGAGTTCTCTATTTCATTCATATGGAATGTGGGAATGGAAAAGTCGATGGAAGATGGTCAGGCAGAGTATAGGGAAGGAGAAGAGCACATGACTTCAGTTTAGTGGAGAGACTGATGAGCAAACAAGAGTTCCAATATAGTGTTTATGAGCTATATAAATCACCACTGAATCCACTTTCTCTGAATCCACAATGTGCAGTGTGGTCCAAGGCTCTGGAGTATGCAGCCAGTCTGATTTCAAGGCTTGCTGTATTGCTGTCATTCTCTGTAACCAGGGTCACCTTTCCCTCTCTGCCCTGAGATTTCCATCTGCAAAGTTGAAGAGATTGTATCACATAATCATGCATGCATTTCTGTGAAAATCCTTTGCTTTTGAATGACAGTATTTTCCAGAACTCTTTCTGCATTTCTAGTAGGAACACACTTCTCTTATGCTTTTTGCATTATTCCCTCTTACATGGGATGGCTGACATTTATTTTTCATATCCTCAGGACTTAAATCCCCAAATTATTCTAAATCTTGACCGTACCTGACATCACAAATAAATTTCCAATCCCAGGGGTATGAAGATAAATGGGGGCTGCCATTTCTGTGACCTCCATCAGGGATTTGGCTCCAACACTTTACCCATGGAAAATGTGTGAATCAGGCTGCCGCTGTAGAATTATAATAAATGAAAAATAATAATAAAAGAAAAAGATGGATGAAGGGTAAAGGAAAGAGAGAGAGAGAGAGAGAGAGAGAGAGAGAGAGAGAGAGAGAGAGAGAGAGAGAGATTCCAAAATTTAGGCATTTCTGAAAACACATCAGAAGTCATTTCACTGTGGTTGTACCACAAAGACTCTCAGCAGGTGCAGAGTATTTAATGTTAGGCTTTAATTAGACTTTGTGGAAGATGACTTGAGCATCAGTGGAAGAAAGCCACATGCTAGAGATAATTCCAAGGTGTGCATCCTGGAGGATTAACTCAAACATAGACTTCTGCCCCATTGGAATGTATGACCTGGGTGGTCACTTTGTTCTATCTGTTTCTTTGTTTCCCTCGCTCTGAAGTGCACACATTATTTCCTCTTCAGCAATTAGTGGCAAGCATGAAAAGAAAACTTTAGTATACAGAAATACCTATCACAGTCTTGGGGCATATGCATAATTTAATGAAGAGAAGATGAAGCTACCAATGGTAGGAGTGTTGCAGAAGGTTGACAGAAAGTGTCAATGATCTTCCTCTGATGTCAGAGACTTCACATATGGTTCTTCATAGACCCTATGCAATGATTCTCAACCACTCCAGTGATGTGACCTTTGAATACAGCTCCTTGTGTCAGAAGGACCCCTAAATATAAAATAATTTTCATTGATGCTACATAACTAGCCCAACCCTTGGAATAAAATAAAAAGCTCTGCCAATATTATCTTTTATATTCTCTCCCTCTCCCTCCCTCCATCCCTCATTTCTCTTTTCCTGTCTGTCTTTCTGTCTGTCACTCTGTCTCTATCTCACTGTCTCTGTGTCTCTCTCTCTCTCTCTCTGTGTGCCCTATTCATAATCTCAGAGTTTACAAGAGAACATATGATCCATTGAAGGGAGAATTACAGGTAAGTCACCCAAGATGGATGCTAGAAATTGAATTGGGATCCTCTAAAATAGCAGCAATTTTAATTTGGTTTGATTTTCCACATTGTTTTTAAAAGCAGATTGTTACCTCTATAGCCCTGACTGATCTGGTACTTGCTATTTAGACCAAGCTGAAAGATTTGCTTTCTCTACCTCTTCAGATTGAAATTAAATGTGTGAAAAATTATTCCTAACTAACATTTTCTTCTCTGCAGCTTGAATATTTTCAACCTATTCTCTCAACGTCTTCATTTCAGCAAGCAGTAAATCCTGGCACACCCTTTCTGTATATAAGCATATATATATATATATATATATATATATATATATCATTAATTTCAATACCTAAACCAAATATATATTTTCTCTCCTGCTTGTACAGATAGCTGAATCATCCTGATGCAGCCCTGAAATGCAAGTTCTTTGATTGGTCCCCAATTCTTGTCCACATTTACCATACATCCTCTATTATTACCTCTTCTGAACATGTTTCATTGGAAGGGAGCATCTGTTTCAAAGGATCCTGGGTGATGGAACAGTGGAGGTCCATATGTTGTTCATTCTTCAAGCATTTGTTAACAAAGGGAGGATGGGTAGGAAAGGAGAGACAAGCTAGCTTATGGATAGTAAGATAAGCAAACCCCATGGACTCTATGTCATTCTCTCAAAAGCCTTGCAAAGTTGTCATCATTATTCCATATTATAAGTAAGCCAAAGTTCAGAGAGAATAAAAAAAATATTCATGGTAGTAAAACGTATTCATGACAGAAGGGGGACAAGAAGCTAGATGAGTCTAAGTCCTGTTATCTCTCCTTGTGATGATAGACAATAATGATTGGAACATTGGATAGAAATTGTGTAAAACATGCAAAGACCATGTGGTGAGAGTAATGGATACACTTTGTTATAGCTGAAGACCTGAGAGAAAACAGCATACACATAATAAGATAGAAAGAATAGGATGTATCTGAAGGCAAAAAAAAAAAAAAATGGGGAAGTTTGAAAGAGGAGATAAATATATAGCAATAGTCTGTCTTCAGTGCTGAGGAGATAACATGTGAGATACTCAGGCTGACTCTTGGCATTAGAGACTTAGCATATCACTAGCCATTAGGCCCTTTAATACAAACAAGCTTCATCCACAGCCATGAATATACATTTACTCCTAACCCACTATATCTCTGTAGTTATGCATATCATGTCTTTATGGGGTCTCATTTTCATCATTGATAAGAGGTGAGCTATTTTGTTTTTGTTCTTTATCCACCTACTTAAATATGGATTAAGCCCATTAGTGATATGATGGTTGAAAATGGATCCTGATGGATCCTGATAGTTAATGATTTCCGACTATGATGCACAGTAACTGACATGTTTTCTTACTCACCCCTCTCCACTAGTCCTCAAGCCACATGACTGAAACACACACACACACACACACACACACACACACACACCAAGCAAACTGATATCATCACATATATTTGCTCTCCTTTTACAACAGGGCAACAGCTAAGTAAACATACCATCAGTTGAAAAGCATCCATCAAAATGCATCTAATGTACCTGACCTGCCAAATATCACAAATCAGCAACAAACCATCCTCTGTTCATCCTCTTGATTTGGGGATTGATGGACAGTTGTAGCATGATAACATTATCTAGTATCTCACCAGAGCACTGTAGCACTGTAGCACATACTGCTACAATGGAAACCTTCCGGTCATCATACATTCGGTCTTTAAATTTCCACAGCACCCACGATAGGGTACTAACCAAATGAATATTTTCAGAACAGTAAAGCATAGTGCATCTTCTTCCTATGATAACTTAGGCAATCAAAGACCAAGAAGTTAGTGACTTGTTCAAGGTCTCAATCAAGAAGATGAATGGCTCCCTCAGAGTATCACTCTAAAACAGACCCATTCTTAGGGCTTGTTTCCCAGGCATTGGTAGGCACTGGGTAATGGATTACTCATCAGAAGTGTAGAAGCAAAACAAGGGATAGGCCAGGTGGTTCTTTCTGTCTGTGAGCAAAAATAAAATGAGCCTTTGGAACCTTCCTGAATTCTCTGACAAGTTTAATCTAGTACGTAATAAAAGGCAGGCAAGATTTACTGAGTTGTTCCAAACACTGTTGATGAGGTATTTTGTAAAAGCTTACAGCTGAAGATAAACAACTTTGGGAGGGAGTTAGAGATGTGGTTGCCAAATAGGAGGCAGTTAAGCGGCAGGAAAGCTAGGTCTGATACAGTTTCAAAAGTGAAAAGATGCTGGTTGGGCAAGCCTGAGTAAAGCATCCTTGTATTTCAGGAAAACTGGGCATGATAAAGAGTGAACAAGTATGTCAGAAGCTCTGAGCCACCATCTTGCCCCATACCCCTCACACCCCAACAGAGCATTGATAAGATCTCTTAAGGAACTAGGTGAGTTAGTCTAAATCTGGAAAAAAAAATCTCAGGAAACTGAGATGGCAATTGCAAGATTGAAGCCAGTCTGGGCTACAGAATAAGTAAAGGCCAACTCAAAATTTATTGTAAAAGCACAATGAGTGCCACCATAAATTAGAAATAAGATATTGGGGACTGGAGGAATGGCTCAGCAGTTAAGACTGTTCGCTATTCTTCCATATAATCCAACTCCAATTTCCAGTATACATATTAGGTGGATCACTGAACTTTAAAACTTATAACATCAGCTCCAGGAGATCTGGCTTCTGTCTCTACCAGCATATACCCTGTGGACACACAAACACCCATAAATATAAATAAATAAATCTTTTCCTTTAAATTTGGGTGCGTTGTATTAATCTGTGTAGGTTACTAACAAAATGCCTTTGACTGTATAAAATATAAATAATGTGGAATTATTGTTCATAGCTCAAGAAGATAAGTTTAGTGTGTAGCTACCAATTTTGAGTCTGGTAAGGACACACAATCTCATAGGTAGTGTCTTCTTGCTGCATCTCCTTGTAGTAGCAAGGGCAGAGCAAACAAGCTCCCTCAATGTGATGCTTTTTACTGGGCATTTATCCCACTCCTGAGTGGTTAATAATTTATACATTCATTCTTTACATTGCCCAAAGGGCACATCTCTTAATATAACCACGCTGGAGATTAGGTTATAACAGATAAACTAGGGGTATGCGAACATTCAGACCACAGTCACTGCAATCACCCTGCGCCTGCCTCGGCTTTGTCTCTGCATCAGTTAGCATTACAGACACAGATACAGCCAGCTTCAGACACAACTCAAAACTGCAGGAACTAAACAAGGATACTTTCTATTTCAGTAGTCAATCGGATTCTCAGGCTGGTGTGGGCCTCAACTCATTACAGTCTTTCCATGATGCAAATGAATGGGACAGTGACAATCCAAATGTGGCCAGATCACATGGGAGAGGAAAAAAGGGAACTCCAGAGAGTTGTCACTGATGGGTCAATGTTCTGGCTCACCAATGTCATTCACCATTTCTGCTTCTGACCTACATATAAGCCATCCCATGAAAATTAGGTTAGGGAGTTCAACCTTCATATGTACTCAATAAAAGAAAACTAGAAATCACAAATATTGAAGAAAATATTTCTAAGAATTTGTCTGACAGACCCTCCCAGGAGCATCTGGCACATTCTGATGATGCAAAGAGACCAGGCAAACATCTAATCTCAGTCAAGAGAAAAGAGAGCTTGTGCTCCTGGGCAGAAAGGCCCTGGACTAGGAGTCTCCAGTCTGCTTGTCAGACATTTCCCACCTCTTTCAGGATGTGTGTAGATGCTGCTCTGTGACCTCCTTCATAGCACAATCCCAAGTGTAGGATTCAACTTTGTAGAGTGGGATGGGTTAACAGAGCATTCTGCATGCTCTGTGCTCCGGACATAATACACAACTGAAGCCTGTTCAGTTGTCATCCAAAGGCTCTGTTCATTTCCCTTCCTTGAGGCCATCGGCCTTGTCTTATTCATCTTGCAAATCCTATAACAGCTCCTTACAGACTGGAGGCACCCATTGCATGTTTATTTAATAAATGATCAGATTAAATTTCATGAAACTCATGACTTCTAGCAGCCAGTCCAGCCAGCTCAGTGAATGTCTTAATTAGATTGTACAGTGATGACACTGACAGTGTCAGTGACGAGCAGAAAGTATTAATAATAAAAAAAATGTATATGGGGCACTTTCCAGTGTACACACAGGCCTCTTTCCTTTTGTTGCTTCTTTGCGGCCCCCCTAAACTGTTTGTGTGAAGCAGAAATTGAAATATCTACTTTATAAAAAGGAACTAAGATTCTAGTAGGCTTCTCCTCATGCTCAAATTGTCAGTCAATAGGCAGCTAGGATAAAAATATAAAACTTTCTACCTTTTTACAGTGAACTCATGAGAATTCCTTTCTTCTTGCACTTGCCATACGTGGACCCTTTATTTTTCCTGCTCAACTCTATAGCCATGTCTATGGCCTTGACATTGGTATGTGGGTATTTCATACCAGCAAAAGTTAACTCCTCTGAACCACAAACAACATCTTCCTCCTTCCAGTGGGCTTTGTGATGAGCATGGGGTGTGGAAGAAAAGCTTTCTTATAGGTTCACTGTTTTCTGTTGTTTCTTGGCAACCACAGGAAACCCCAGTGAAGGACAATGGAAACTGAGCATGCTGCTGGACAGCTTCTCTCATCAATATCCTGGAAAACCAAGGTCACCCATTTCACAGAGGAGGAGTGAGAAGTTTATGATGACCTAGCACTTTGGGAAACCATCCACCCTGTGAGAAAGACAGATGTAGGTGGTCACAAAGTCTCTACCACACATGAGCTGTGCCAAATTTTCCTACTCACTAATGTCTTTGACTTTATTTGTTTTTTTTTTTTTTTTGAGCCTATGGACTTATAGAAAACCCTTTTAGCATTATTCTAGCACTAAATGAGTATTTATGAAGCTCTTGTAAAAATCTGTGCTCATGATAAACCATCAAAAAGTTACTCATGTCTTTCCCACATACCTTCCCTCAAAAGAGGAGAATCCAAGATCCGAGATGCTATGTTCCCACCAAGGGCATTCAGATCCAACAGAGCCTAACACACATACTTCCCCAGTTCTGCTTGAAGTTCTATAAACCGATGGAAATATCATGCAACCTGATGGAGTTTATAGAAACACTTCCTAAGGTCACAAAGGCTCCCTTTGCCCCAGCATAGAGAGGGCATCTAGTATTATTTTTAGCCTCAGTTAGCATCTCACAAACATTGAGAAAAGTAGACTATAGGTCATACTCCATGCATCTGCAACAGAAATCTCTGTTTCACCCTGTTGTTTTTCTCATAAGCTGATCTCTGGATAG
Organism: Mus caroli; assembly: GCF_978045245.1. Taxonomy (NCBI): domain Eukaryota; kingdom Metazoa; phylum Chordata; class Mammalia; order Rodentia; family Muridae; genus Mus; species Mus caroli. The sequence goes on along the minus strand of NW_028227261.1, from coordinate 89,380,874 downwards.
CTCTTTCTAAAGAATGCAGTGTGTGATCTTTTAGGACACAGTCTCCATGTTTATTTCTTCAGTTTCTTCCTTGTGAATAGAATCTCAATCCCATGTCACAATTGGACCATAAAGAAAGTGAGGGTAAATAGAAAATGACATTAATATAGTTAACAATTTGCAAGTGGGCACAATTTAAGCTGCCATCAAGAATAAAAGAGGCACAAAACTCATGTAATGTTTATGTAGCAATTCATTGACCTTGGGAAAGTACAATATTCAAGATGAAGAGGTTTGAGAGATCCAGAATATTTATCAAAATATACATTCTTTGAAAGGTAAGTATAATACTTGATGTACTCATAAGCACATACATTCAAAGCTGAATCGCTAAATGCTACGGGAGGGGTACCATCTAAACAAAGCAAAACAAAAGAGTATTTGAGAATCTGTTGTGGAGATAAGAACTGATGGAGGAATTTTATACACTTCTTTCTGACAATGGGCCCACTCTTCAGTCTACAATTTGAAGAATAAGCAAATTAATCTCCTATGTTGGAGGAGGGTAAACATAGGATCATGTTTTCTGTTTTTCTTCTTAGTTTCCCCAATATTAGTAATAGATAATCTCTCTGTCTCTGTCTCTCTGTGTCTCTCTGTGTCTCTGTGTGTGTGTGTGTGTGTGTGTGTGTGTGTGTGTGTGTGTGTGTGTGTGTGTGTATGTGTGTGCATGTGTTTATATGTGCCTCTGTGTATGTCTGTGAATGGGTACATAAACTCATGTACATGTACTTTTAGAAGCTGGAACTTGACACTGGGCATCTCCCTTGATTACTCTACACTTTGCTGATGCACAGATTTGTATGAATCCTATTATTCACCAATTCAACCTGAGCAGATATTCAACTAGGTCCAGGGTTCCCTCTGTTCTGTCTTGCCAGTACAAAGACTATAGGTGAACAATATTATGACTCCATTTTTCTTTTAACCTGAGTTCTCTGATAATCTAACTTAGGTCCTCATAATTGCAAAGCAAGTACTTTAGCAACTGAACCATTTTCCCAGAACATAAATAAAGTTTCTAAAATATTATAGTAAAGTCTAAAAAGGTGATTCAACAGGTAAGGGCATGGGCTTCACTTGCAGAAGGCCTAGGTTTAGGCCCTGTACACACAAGGTGACTCACAACCATCCCTAACTTCTGTTTTCAGAGCCTGTTTCTGACAGTCTTTTCAGGCTTCTAAGTGCATCAGACACACACACAGTGCACATGCATACATAGAGGCAAACACTCATCTGCATAAAATAAATTAAATAATTCTAAATATATACACAAAATTGAGTTGTGGTGAGGGTGAAGAATGTAAGAGACAATATTTTTGCTCTAAAATGAAACATGAAAGTGAACAATCACTTTCTTTTTCTATACTGTTCTGTAGAACACCATGGTATCCAAAGGACCAGAATAGAACACTGTTAAAGAGACTGGATCTGAAAAACTCATATATAAAAATAACACACATTTTAACATGTTGGTTTATAAATACAAATCCCATTATCACAAATCCACAGTTGGCCAAGTCCCCATTGACAAAGGATTACTGTGCATTTAAACACAGCAGGAAGATTAGTCATTTGTCGGCTTAAGAAATGCCCTGAACCTTGATTGCAGGTGCCGGCACAGAATAGTTTAGCTTGAACTTAGGTCAAGTAAAATGGGGCAATTTTATATAAATCATCGTTTACTTAAGGGAAACTAAAGTGCTAGTAATGAAGACAGAAAATCTTACAACAAATGGAAGATTGTACTTGCCAACCAAAGTACAGGCCAGCCTGGATTAATAAGTTCTCTAAGTGCTCCTCCCTGCCAGGCCTATTTGTTACTACTGGAAGAGTGCTATTCAAACATGAAGTTCTACTTCTGGATAATAATATTATTGTATTATTCTAGCCCTTCGTGATGCTGACTGCTCTTAAACCTTTTGGGAAAAGAGTCTCTATGTAACATGATTATAATGATTCATTATATTTGTGTAGGGTTTTGTAGCTTAGAAAGCACTTTCTCATCCATTATTAACACTATCATTATTATTAATAATAGCTACCACTTACTGTATGTTTTTCAGGGACCAGGCCCTGTTCAGTGATCTTTATATCAACCCAGCAAAATGATTATACCAGGTAGGAACTTTGAGACTCCTGGAAGTCAAGTAGCCTACACAACTCTTGTTTTCCTCACCCTAAGATCCAAGATATGTTCAGTTTACCTAGCATATCAAATGACCTTCAGCTTTCCACTTTTCTACCCATTGCTCACCCTTCCTTTATTCCCCAAAAGGCAGGCATGTGACTACTAAGCATTAGATGTAGTAACCCCTGTTCTGACTTCTAATCTCATTGCCCTACCTACCATACTGTATCAGACGCAAGTCCATTTTCCATGCACTTCTTCATACCTCAGTGACTAGCAAGCAGTGAGCAGGAATTAGAGGGAGAAGCTTATTCTAGGTACATATGTGATCTCCTACACAACCCACCTTGTGTCAGCTCAGCCTGGGAGCTCATGAATTATCATGCAAATATACATGGAAACTACAGCTTGAGGGTAAGAGACATAGAGGGTAGGAGATGGAGAGCCGACAATGCAGGCAACCAAACTCAATTTGAGAGAATTTGGTTCAGTGCTTTCCATTAACAACTCTGAGAAAAATATAATTCCCAGGACTAGAGAAGGAAAGGAGGAGCAAAAAAACAAAAAAAAAGAAAAAAAAAAACAAAAAAAAAAACCACTTTTCATCTTGTGCAGTCAATGCAAGCAAATCAATCACACTCATTCTCCAGGGCCCAGCAATGCCTGAGTGAGCACCAAAGCACGACGTGTCTGAACTGTTTTCATGTCAGAGAAGGCAAGGAATCAGGACAAGAATGGGCTGACCCAAGAAGCCTATCTGCATTTTGGTCATCCGCAATAATCTGAGGAAATTGCGCTTTAGAAAGCATCTCATTTACACTGAGACCTTTAATACAAAGTCTTGCAGGGCAGATGCCATTATAGTTCCTACCCTACACATGAGACTTTGGGTTGGAATAACGAAGTCATATGCTCAGAGACATACAGCTAATATGTGGGTTTCCAGAATTTCAAGTCAGTTCCTTTCAAATACCACAGGCTAACCTTTAGCCTCATTCCACAAGACCGGAACTAGGAGAGAGGGAGGTTTCTAGACTTGCTCAATGTCTCAGAGCCATTGTGAGTGAACCTGGGATTAAAAACACATAACTCCCCTCTAAAGATCCCAGGACTAAATCCACTTGCCTGTCCCTGCACAGGAATGGAAGTCATTCTGATTTAAGCTGAGCTCAAATTGAGAACCAAAAATGTATGCATATTTTTAAGAAGGTAACATCATTCCCTGTGGTGCCTTCTTCAACCAAGCAACATTTGAGCAAAAATAGACTTCCTGAAATCCGTTTGGTGCTATTCTTGTAGAAATGTCTTCTCACCTGCCAACAACTCTTGGAGGACCAATAGTTTGAAGGAAAGTTCCCTGGTAACTTAAAATTATGTGCACTTGATGGCTGAGGTGATGGATACACAGGTAAAAGCAGTTGTTATTCTTGCAGAAGATCCAGGTTCAGTGACCAGAACCCAGATGTCAGCTCAAAACCATCTACCTATAACTTTATTTCCAGAAAATACAATTTCTTCTTCTGGTATCCAAAGGTAACAGGCATGCACACATACATGCACGAAAACATTCATATGCATGAAATAGCAAATAAAAATTATTTTATTGTGTACTAAGAAACTTGCCAAACTGAGTCTGAATCCTAGATTCACTGGTAGTAGCTGGGTGACCTTTAACAACTATAGAAACCTCTTCCTCTCCAAGGTGTGGACATAGGGAGTGAAGATAGCCATTGCATTTATCCCATAGAGCTGGTATGATGATTAGTAAGCTAATACCTGAAGCTCTAAGTTCCGGGGGCTCCAAATGTTTTTACAAAATTTTGTCATTGCTGTCATGATGTCCATAGAAAATCTGATGGCACAGAAGTAGATTTAGGATGCTAAGTTGGGCTAAGTTACAAACCTTAACTTTCTATTTGATAAAGGAGATAGAAGAGACTCAGAGAGAAATACTTCCTTGACCTGAAACAAACTGTCTAAGGTCAATAAAAGCCCAAGATAGGTGTCCTGTGTCTATTTCTGTGTCTACTGATACTGTTTTATACCTATCTCAAAATTTGGCTTTACCATATGACTGTTCATTTGGTCATAGATTTACATCTCTTGATTGTGATTATTGGGCTGGTACTGTTTGAAAGGGTTTTAAAGAATTCCATAACAATATTTGGCATCATAGTCACTATGTTTCCAGTGTCTGATTCAAGACCTTCAACTGCCAGATTGAAGTCCCCAGGGTCAGTGTAAACTCATTAATCTCCAGCCAATGCAATGACTCAAGTGTTGACTATGTCACTAGTGGATTAGCTTTCCTCTATGTGTTCTTCTCTTTCAGAAACCTTGTGGTCATTTTGTGGCTCCTGAGTCTTCCCTAAGTGTCTGCATCAAACATCTACCAAGGTGTCTCATGCAATGCCCGCTTCATTTAGACTTTTGAGAGCAGAATGGTATTTCCACAGTTCAAACTGGAACATTAAATTTTATAGTTCTAATCCTAGCACTGTCACTCATGAGCAGTATATCTTTAGGTAACTCACTTCTTGTTGAACCTCAGATCCATCAGCAGCAAGTTGGGAAAAGCACTATCCTGCTTTTCTGTTGATAGGATGAAACCCTGACCTAAAGTGTCTTAAGGAGAAAATTGTTTACTTAATTTTACAGGTTATAACACATCATTACGGAAACCCAGGTCAGGAACTTGAGACAGGAGCTTGAAGCTTGAATAGTATAAGATGATTGCTTACTTGCTCCCACAGCTTGTTCGGCTACCCTTCTTATGCTGCTGGTCCCACCTACCCAGGTATGGCACTACTATCAGTAGGCTCAGTCCTTTCATATGAATTAGCAATTAAGAAATGTCTCCTAGAGATGGCCCCAAGTCAATCTGATCTTGGCAAAATCAACTGACGCTCCCTCTTACCCCCCCCAAAACTCTAGGTTTCTGTAAACTTGAGAGCCATAGCTATGACAGGTATGTAATTTAAAAGACTACAGCATCATATGAGATTATAAATTCAAGTCACTGTATGGTAAACAGTGGTGCTAAATTCTACTGTATTAATTTTACATAATGTTTATAGATAAAAACAATTTTTTAAATAGCTTCTGACTAAGTAATTCTGAAATAATCTGGCTTCCCTATTTATCGGCTACCCTTGACTAGTGTTTTTTGCGGATATAATTCTTTGAAAATTCAATTAAGCAAGTTTCTATTTACACGCACATTTAAAGAAATGTGCAGAAAGCAAAGATTTGGATTTGGAAGTAGAATATTTCCTCTTGATCTCACTGGAACATGTTAGTGGTAATACTGCACCTGTAAAGACATTAAACTTATCTGAGACTCAGTTTCCTCAACTCTACACTAAACATGTGCTTACTAATCTGGCCCCTGAACATACATATATGGGAAAAAAGTGTGAGAACTCTTGTTGCTGTTATCATGGTAAGTATTATTCTTTATTAGTCCAGAAATATTTATGATTATTGAGTTCAATAAGCTAGGCATTTACATTTTACTTTGTACCCAAACCAAAAAGTCAGTGTTAACCATTCCATTTTACAAGTGCATAAAGTATGACTTGCAGGTCATTGAGACCTTCCCCTCTTTTCTCTGTCTGCAAGATGGCTAACATTTATGCTAAGCATCATCTTCCTTCAGACCTCTAGTGAAACCCAAAATTGTTGAAAAACATGAAGAATAATTAGGTGATTGAATGGTATGCTGTATTTGAAAATGTCTATCACATGCCCATGGAAAGTACTTTGCCCTTCTCCTAGTTCTTGAAGCTATTCCGTGTATTTTTCTCCTCTGTCTAAAAGATCAATATGACATTTGATGTTTTAAGAAATATAAGTGTTTGTGTGTGTTTTTCTGCTGCTGTTCTTCTGTGACTTTTCAGTTTTATCCAGCATTAGTCAGACCAATGTTTCAAAATTCAGGGTAGCAGGGGGGAGGTACAAAGGTATGGGCATGAGAGTGTGGAAACAATTCAAGGGCCAGATCCCAGTGCTTGACACTGGCTATTAAAGCACCAAGAAAATAAATTATGTGTTGCCCAGTGGTTTCTGGACATTCCTGAAAACTGGAAGTGCTCTTGATGTACACCAAATCTTACTGTGCTGAGCTGGCTCACAGTGTTTGTTCCAAGTGCTGCAAATCTGTCATGGAAGAGTGTTCCCAATGCCAGGCAGCACAGGAGAGAAGATGAATAGACAGCTGGCTCACAGACATGTTTTATTGGGCTAAACAAATGAAAACCTGCCAAAAATAAGTTGAGTAAAACACAACATTGATTGCTTTTAATGCGTTGCCCACTTGCTCAATCTCCATGAGCTTAACGCTTGCTTGTATTTCTTGGTTGCTAATGAGATCTTGAACAACTTATTGTTTAACTGTGTATTTGTCCACATGGGATGCTTAGTCTAGACACAGGACTTTTCATTTGGGCATCCCTCTTATTCTATATGCTTTGTGTGTGATAAATTGAAAGGCACTGTCCTTACCACAGTGAGAAACATTCAGGTAAACCTCAGGGATAGAACCATCTCATGGTGGTAGAAGCATGCAGTCAAAATGGCTTTTCTTGAAGGGATATATGATTACAGAGATGCCAAGATTTTCTAGAGTTTTAAGAAGTAACCGGGAGGGGGGGGATCAGATCCAAACATTTTTTGTGCCTTCATCATAAGGGAAGAAGGAAATTAATGATGACTTCAAGGTGGCAAAGATCCTGACTCCTCTTTGAAAATCTGTAATTAGCCAGCCAGAGGAAAAAAAAGAGAGAGATGAAATGTGGACAATTAGGAAGTAATTAAGATCTTAGAGAAGCAATGATGACAGAAAGCATTTAAGGGAATACTTAGCGATTAGGGAAAAACAGCAATCAGTGAGTTGGACAGCATGCATCCTAAGGTGTTCCAGGCTAGAGCTAATACAGTTACTGAAGCACTTAGAATTATTTCTGAAAAGTCACAGAAGAACAGCAGCAGAAAAACACACACAAACACTTATATTTCTTAAAACATCAAATGTCATATTGATCTTTTAGACAGAGGAGAAAAATACACGAAATAGCTTCAAGAACTAGGAGAAGGGCAAAGTACTTTCCATGGGCATGTGATAGACATTTTCAAATACAGAATAACATTCAATCACCTAATTATTCTTCATGTTTTTCAACATAGGAAGTGGGTCTCAGGATGGGAACTTCACTGTCGTAGGTGAGCCACTGATCATTGCTCAAAGTGGGAATCAGCTGCAGCCAATGTCTCATATGTTAGCAGGGTTTCTGCCCTTCCTTTTAAATTTTTTTCCTTTTCTTTTTTTAAATTGTAATTCTACAGGAAGGATTAATGAATTGGCTACAATCCAGGAAAACAAAAAGAAATGAGACTGCATCAGACAGGGGTTATAAAAAATAAATCACAGATCATAGCCTACAAACATAATAGCTTTCAGTAGAATTACAAAGAGAGCAGATGAAAAAGATCACTCGATGGTTTAAGCTGGACCAGAGTAAGTCAAAAAACTGTTTTGTGCAAAGTTAATTCAAATGGATTGGGAGAAGTTGTGCAAGGTTGAGAGTTAGGTCAAAGGCAAGAAGCAAAGAATTAAAGTTGGAAATAGTTCAAATGCAAGACAAGGCCTTAAGTCTGCTAAAGCTCAAAGACCTCACTGTATGATTACATCAGTACTCATGCCTTACAGGCAATATGTAAACAGGACTAGGCAAAGGTAGTAGATAAGCAGAGTCTTGCTGAACAATCTGCTTTGTTTTCTTACCATGAGAACTTATTACCTGTAAGTAGGAACTAAGTATAAGGCATAGAAGTAAAGTATGTTGCCTGACTGTGAACTACCCAAATACCTACCAGCAACACAGATTTCAAGACCCTATGTCTGGTCTGTTCTTGGCTTCTCTAGTTCCCATCCTTCCCTTTATAATTTACTGACTCATTGGGTCATCTTTGAGATGAACTCTTGTTCTTCTCCATCACTTTGCCTAGAATACTGACTGAATTTTACAGCACATCCTGGTAGTAGTAGCTGTAACTCTCTGCTATCATGGTTCAGATAATACAACTAATGTCCCCCCAAAGAAGAATATGACATGTTCTGGTCTGGGTCCTTAAGACATGGATTGACAAAATGGAGACCTTGCTCAGCTCTTCCTCTAGATCTCATAGGAGATGCTTACCACAGTTTACATGGTATATTTGTTTAATATTCCATAAATCTAGGGTCAGAAGAGCATCATTTTTCACAGAGCTCTGTGTGTGTGTGTGTGTGTTCCAAGGAAACAAACTTTAAGACTGCAACTTATATTTTATTATTTATTTTATTTACATTTCAAATGTTGTCCCCCTTCCCGGTCTCTCATTCTCTCATTCATGAGCTCCCATCCCATCTCCCCCTTTGCCACTTCCACCTCACTCCTCTAGCATCCCCCTTCTCTGGGGCATCAAGCCTCCACAGGACCAAGCACCTCCCTCCACAGATGCCAGATTAGACATGGACAGATATGTTTTTTCCCCACTCAACTATATACACTCACCAAAGTCTCCATGAGTGATGTTTGTGTAACCAATTCACAACCACAGGCCAAAAAGCCAATTACTTTTGAAATTAAACACAATTTTATGCAAGGCATTTTCTTTAACACATGATCTCATACACTTTTCATCAATTATATTAAAGAATTATCATTAGTCCTACACCATACTCCAGGAAATGAAGGCTCAAAGAAGCAAAAGGTCACACACAGTCTGTATTGGAAGAGCAAGACATTCAAGCTCAATCTATAGAGGAGGATGCCCACAATGCAATTATTATATTTTTCAGTTTCTTATCCTGATATAATAATTTTCTACAAACTTAGAGTCATAAAATAACATATAGTCATGGTTTTATAGTTCTGTAGGTCAGATTTTAATCTGTGTGAATGAAGGTGTTAATAGGGTTGCATTCCTTTCTGAATGCATGGGAAAGGATTTATTTCCTGGCCTTTCTAGCCTTTCGACCTTCATGCCCCACTCCAGCATCATAATACACAACACAGAATCTTCAAGTCTCTGGATCTTACATCATTAACTTTAATTCTTACGGTGACTACCTGCATCTGATAGGGATCCTTATCTCAATACTGAGGTTCCTGGATGACCTAGGACAATCTTCCTATGTCAAGATCTTTAATTTAAAAAATATCATTAATGTCCTTATATTTCATAGACTATTTACAGGTTTACTGATTAAATTGTAAACATATTAAGGATAACATTATTCAGTTCAATAAGAGGTGAGAAATATAATAGTAGAAGGCATAACTAATACACATTTTCCTAAAATGTATATTTTAGGAAATACACATTTGTATTGCTGGGTTTCACATCAGCAATATAGTGTGTGTATGGGGACATGTATCCAAATAGTGATGTCAGGTACAGGGACAATGGTTCAAAGGTTAACAGCAATTGTTCTTGCACAAGTCCGGGTTAGTTTCCAGCACCATCAGGATGCTTACAGCCATTTCCAATTCTTGTTCCAGACAAGCACCGTCTTCTGTTCTCCACAGGCATCAGGCTCATATGTGGTGCACACAGACATCCATACATGCAAAGCACTTATAAACATAAAATAAACATTAAAAAAACTTAAATGGTGAGATGCAAATCTGTGCATACTATTGTATAATAACCAAGTCCAACACCCTTGCCATTACTGTAGCACACAGCTTCTCAGAGAATGTTGTGCAGAGATAAAACAACTTACATCCTCAAATAGCAAAATGAAAGTGAGTCAAGTTATCATTAGGGACAGTTTAAAATAGAATAGCTGTCATTTGGGTTGGTGGGATATGGGGATATATGGTTGGCCAGTTTCTTTCTTTGGAATACCAAGAAATACACACACACACACACACAAACACACACACACACACACACACACACTTGAGATTAGCTGAATGCTATTGAGTTTGACTCAAAGTAAATTTTTCCTTCTTAACAACCATGTACAGAAAGGGTAAATACAGCTAGAGCTAGTTATCAGCTCAAGTACCAGGTCTTCTAGTGCTAGCTGTAAAAACACAATGCCACTCCTCTGAAGTTGGTGTCTGACTTTGAAGTCTGGCTGCAGTGTCTTCTTAAGAACAGTGAGTGAGCTGGTCTCTGTGTGGTACATGGAACTACCAGTAGCACAAGGATGATCTCAATAAACGGTGGGCATTCTTATTTCCTTTCCTTTGCACTGATTCAAGAAAAAGAGGCCAAAACATCTTGGCTTCATTTGAAAAAGGACCAATGTCTGTACATCTAACCTTTCTGAAGCCAACTTGTTCTCCCTCTTGCCTGTGTTGAAGGCTTAACTGCAGCCAGAAGATATAAGACAGACAAAGGAGGGAAAACAGGCAGAGGAAGGGAAAATGCATCCCATCCATCAGATACAGAGGAAAATTGCAATGCATTATTCAGGGCATTCAGTGGTGGGCCTCTGTTAGGAATGGGCAAGGGAACCAGAGGTCTTTTGAACTCCTCAGGACTTGGCGGGTTTCTGAGCAAGACCAGATGCCATAGCCCCTATTAGGCAGCTGTTTGCCAGCCACTGGGAACTTTTCAGGAAACATAGGGCTCTGAATAGGGCAGGAGGTTAATCAGCCACAGCCCCATTCTGGGAAAACCTTTTCTACAACTCTGCTTTGGAAGCCATGCAAGCACTCAACTGCAGGAAGCCAGGCTCAGAAGGCATATGAGACAGGACCCGGATCACCTGTAAACAGAATCAGTAATAGCTTTTAGAGGGAAGTTTAAGGGGTGATGGACAGTATTCCAGACTCAGAAAAATCTCTCCTTGTCACAGCATCTAACATTTCACTTTGATTCTCTTTGAGCATAAATTGATATAATTCTTTGGAGGGAAATATTTATGCAAATTAAAATGTCCATGTTCTTTGACCTAGAAACATCACCATTTGATATTTTACAAACCAAAATACACATAGCAGAAAGATAAATATAAACATATATGTACTCTCTCTCTTCTTCCTCTCTCTCTCTCTCTTTTTCTCTCTCTCTCTCTCTCATTCTCTCTCTCTCACACACACACACGAGTTCACTAATTATGCATACCAACAACAGATTAGAAACTGACATATGTGCCAGTGATGGAAAATATCAATAGAACACAAAAAATAAGAAACAAGGTTATTAAACATAATAAAGTAAATCCAAATTTTCTGAAGTTAAAAGATAATCACTTTTAAATAAAAGTAAAAGAAGCAAGTTTCACCATCATAAAGCAATGATCCTTAATGTAGAAGACTGGTCCATTGGTTTCACACATAAGTATGGATATAAACTATAGAGAGGATCACATTAAAAAAATAGTTAACAATGATGTCTGAAAAGAAAATAGTGATAGCAAGTTCTAAGAAAAGACTGTCCTTTTAGAGCACAAGATTTAGTTATTTTCATATATCTGAACAATTAAGTTTACTGGGCCTGGTGACAGTTGCCTGTATTTTCAGTGGAAAAGAAACAATGAAATGTATTTCCATCCATGAGAGCAGGAAAAAGTTTGGCAGCTGAATTCCTGCCCTTTATATCCCAAATAGAGGCAGTAGATGAAGAGAAGATAGTTCTGTCTGTGTCACACACACAATCAGAAAGTAGGCCAGGAGTCCTGGTGTGCAGTTCTGTTTCCACCTAAATTCACCTTCAGATACCATCCTATTAAGGTGAATATGCAATGCATAGCACAGGAAGTAATTGCTAGACCCTTTCATGGGTCGCTGTGCTACAGAAAGCACTCATGATGGTAGCTAGCTCCTTGTCACTAGTTGGCCTGTGATTCCAACCAAGTCATTTTTCTCTTTGAGTGTTTGACTTACTTTTTTCTCTTATACATAGTGTAAAGATTGCAGCATTCTTATGGTGATATTTTGAGTATTCAATATGAATTTGCTTTCATCCTTTGTAAGTAATACTCATTCCTTCTCACTTTGAAAATAAATGTTTTTCTTGGGGGAACATTGGGAAACAACAAGATTGTCCATGCCTCAAAATTTATAGTTCATATTTCTGCTGTCCTTGACTCAGGGTAGAATTTGAGAAACTGAAAATATTTTCCACATTTTGAGCTCATCATATCCATTGAATTCTTTAGGTTCTTCCTATTTAGAATAAATACATTTTTTAAAAAAACCCAAGTATGTCTTTTGTTGAAAATATGTCACTTGGGCTACAGAGTGCTATGAGTTCCTAGTCTGGACCATATTTTCTGGAGGGAGGGGATAAGGAGAAAGGGAAGTATGAGACAAGGTACTGCTTGGACAGAAAAGGGAACCTGGCTTCTCAGATAGGCAAGAAGATGTACCAGACTGCTGGCTGCAAACAGGGCAAGAATGATCACCAAGTCTGTATTCAGGAGGAGGCCCTGATAAAGTGGGGCAATGCTGATTGGCTGGCTCCAAAAACATCTCCCCAAACAGGTTTTAAAAGCCTGAAATTCCACCATTAATCCTACCAGTTAAGCCTTTGAAGGCCTCTGTTAGCATATAAATGTTTCTCTAGGGAGGAATAATAAAATTTAATTCAAGTGAACAAACATTTACTGACAGTAGTTTCAAAACAGGCACTTGTACAACATAGTAGGGTATCAAAAGATGGACAAGATATTTTGCTATCCTGTGGGAGCTTACATCTCACAGGGAATTGGAGGATGCATGTCAAATAACCTTAAAGAGGGCTGTCAAACACATGACATAGCAGGATGGTAGCTCTTTAGTTGTTCCCTCTTCTGTATATTTTATCAAGAGCTAAATTACAGCTTCACCTCGTGTTGGAAGAGGTGACATCTGTGTTCCTTGCCTGGAATGTCATAGGCAGCCATATGTGTTTTCCAAGCAAACAAAAGAAATGGCATGATTCTGGAAAAATGCATTTTTCAAAGATCAATCCAACTGGTTTAGAAAAAGACAGGGTAAATGCCAGAGAGACAGATGAGGAACCAACAGGAAAAGTTTTATAGAGCAAGAGACAGAGCTTGTGAGTAAAGGGCAAAGGAGAAGTGGTGGGGGAAGGCTCTGGAAGAAATTAAGGCACAGTACTTACAGTGGAAGCTCAGAACACAGTAGAACCTCCACCCCACCCCCCACCCCAACCCTGTGAGCTTAGAGTTGAGTGTGGAAGTAACACCAATCTAATAAAAATGATTACATGATTCAGAAAGCATAGTAGGTCCTTTAGAGAAAAGTGCCATTGCACACTAAGCAAGAATACTAAAGTTTTCTGTGAAGGGGTATTATGATTTTTTTTGGGGGGGGGGTGGGAGTCAGACTAAAAAATGAATATGAATGCAAGAGCCAGGGTTGGGAGTGTGACTCAACAGTAGACTGTTTGCTTAGCATTCATGATGATCTTAATTTCATCCTATCAATGAAATAATTAACTGAAGTAAGCCAATGAGATACCCGTTCATCCAAATGGGATGGCTACAGTCAAAAAGAGAGGCAACTAGAGAAACTAGAAGTCTCATGCTCTACTGGTGTGAAGTTAAAATGGTGCAGTTACTTTGCAAAAGAAAAACATTTTGACAGTTCCTCAAAAAGTTAAGCACGAAATTACCATATCACCAAGAAAATCCCCTATAGATATGTACTGATGTAAAAGGAAAGCACATATTTATGTAAGACTTATACATGTGTCTTCAAAGACACATCAGTCATAATACCAAAAGGCAGTTGGAAGCAACCAACTCAAGTAACCAACATTCATGAGTAAATAAAACCACATGAATCTATGCAATGGAAGACTAGCTCATAATATAAAAAGAATGGACTGTTGGCACAGGACAAATCGTGAATAAACTCAAAACATTTCAAGTAAAAGAAACAGATCACAAAAGAGCAAGCAGCATTGTTTATGAGTTTATTGAGATCAAATATTCAGGGGCTGGAGGAAGAGTTTAACTGTTAGGAACACATATTACTGTTGTGGAATATAAGAATTTTATTCCTAGCACCCACATCAGATAGCATGTGAGTGCCTGTAACTCCAGTTGCAGGGGGATCTAAAACGCCCTCTTCTGGACTCTGTGGTACTGCACATACATGTGCATAGCCCACCATACAGACAAACATGCAGGTACATAATTTTAAAATAAAATAATTTATTTTTTTGGTTTTTCAAGACAGGGCTTCTTTGTGTAGTCCTGGCTGTCCTGGAACTCACTCTGTAGACTAGACTGGCCTTGAACTCAGAAATCCTCTTGCCTCTGCCTCTCAAGTGTCACCACTGCCCAGAAAAATTAATTTTCTTATTAAAAAGATAAAACAATCCAGAATAGGCAAAACATAAAGACACAAAAACGAATGTCTATGGACAGGAAAGGAAAAGTGATGATTATTTCTTTTGAAGTAATGAACTGTCCCAAAGGTATGCAGCAGCGAAAGTTGCATTAATTACACTACACCCCACTAGATTGCTCACTTTATTTAAAATAGTGACTTTTACCTTGCATGAGGTGTAACTCAGTATTTCTGTAATACCAATGAAGTAAAAGAGGAGGAAAATGAAAGTATTGTTCTATCCAGAGGGAATCAAATGTATAAATAATCATGAGAGGAGAAGTATAATTGATACAGAAAGCTGAGGTCAAGATCAATGTGGTTAGAGTGTTGGGAACAAAGGAGTTTAACAGTACATAAGGGCAGAAATGCCAGGGCAGATCATATATATCCTTCCGGTTTGGTCTTTGTCCTCACAATAATGTGGTGTGGATAGAGAATTTTACGTAGGAAAATAACATAATTATACTCTTTGCCCATGTTGGGCATCAAAAAATGAAAGGAGTCACATAGGGCTGATCAGATGGCATGGAGCCAAGAAAGAGAAGATGGCAGGTCAAGAAAAAATGGGCCTGGGGTAGATACAGTGAGAGAACAGATGAGGAGTGAGGCTGGGGAGTGAATGATGAGGAGAGTTCTAAGTTCACTAGCTAGTATGAGTCTGAGCTAAAGCAGCATTTAGTTACAACCCACTGTGTATCAGAAGCAGAACAAAGCATTTTATATCCATGTCTTTTAATGTTCACACAAAAACAATGAGGTTATTTTTATTCTCCCTATCATTTAGAGAGAGACAGGCTTGAAGGGGCTAAGCAACCTCAAGATATAGCCAAGGAGAAAGCAGTAACATAGGGATAAAATGCAGGTGCCTGGTGCCACCATTCTCTACATTACAGCCTTGCACTGTGACTTGAAAGCTAGAGATATAGCAAATAACTTTCTACACAGACCTGACTCCAGTCTCAGTAGTAGCTGCCTGGAGCACTGAGTTGAGACAAATTCAGAGCTCAAGCTCAGGCCCAGCAGGAAAAAGAGATCATGATTGATCAGTAATGCATGCCATGGGTACAGAGAAGTGGTGCTGGGGGAAGGGCTTGTCTGCCATTTCTGCCAGTGAGATCAGAGGAGGAGGAATGAACATCTGGCCAAGAGCATCCCAAATGGCCACCTCTAAACCACTAACTCATGCAGCTATAGGTGAATCTCAGGAATGCGATGCTGAGCAAAGACATCAGAAACAGCACACTGTCTACTCCAGAGAAAGCCAGGAAGCTTTCTGTATAAAGGGCCTGAGAGTGAATATGTTAGGCTTTGGGAGACAGACACTCTCTGTCACAACTCTCCAAGCCTGCCAAAGTGGTATGAGAGCAGCCATGACAGTCTGTAAACAAATGAACCTGGCAGTGTGCCAACAGATCTATTTATAAACAGCCAACTACGAACACCATAAATTTGTGTGCAGCAAGAAATATCCTTCTTTGCATTTTCTTTCTAGCCATTTAAAACGTAAAAGCTATTCTTGAAGTACAAGTCATACGAAAAAGGCAAAAGGATGCACTCATCAAACAAGCCACAGGCTGCTGACCTCACCCATGTGTATTCATATATAAAGAGGGCAGTAACGGGGCTGGAGAAATGGCTCCATGTGTTAAGAGCATGGGTTGCTTTTTCAAGAGGACCTAGTTTGATTCCTAGCACCCATATGGAAGCTCATAACCATCTGTAACTCCAGTTTCAGGCACTGGTCTCTCTGGCATGCAAAGGTCCCAGGCATGCAAATGGTGCACAATCATGTGGCTAAACACACATGCACATAAAATAAAATGTAAATGTTTAAAAAATAAGATAGTTAGAGATATCAGATTATGGTCTACCTCTGTGTGAATTGGACTAAATGGAAGGACCCAGAGAATTTTGTAAGGTTGTGGACATGCCCTTAGTTACAGATTCACAAGTTTGTCAAAACTGGCAGAAATTGATACTTAATGGTTTGCATTTTCCTAATCTCACCTGCAAAGTATAGTTTTGAATGGAAACCACATGGAAGCAGGGGCTCACCACCTGGCGAAGGTATCCAATGATTACCTTGAAGAAAGACTAAAACTTGCAAGGTAGGGGAAAAATGTGAGTACTGTGAAATTCTATCAAGGCTCAACCATGGACAATAGTAACGAAAATAGGATGAAAATTCTATTTCACAAGAGGCAATGGAAGCATACCCTCATCCACATGCCTTATTCTGCAAAGACTCTAGCTCGGAAATAATTGCTTTGCACAATAATTGGGAGATACACTTTGGGAGCTGGCACAAGTGGAGCCCGATACAATTTGGGGAGATTTGTTACGCTCAGCTCCCTTCTATCAATTCCAGAGGCTCAGATATTTCTGACCTGTTGCCTGGCATATTGTGAAAACTGCTTTTATTTACTGCACTTCCATTAAAAGATGAAATTCATGAACAGGGGCTTACAGGGCAGAAAATCACCATTTACGTCTCCACTTATCTCTCCACACCGTCCAACAACTCATCTCCTTGGTGCCTACAATCTGGCTTTGACAGCCAGCTTCAAGGCAGCCTGAAAGTATCTAGAGAATTAAGACTAATAGACAGGCTGGGCTAGGCTGAGTAAAAATGGTGGTCCTGAGATGGTGCACAGACATCACAGCCACAGAGGATAGGCTAGGTTGAAATGGAAATGGATGCATGCAAAGTTAGATTTTTTTTATAGAGCATTAAGTTCTTTAAAATATGTATAGGGTAGACTATTGAATACATGACGCAGTGGAAGAAGCTTTTGATTCAAAAGGTGTCTTAATCACTGTTCTATTGTGGTGAAGATACATCATGACTAAGGTAACTGTTATGAAAGAAAGTGTTTAATTGGGGGCTTGCCTACAGTTTTCAGAGATCCAGCCCATCATCACCACAGTAGGGATTATGGGAACATCAAGGTAGGTTGTGCTACAACAGTAGATGAGAGCTACATCCTGATCCATAGGCAGAGAGAAAGTGCCTAGGCCTGGAATGAGATTTTTAAAACCTCAAAGCCTATCCCAGTGACACACTTTCTTTAACAAGACCACACCTACTCCAACAAGGCCACACCTCCCAATTTTTCCAGTTTTTTCAGAGTCCCACTCACAGTTTATTTTCAAACTACCACATTCTCCTCCCTGGCTTTCATGGTCTTGTGGGCATTTCATACTACAGAAATGCATTCAGTCCAACTTCAAAGTCCCCATAGACAATTACCATCTCAACACTCTTTAAAAGTCCAAAGTTCAAAGTATCTTTTGAGACTTGCACATTCTCTAAACTGTATGTCAGTCCCTGTAAAAATTAAGATTAAAAAACAAAAATAAAAAAAACCATATCACATGTTTCCCATATACAATGGCACAAAACATACTTTCCATTCCAAAAGGAAGTAAAGGGATCATAGTGAAGAAATACTGGACCAAATCAAGACCAAAAGCCAGCAGGACAAACACCCAGTTCTACATCTACATGTCTGCTGTCAAAGAACTCTTAAGATCTCCAACTCCTTTCAGCATTGTTGATGCAATATACTTTCCCTGTATCTATTCTTGGGCTGGTTCCCTACCTGGTCCGATGCTTTTCTTGGCATGTATCCTACAACTCTGTAGTATCTTGGGGGCCCCAATACAATCCAAGCTTCACCACAACACCATCACACAAAGGTCCTCTCTGGGAATCCATGCAGGAATATGTCTGACACATTCTTGGCCTCAGTAATTTTCCTTAACTATGCAGGGGCATTGCATAGCCACTTGCATTCTATACTCTAAAGCTAGAACTACGTGGCCAACTTCTGCTGCACGTTGGACCTGGGACATGGCCTCTTCTTTCAATTATATTCCCCTCAGCTTCCTGTGGTTGATGGTTTCCATCACAGCTTAAGCGTTCCTTTAATTCCTTTTCACAAGTTGGAAGCTTGGCTGGGTAAGATTTTGCCCTCGGGCTTCCATTTCCTTTATTTTATTTAGCACTAGGCTTTAAACTTTTTATCTCCTTGAGCAATGGACTTGGCTCCAGCAAAATATTTCATGGTTTACCTTTTATCCTCAAACTCTGCATTTGTTTTTCTTTGCCCCCTTTCTCACTCTCATTACGGATTTGCATAAGTGCGGTCAGTAATCACCACTGGAAACACTCACTATTAGGCTATCTTGAAGTCGCCTCTGCTAATGTCATTAATCTAAAACTTTTCAATCTACCTTCAGGCATATTTTTTTATAACAATGACAAAACCCAGCCATATTTTTGGCAAAATATCACAACAATGGCCTTTAGGTCACTTATTAATATTCTTCCCCTGTAAAAGTTCATGATCTGGACTGTCATAATTTGCACTGGTATTATCAGCACTGACTTCTGTGCTTCTATTAGCATGACTCATTAATCCCCATTTAAAGCCTCCAACTGCTTTTCTAATCCAATATCCACATTCCAACAAGAATTAGCATGGCAGAGGCCTGTCACAGCAATGTCCCAGTCCCTGGGACGAGCTCTTTCTTAGTCATTGTTTTACTGCTGTGAGGAGACACTATGACCAATACAACCCTTATGAAAGAATGCATTTCACTGGGGACTTGCTTACAATTTTGGAGATTTACTCCATTATCATCATGATGAGGAATATGGTGGCATTTAGGTATACTCTGGAGCAAGAGCTGATAGCTACATCCAGATCCAGAGAGAGAGAGGGAGAGAGGGGGAAAAGGACAGAGGGAGAGAGGGAGAAAGGGAGAAAGGGAGAGAGAGAGAGACAGAGATAGAGACAGAGACAGAGACAGAGAGACAGAAAGTCAGAGACAGAAAGAGATAGAACCTAGACACGGGCTTTTGAAATCTTAAAACTCACACACTTCCTGCAACAAGGCCACATCTTCTCCAACAAGGCCACACCTCATAATTCTTCTAAGCCTTCCAAATAGTTATATTCCCTGCTGATTAAGCATTCAAATATTTCAGCTCATGGGAGCCATTCTTATTGAAACGACTACACAAAGGCAATCTTCACTTTAGTCAATCCATTCATTCTTTTTAGCACAACACATCTGAGTTTAACCAAGTTAGAGAATTTCAGCTTAAAAGTTTGTGATATAGCCAAATAAATGACTAGAAAAAGAATATGAGCTCCTTCGTGCCTCTGATCCTTGTTCTCCCCTTTGTGAAAAATGAACTGGGAAAGACTGAGCAATACATTCTGGCCCTATTTTTTTTAAAGATGTATTCGTGTGTGTATTCGTGTATATGTGTGTGTATGTATGTGTATGTGTGTTTGTGTGTATGTGTGTATGTATGTGTATGTGTGTTTGTGTGTGTGTGTATGTATGTGTATGTGTGTTTGTGTGTGTGTGTGTATGTATGTGTATGTGTGTTTGTGTGTATGTATGTGTATGTATGTGTGTATGTGTATGTATGTGTATATGTGTGTGTATGTATGTGTATGTATGTGTGTATGTGTATGTATGTGTATATGTGTGTGTATGTATGTGTATGTGTGTTTGTGTGTGTGTGTGTGTGTGTTTGTACGTGTGTGTGTGTTTGCTTGAACCTATATGTACCACATGCATTAACATCCCCTAAACTGAAGTTACAAGCTGTTGTGAGACACCATGTTGGTTATGGGAAATGAACCCAGGTCCTCGACAAGAGAAATGTTCTTAACTACTGAACTTCTTCTCCAGCCCCTCTAAAGTTTTTAACTAAATATCTTGGTGAGCTTCAAGGAAGTCATTTCTTCTGGACTGGTCTGTGGAGTGAATACAACTGTTTTCTAAAGGTCTTGCCAGACTACTCTTATCTGCAAAGAAAATCCATAATATGTGTCTCATTGTATTGGTCATACTGTACCTTGGGTTGAATACATATCACTCTTTCATGTATGTCTTTAATTATTTGCAAAAATGTAGATAATGGAAGGGTAGGAGAAAGTAAGGATCGGTGAAGCTCTGAAGGACTGATCAGTGGTGGGATGCTACATGTAAAAATGAATTTAAAGGACCAGGAACAACATTAGACAACAGAGAAGTGGAGCATGAACATACACAGAAAACTCACTGGGATAAATTGTATGTATATATTTTCAGAGTTTCTAAAGCTTTCTGGGGCCTCCACTTCAGAAAATAGACCATAACCCTTCTCTTATTTTAGAATAATTTTCTGAATTACATGGGAGCACCAGGCCTATTAATTTTGTATCTGTGAAAGGAACATAAGGGAATAATATATGGTCCCTTTCACTTATTGGGAAGTATGAGTCAGACACAGAAAATGATATAGTGTAAAAAATAATTAATTTTAAAACAGTATTTCCAAAGTATGTAATAATAATAATAATAATAATGATAATAATCAGAATAAATATATAAAGTAGGGGGTATAAAATATTGTTTTGAAAATAAATTGCAACGATGTGCAGGAATCAGACTTCCTGGAAGGGGAAGTGGGTAGCAGGGGCAGTGATCAATGTTTGATTATGACCAAGGAGAGTTGTGGCTAGGTACAAGCTATTTAGATCAAGCAAGTATACATAAAACTCCAGCCCTTGACAGAGTTATGACTGAGGGAAGTTAAAGAGAAATTACACAGAAAAAAAAAATAGTGGAGAAAGTGGTAGAAACAAAGAAGGGTTAAGTAGAGTCAAAAGACAGAGATATGTGTAGGATAATCTGGAAGCCCCAGGAGTTCTGGTTCTTTAACCAAAGAAAATACTGTGGTTGGATACCCTAGGGACAGCAAACAGGAAGAGCATGCCTAGTTCCAGAACGCTGTAAGTTGATAAAGGATGAATGGGACAACAGTGGCTGCCTAGAGTGCTCAGTGATAAGGCAAAAAGGGACACCTGGAACCCTGCCTTTCTCTTCACTGCCAACTCTAAGTTGCTAAGGTTACCTTCTTGACTGCTTAATTAGAGAACCTGTCACTCTTTGACAAAGATGAAGAGGGAAGGAAAAAGTAAAAGCCTACATTTCATAATCCTAGACAAGAACAAAATTATATACCCAGTCACACATTCATAGACACCCTGCCTACAGTCAAAGATGAAGTTGTCTGTAGCAAAAGTATATTATGTTACTAGTTTGGAGATTGCTGGGAACCCATAGCTATACTCTGTTACCAGGGAGCATCAGTTGCCTCTCATAACGTTAAGCAGACATAAGATCAATAATTCAGGAAGAAGAAATGGTCCACTCATTCTGTTACAGATTTTGTCCAGCAAACCTTAGTAATCCCATAATGTGGTGCCCATTTTAGACATCAGGAGTTAAGACATGCTGAGATATTTCTCCTATGCTACATTCTAAGACTGTGAGGGATAATGTGTTTGTTATTTTGGGATTGTCCTTGTGAGCTTGAATACAGAGAATGAGATAGGAAGTGTGGAGAACAGGTAGGGAACCAAAGCAGGAAGTAGAAGGTTTAGTGAGTGGATGGAAACTGAAGACCTCAGAGGAATGTCCTCCTCTGGCTCTAGAGGTGACTAACATCTCTCTCTCCATACTGCAGTGGGATGCCATCTCTCAATTCCTCCACTGCTTTTGGGTATTACTAAGTAATGCTAGATGTTCCATGCTCAGAACATGCTACGTACACTGCAACATTCCCCTTTCTTCTTCCTTCACCATAAAACTTATTTTGGCCTAATCAAATCTCCTTTCTCCCAAGAGGAAGTGGGGTAACACTTTAAGCTGTGTGTAAGATAGTCTTTTTATAGAGAATTCATTAGTTGATGAGAAAATTATAAAATCACTTTTATGCTTAATCCTACCTTGACATTAACAAATTTTGGAGACCCTAGACAGATTTTTTTCCTCTGTGGATCTCATAGTCTGTAGGCTGTTGTCTTCTTAATGTTGCATATAGGCTAAATTGGACAATTTATCCTATTGAAAAAATGAGTAACTTATAAGCTTAGATTTGTGGCTTATTCAGTAAGCCATCTCTATCCTCTATCAGAGGACCTAGTATGCAGTAGGAGCTCTAAAATTTTTTACTGAGCTGAAGTATTTTCTATAATATTCTGATAATAAGCATTTATTTCTTCATTTCACATTTAACATTCAATACATAACAAAATACCGTATTTATATTCACTGAGTTTCTCAATGATTACTGGAAATAAATATCAAACCAAAATTATCGAAACATCCAATAAGGTGCTACCAACAACAGATGCTTGCATGTAAAACAGGAGGAATAGCTCTCAGACACCTGAAGTGTCAAAAGTGGCATGAAAATCGGCACAAGGCATCCAGCATTAAAAAGTAAATGAAAAAAGAAAAAAATAGTGTGCAGGCAGGACCTTTCAAGGCCACCTTGTGCAAGGCCCCGAGGCAGACAGACTTGCAGCACTTGCAGCATCAAAAGATTATCAGTAGGGCAGAAGAGATGGCTCAAGGAATAAGGCACTTTCTATACAAGTATAAATACCCCAAGTGGATTCCCCAGAACTACCTTAAAGGGTAGGTGCACACACACACACACACACACACACATACACTACAAAAGGTTACCAGAAAAGATGAAAGACAGAAAATAACAGAAAAAAAAAAAACCAGAAAAAAGGAAGGTAGTACATGAGGGGATACCAAACAGAACGCATAACAAAAAGTCATCATACATCCTCAAGTTGTGTCTGTGTCTCACTGCCCCCTCCTTCTCCTCGCAAGAAGATGCTGACTCTGGATTGTCAGGCACGGCCTATGATCATAAGCAGCAGAACGGAATCAGCATCATCTCCCTTCAGCAGGGAAACTACTCCATCTTCTATACCAGCCCTTGAATTAGATGCCTTGCTTTACTGTCAGTGCTAGTGCAGAAAGGACAGTATATGTCTCCCTGTACTTCCTGCAGCTCCAAAGCCACTTCAGGAAATGGCAGGGAAGACTTCCTCTCAAGAAAAGGCCTCGCAGGAACAGAAACTCTTTTTTTTCCCCTGCTTTATACATCATGGTCCCAGATTCTTCCAGAACACTCTCTTTGCTTAAAAATAAACAAAGTAAATGGAGTTGAAAGTAGGCAGCTAGCCTAGAATGCTGGAATGTGGGAGGGATTACTCAGTGAACACAGTAGGAAACACCCCGAAATGAGAAACCACGGCACTCCACCACAGTCTATGGCTGCAGGGCAACTGTTTGTAGCCACATATTAATTAACCCTTAATCCTGAGTTTTCTGCCCAGTATTTCCAGCCTCTTTCCAAATCACATACAGACTAAAGATATAACTGAATGTTTTCCCTTGTATTCTGCAACAGAGCTTAGAGGCTTTCCTGCCCTCTGGTCATTGCTCCTGTATCTGACATCAGTTACCCCTCATTGGCCATAAAAGAATGCATTGAGTGTACAGAGAAACAAGTATAGATATTATGCTGGAGCTGCAAGTCGAACCAAATAATAACGCGATAAATTCTTAACTGTATCCTACCATGCTGCTCCAATGGCATATGCTTTCCTCTCTCTCCCACCCAGGCAGGGATTAAAGGAGTCTTTTGCAATTTATCCTGCATCAGAAAGCACCTGCAAGTCTCGCGCTTCCACATCACTCCTTCCTTTGCTCACAATCTAAAAGTAATTTAACTTCCTATATGAAAGAAGAATCAAAAGAGGCTGGCGATGGGAAAAGAGGGCTTTGGGCTTGTTTGTTTCCTTTTAAACTTGCTCACTGACTACAAAGCTGTTTCCAACAGTAGCAGAAAGTCCCTCCCAAGGCACTTGAAGGAGATGGGAACACACAAGCCTAAGTGCATGATGCTGCAGTTTGACTAAATGATCGCTACATTTATTACAGAGAAAGAAAATAAAAACTACAGAGATATATTTAGCTGGTCACTCCCCTCACTTGCTTGCAGAAATCTGGTCACAGCTTAAGAGAATAGGAAATTGAGGAGAATATTCCTGGGTCATTATGAAAATGACTTCCATATTCTATGATCCCCTTCAGGGAGTGAAAGTTGGGAACCGGCACAGCTGTATTTTCTTTTTTGTTTTTTGTTTTTATTTATTTTTATTAGATAGTTTCTTCATTTGCATTTTAAATGCTACCCCAAAAGTCCCCTATACCCTCCCCATGCCCTGCTCCCCAACCCACATACTTCTGCCTCCTGGCCCTGGCATTCCCCTGTACTGGGGCATATTTCTATCTCCTGCCATCTACCTCTTTTCTTGGGGACCGCCTCTGACTTCCAATGCCACATGAAGGGGAAAGCAGCTTAAACTTAACTGTTCACTCATTCTGTGAATATTTGCTAATTGTGAATCACTCCTGTGGAGATGCAGGAGGTATAGTGTGTTGGAGAAAATTAGCAAGATCTCTGTCCTTACAGAGTTTGCCCTCAAGGGTCATAGCACAATAGACACATGTACCTCCATGTGTATTCCTGAGTGACAGTGAAAAATGAGTGAATGTGGCTATGGATTAAGATTAGAGAGCAAAGGAAGGCTGGGTAAGGGGCCCCAGCTAGCAGGAAGAGGGTAACACAGGTTCAGGTACAAGATTACAAGGTCTGGGTGGGCACTGACCTTCTAACTACCTGGACTTTTGTATCATTCAAATCACTGGGGACATCACAAACAAAATAAACAGAGCACTTCTTGGACCCAGTTTTCCTGTATTCTGATATGACAGGCACATATTTTGATGACCTGCACATATTTTGGGAATTTCTACTTGTTTTACTTTTCCCTGTCTGTTTGTTTATTATGAGAGCTGCATTTTATATATTTTAAGAGTTTTAGCTTTACATAAAATCTGCTGAAAATGTATCAGGTTCCCACATTTTATCCTTCATGGTCTCAACTATTATTATTATTATTATTTGCATCACTTGCATTTTTCTTTCTTTTTTTCTTTTTTCTTCTTTTTTATTAGATGTTTTCTCCATTTACATTTCAAATGCTATACCCAATGCCCCATATACCCTCCCCCCACCCTGCTCCCCAAACCACACACTCCTGCTTCCTGGCCCTGGCCTTCCCCTGTACTGGGGCATATGATCTTCACAAGACCAAGGGCCTCTCCTCCCATTGATGGCCGGCTAGGCTATCCTCTGCTACATATGCAACCAGAGACACAAGCTCAGGGGGTACTGGTTAGTTCATATTGTTGTTCCACCTATAGGGTTTGCAGACCCCTTTATCTCCTTGGGTACTTTCTCTAGGTCTTTCATTAGGGGCTCTGTGTTCCATTCAATAGATGACTGTGAGCATCCACTTCTGTATTTGCCAGGCATAGGCATAGCCTCACAAGAGAGAGCTATGTCAGGGTCCTGTCAGCAAAATCTTTCCGGCTATGTTGAACTGGTTGTAACCACTCTTCATACTCTCTTGGATGAATGTTCATAGCTCACACTACAGATTCCACTTTGGGGTAAATGCACACCCTCCAGCTTTAAGTGGTCATACAGACACATGTATCCAACATTTGCATATCATACAAAAGGTTTCAGTGCTCTGGAAGTCTTCCGTGGCTCTATCAGGTCCCTTTCTCAGCGCCTTCCTCCTTAGGCCTGATATGAACTCATCTTTCCCTTATCTCAATAGCTGTGCTTTTTCCAGAATATCATGTCGTTGAATTCACAGTATGTGGCCTTTTCGGATTGGTTTCTTTCAATTAGAAATATGCTTTGAAGATTCCTATATCTCTCCATATTTTGATTACTGAAAATATCCCAGAGTTTGCATGTACTATGGTTTCTTTATCCATTCACCTACTGATGGACAACTTGTTTCTATCAAGTTTGTTCTGTGGATATACGTTTTCAAACATTTGAACAAATAAGAACAACAATTACTGGATTGTATGGTAAAAGTATATTTTATATGAAACTGCCAAACTGCTGAACCCTAATTAATTAATTAAATTATTGCATGGTAGATTCCAATTATTCTAATGTACTGCTGAGGTTGAATATATGTATACCTTGAAAACAGGTTATACATTTTGTTATAAGCACAATAGGAAACCACAATAAGTATAGCCAGAGGCATAATTAAACAGCTTATTAAGACTATGAGTGCATATGTGCACACTTGCATGCTTGTGTGTGTGTGTGTGTGTGTTCTTGTGTATTCAGGTGTACGTAGAGGTCACAGAACAACCTCAGTTGTCATCCACAGAAGTAACATTTACTTCATTTGAGACGGTGTCTCTCCTTTGCTTGGAGCTCAGCAATTAGGCTAAGCTATCTTGCCAATAAGCCCCAAATCTCATTCCATCTCCACATCCCAAGGCCTAAGATTACAAGAACACTATGCCAAGCCTTTTTACATGGGTTCTGAGAGTCAAACTCAGGTACTCATGAGTACTTATGAGGTAAGGACTTATTGATTGACCTATGATCCCAGTTCCTGAAGCTCATGTCTATAAAGTCTCTGGCAGCATCTAAGGATAAAACATGTAAAAGCCTACAGAAAGTGAGAGCAATAAAGAGTGAGAATCAAACAGAAGACTACTGAATTATAGGTCACCCTCAACAGTAATGTGTACCAAGACAGAGCAGTGGGAGAAAAACAAAGAAACAAACAAAAAAAACCAATAGCTTTGATGGTGTTACATAACAAAATGGAACAAAACAGAGGAGGAAATTAAAGAATTACAGCAGATCCTACCAGTTCTGCTCTAGAAGGAAGTATAGCAAGCATAAGTGGTTGCTCCCTTCTTCTTTTCCTTCTCCTCCTCTTTCATGTGTAGTTTGCTTGATCAGTGTTGAAAGAAAAAGCTGTCTAGGCTCATTTTAATTGATACTTTAAAGGACTACTAGATCCAGTACCCTAATTGGACATTGGCCTTTATGGTCAAAATCAGTCTCTTCTGTTCAGGATAAAGGAATCTATGATATGTTATATGATAGTTTAGCTCATTTCTGTAGTTTTTATCTGTAATCAAAGGTTGGAATTCTATAAGCACTTCATTCTCATTCATATTCATTCATATATTCATTTGCTCTCTCTCATATATTTGTGTGTATATGCATGCATGCAAGTGTGTGTGAGTGTGTGTGTGTGTGTGTGTGTGTTGTCTGGAGTTCTTTATGTAGATCAGGCTGCCTTAGAAGATCTGCCTACCTCTGTGTTGGATTAAAGACCTGCCTCACCACCCAGCAGAAGCAATGCTCTCTTAGAAGTGTTTATCAGCCTTCCAACTTTTCTTCTGAAACACTAGGGCAGATATTTTCATGCCCCAAGGACAATCTCTTTTAATAAGAGTTGGTATAAATAGTGCAGGAACAGCAGAGAGGGATAAGAAAGGAGTCATAAGAGCAATGGAAAATGATCTTAAATATTTACCAGAACAAGAACCAAACACATAGATCCTCTTTATCAGTTGATGCTTTCAGAAACGATTTCATATCTAAAAACCAGCTGAGGTTTGTGGGTGATGGTTCCAGAGGTAACTCAGCATATCTGGAACCATATTTGACAGTAGAAGAGGCCAGGAAGTTAGGAGGACCTCTCATCAGAAGGAAGGTGGGATGCCCCTGTAAGTCCTTGACAAAACCACTCTCATCTAAGGTCCATCCATCTGATCTACTAAAAATACCACACTGGGAAGGTTCACCAGCTCAAAACTGTGTCAACTCATTTAAGCAAGAAGCAATGGTCAAGATGATCAACAATGAGATCTCCTGGACAAGGGGGAAAGATAGGGCAGGCTTGGGTTCTAGATGATAGACAAAGGACATTAATGACATGGACGCATGGGAAGAAAGACAGATGGACAGAAAGACAACAGATGGACAGAAAGACACACAAAGGAAAAGTGGGAGGTGGAGTAGAGAGAAGAAAAAATTATTAAGAGCAAGGTGAAAGAGGACAAAGGGGACTCTAATGAGTATAGAAGAAGGAATACAGAATGTGGGGATGAAGAGGAAGCTGAGAGAGAAGGGAGGTAAGATTGAACAGGAGCCAAGAGCATGTGCATTCCATCTGTGTGTCCTCATTCCCAGGGAGTGTATGAGCAATCTGTCTCTCTGTCTCTGTCTCTCTATCTCTCTCTCTCTCTCTGTCTCTCTGTTTCTCTCTCAAATACTCATGAGTCTTCCATGGAAGCCCAAAGCTTTGTGTCCATGTCAGGCAGCTTCATTTACACTCCTCTTGCTCCCAGGGAGCCTTGTCTATCTTAAGGCCCAGATGCTCAGTGAGCAGACCTTGGTGTGTTTGAAAATTAATTGGTTTGCATTTAAAACTAGATCTTTTGCTAGTTATGAGTTATATAGTCATTTGTCAAAAAAGGCAGTTCTACCAACATTTATGGACACCTATTTAGTAAAATATTTTTTCAAGGTAACAAGACCAAAAGCCCAACACTCCTTCCACTTCCTTGAGGACCTCATCTACATGGCTACCTACCTGAACTTTCTGCTTTGTGGTTCAGTAGGAAAGCCACTGACTACATCTGGTCATTACTGAGATTTTAATTAATTAAGTAAAATCTAAAACTCAAGTTTTTCAGTCATGGTAGGTATACAGTGTTACACTATGCCAGGGACAGGAGTAAGTAAAAGATAAGCATCAATATTTCAACAGAGAAGATGGGATTTAAAACATATGTGAAATAAAGTGTCCTGAATAAGCATGTGCAAAACTTAGGAGAGGAAGGGACCAGCAATGGACACTTTCATCATTAAATTTCCAAAGCAGAAGTTTATGTAGGCAAGGACATCCCAACGTAGTTGGAAAAAAATAGCTTATTTCCCCAGAACAGTTAAAAGCCAACTTTGGCTGAAATATAGGCAGAAAAATATGTGAGAGAACAGTTATTGATGTGGTTCTTGTAGAGAGTTTGAATGCCAAAATATGTACCCTTAGTCCCATAGGCAATGGGGATCCACTGGGGATTCAAAGCAAGGGAGAAACAACCCCTGAACATGACTCTTTAGGAAACATAGGATGTACCTTCTTAAAGTAGGCACTGGAGCAGTACTAGAAGAGACTGGGAGCACCACGAGGAAGGCAGGAAAACAAAGTAGCTGCTATTAGGATGCACTACGAAGGCCATACAAGAGTTTTATTTTGCCCAAAATAAAAAAGGCTCTGCCAGAACATGACAAATACGGAGTTGGATGCTCGCAGCAACCAATCATTGGATTGAGCATGAGGTCCCCAACAGAGGAGTTAGAGAAAGGACTGACGGAGCTGAAGTGGTTTGCAACCCTATAGGAAGAACAACAATATCAACCAACCAGACCCCCCCCCCCCAAGGCTCCCAGGGACTAAACCACCAATCAAGGAGTACACATGGATGAATTCACAGCTCCAGCAAATGTAGCAGAGGATAGCCTTGTTGGGCTTCAATGAGAGGCCTTTGGTCCTGTCTTCAATAGATGTGTCAATGTAGGGAAATTCAAGGGTAGGGAGGCTGGAGTCGGGGGTGGGTGAGGGAACACCTTCATAGAAGCAGAGGGAGGAGAAATGGGATAGGGGGTTCCCATGGGGAGGCATGGAAAAGGGGATAACATTTGATATGTAAATAAAGACCCCCCCCCAAAAAAAAGAATAGCTTCTAAAAGTGTAACTACCACTGCAGAAGCCAGATCCCTGAAGTCATTTCCTGAGCTAATATCCTCGCACAGGACTCATCCAAGAAAGTCAAGCATCTCCACAATCATTTGCCAGCCCATTAAGTTACACTGCAGGATCCTTTCTCTGGAGACCACCTTCAGCAGCAGAGTCCCCTCAGAAGACCCTAGGGCAGGGTCCTTGAGAAAAGGGTGAAGAACGGAAAGAGAGAAAGACATAGAAAATGAGATGGAAAGGTATTTAAGGAACATATGCTGGAGAAATCAAAACAAATTCTAAGCCATTTTTACTAGAAGAGATTTTATGGAGCGAGACGTCCCCAAAATGAGTTTTGAATTATACTCTGCACCTCATAAAACAGGAGAACTCTTGGCAGCATGCACACATAACACACACACACATAACACACACACACACACACACACACACACACACACGAGAGAGAGAGAGAAAGAGAGAGAGAGAGAGAGAGAGAGAGAGAGAGAGAGAGAGAGAGAGAGAGAGAGAGAGAGAGAGAGAGAGCCCTGCATCATCTGCCCACTTCTCCACAACAGGTAAGGATCCAGGTAAATCTGTTGAAGGTGAGAGAATCTAGGACTGCTCTTACATGTTTGTAATAAGAAGCACTCTCATTCCAGTCTTCCAGAAAGGTAGACGCGTTCTCTCAGCCTTGGCCTCATTCTATATAGCAAGCAGACTAGTATGGAAGAGCCTTGGGAGCCCTGGGAGCCCTGGCAGTCATGGATTTGGATCGCCTCTGGGTTTTCATCACTCTTCTGTCATTCAAAAGCCAGAGAAAGCATTATGATGCATCCTTCAAGACCACCCAAGTGCAACATGGCAGAGAGCAAACTCAGAGTAATCCAAAGTGTGTGGGGTTTGGGGGTTGGTGAGAGGGATGCTCATGAATCTTAAGACACCAGAGATTAAATTTCTGATTCATCTCTGAAGTGTTATTTCCTCTTGTTAACATCAGAGTTAGAGGGAAATCAGCACCAAGGGGCTAAGATTGCTACATCATATTTCCAAGAATCAAATATACTTATGAAGCTTTCTCCTGTCTTTGCCTGCACCAAAGGTCGGTTTAGCCTCCGGATCGTCCTTGGTAGGTGTGTACAGCCTGCAGCTCTTTGCATTCTAGGACAGTTATGAATACAACCCAACTCAAATGATAAACTCACTTGAAACATCGTGAGGTTACTCTGTTGCTATTTTTTAATCGGTTATGTAATTTTCAGGCATACACTTTCTAAATATCAATATCACAATGTTGTAAGGTCAAATTTTGGAGGTGTAGGCAGAGCATCCCAAGTTCTTAGAGTTTGAGGAGCTGGACTAGTGAGGGGCTCTGCCTACAGTGTACTAAAGGACATTATCACCAGTTGATTTACAGCTCCCTACACACAGTCTCCTTGGGGAACCAGTTTGTTTCCCAAACCTATTTATGCTCATTGTGTTTCTTATGACTTTAAATTTTAATGAAATAGAGTTCAAATTAAAAATTTACGAGCAGCCAAAGAAAGTAGTTTCTATGAGACTAAGATGATTTTACTGTATTAAAAAAAAAAAAAAACAAAGTTACTTAAATACTGCTAGCGAGTTAGGTCAGGCATGACAACTATAAAGATTTAGAAAGGAATCATAAAATTCTAAAAGAATGACTTGGCAAGCATCTACGCCCTCGGTCTCTTTTAATGAGACCGAGATGGCAGATCATCTTTGGTGCATCGTGAGCATGGTTTATACAAGAAAGATGGGCCAGAAGACTCAAAACGAGGCCTCATGCCTAGATGCCAAATTTGGCAAATGTATGCTCGTTAATGTATTCTACGTTAGAATGAAATGTTTAATGTGCATCTATTATTTTTTTTTTATGATTCTCTTCTTTAATAGACTTTCTAACTGCCAATCCAAATGGCCTCAGAAACAAGGGTTCAGTCTTAAACCAGACAGCTCCCCTCAAAATAGTCTGCCTTCCCACTCAAGTAAAAAGTTTAAGGAAATAGAAGGGTTTTATCAATCATAAATCAAATGCTCTCTAGGAACTCATGACAATCATTCCCTTTCTGTCAGGTTTTCATCCCAAAAGTTCAGTTTCTTTTTTAATTCGCCAGACAGGAGAATCATCATACTCTCAGCGCATATTCCCCCCTCTCTCTATAGATATCTTAATCACTTCTACATATATGTATGGTTCGGGTATATATGTAGATATACATATACACACATGTATACATATCTGCACATATATAAACACACACACACATACACACACACCGGTGTCCCCAACAGTCTCAAGTGTTAGAGTACTTGTTCCCCAGATGGTGGCACTATTTTGAGAAAGCGTGGGGCTTTATAGTTCTCTTGTGAGTACTATGTGTTTTATGTTCAATCATGATGGAAGCAGCTGTATCACAATCTCCCATTAATGCAGACCCAGCCACCTCAGTCACCATGTCTTCTCTGGTATGGCGAATCACTCTGAATCGTGACCAAATTTAACCTCTCTTCTCTTAAATTGCTTCTGTTGGAATTTTGGTTATAACAATAAGCTAACTGATGGAGTATATACATATACGTAATCCATATGTATACATGCATACATATGCATATATATGCACATATATATGTGTGTGTGACGACGTGTTTGTGTGTTGTGTGTCCGTGCATATGTGTTTACAGTGAGAACTTACTGAAACATGGAGGAAATCTAAAGAAGGTTTCTGGTGCCTTAGCATGTTCAAGATAGTCTTGTAAATTCTAGCTAAGTGTAGTGACATTGAATGAGTGGCTTCTCTTTTCTTGTCACATCAAAAATGAATCTTCAGGCAAATAATCTGCTCCAAAGGGATCCCTGCATTCTACTCACCATAATTACCTCTCAGAAATAAGCTTGGAGGAAAGACTCACTCTCTCTAGTATCCATGAATATATGAACTCCACAGCAAGCTAGTATTCCTTGTTTTAAACTTTAAAGTTAAGGTTATGTATCCTATTAAATATGAGATTGTCTACGAACTTTCTCTAGTCATGCAACCTTTTTATTAAAAAACACAAGAGAAACCTCAGCTGCCATCTTTCCAGCATAGTGTATGCCATGTGCTGAGTATCAATGCTATGGTTTGAGAGAAGAGATGTGCTTGCAAAGTATGTTTCTAAGCTATGGAAACTTTTGCCCAAATGAAATTTGAATCCCAGTGTTAGAGACAGATAAAAGGAGAGGATTTCTTTTACGGAGCCACAGAGCAGAATGTGCTTCTCTGATTATTTTATGAAATCTAGTTCAAAAGCCACTTGCCTACTAAAGAGGAGTCCTTCCCTATCCAAAACCTGTCTGCAAGAGCTTTGCAGAGTGAACGTACATAAGCCTCCCCTCCTTTGTTGATGCATCAG
This sequence comes from Mus caroli, assembly GCF_978045245.1. Taxonomy (NCBI): domain Eukaryota; kingdom Metazoa; phylum Chordata; class Mammalia; order Rodentia; family Muridae; genus Mus; species Mus caroli. Next base: position 89,347,422 of record NW_028227261.1, on the reverse strand, counting down.
AGATAGAGATGGTTATTCGGGCAATTACTTGCTCTAAATGGATGCCAGCAAGCTCTCCACCATAGCCACCTCTTGGGAATAAACTTAAAGGAAAGGCTCACTTTTTATAGTATTCCTGTATTACACGAAGGCTACAACATGCTTGTATTCCTAGTGTTAAAATTAAGAATTAAAAGTAGATATTATAAACATACAATTTATAAATTATATAAATACTAAAGAGAAATGATGGGGAATCATAGTAGTGTATAAATTAGCAAGAGAGAGTAACATATTAATTTGTACCCTAGTTTTGTTTTGTTTTGTTTTGTTTTTGTTGTTGTTTTCTGTTGCTGTGATTAAAGACCAAGCAAGACCATAAACAACCAGGAAAGAATTCCTTTGGCTTCCACTTCCACATCATAGTATATAACTGAAGGATGCCATGTTAAGAGCTCAAATTAGGAACCTGGAGACCAGAACTGATGCAAGAGCCATGGAGAAGTGCTACTGTTGTCTTACTGTCCATGGCTTGCTCAGCTGCCTTTCTTGTACAACCCAGGAGCACCTGTCCAGGTATAGTACAACTCACAGTGGGCTGGGCCGTCCCACATTAATTATTAATCAAAAGAAAAAAAAGCCCTGTAGACTTTCGTACAGGCCAATCTGATGGAAGTAATTTCTAGGTAAATGTTTCCTCTTCCCAGATAAGTCTAGCTCCTGTTAAGCTGATAAAAAAGACTAAGCAGTACACTTTGAAAATGAGGATGTCTGTACTGAATAAATTTACAATATACTTAGGAACTGTTTCTTAGAGAAGCAAAAGAAAAAATAAGATTAGAATCAGGGACATACGATCTTTAAAGGTAATAGTTAAGAGATATGAATGTTTAAAAATAAAAACACATGTTGTCTATATAATATATCATAGGAGAGATCTTAGAATTGGACAAATATGAATTTTAGAAGATTTGACCATTTTATATATCTATAGGATTATGTTGTCTACTTTATCCCTAATTACCCTCTCTTACTAACACAGAACTCTCACTGGGTTCCTATGCCTCCCACCAAGCCCTTCTTCTGTTAAGTCAGTTTTGTTTGGATTTGGTTTTGCTGAGTTTCCCAGTTTAATTAGGGTTACTCCCAGGAGCATGAATGGGAGTTATTTACTGGAGCATGGATAACTTTTTTTTTTTAAGATTTATTTATTTAAGTATGCTGTAACTATCTTCAGACACACCAGAAGAGGGTTCTCACAAATGGTTGTGAGCCATCATGTGGTTGCTGGGATTTGAACTCAGAACCTTTGGAAGAGCAGTCAGTGCTCTTAACCGCTGCGCTATCTCTCCAGCCCCAAGCATGGATAACTTAACAGTGGCTATACCACTGATGAAAATGATTCTCCTCCCCCGAGTAACAAATAATTGCCAATGGTTCCTCAAGAAGGGAAGCCGTTCCCACATCCCTGCTAAAATGATGTTGGAAGTAGGCTTCAGATTGGTCTTATAAATGTAGCCACAATGTCTGTGATGCAGTTAGTGTAATGCCTGTGCCATATCCAGAAGACAGTACTTCACAATAATCTTCTGAATCCTCTGGTTAAAATTTTATTTCCACCCTCTTCTCAACAGTGTTTCTCGAACTTAGAAGGGATGGTATGGATGCCCTGTTTAGGGATGAGTGGCCAAGAGTCACTAATTCTTATATATTTCTATCTTCTATCTATATCATTATTCTGGAGTCCCATCCATGATGGTGTTATGAAGACTACTTTTCAAAGTAATACTATTTATTATGTGACCCCACATCATGGACCTGGTCTCTTTGAATGCCTATCTCATCTCTACATTTGTAATAAGGGAATACTAAAAATACTCATGAAAAAGAGTTTTGAAGATCAAAACATACAAATGTGGTTACCCCAATAGACAGAGAGCTCCATGCATTTTCTAGTCTCCAGGGACCCAAGCACAGTGTCTGTGCTAGCTAATTTTAAGTCAACTTGGCATAGGCAACAGTCATCTGAGAAGAGGAAACCCCAATTGAGAAAATGCTTACAAGAAATTGGGCTGTAGGGAAACCTGTAGAAAATTTTCTTAATTATTGATGGAAGTAGGTGTCCAGCCCACTGTAGGTGGGCCCACTCCTTGGCTTGTTTTCCTGAATTCTTTAAGAAGGCAGACAGACTGAGCATGCAATGGATAGCAAGGCAGTAAGTAACTCTCTTCTATGGGCCCTGAGTCAGTCCCATGCCTCCGGGTACCTGAACTGTCTGCTTTCTCATCCTGACTTATTTTCTGTGATGAAAGGTATTATTGAAAAGTAAGCCAAATAAACCATTCCCTCCTCAAGTTGGTTTGGTCATGGTATTTCTTTACGGCAATAGAAACCCTGACTAGGGTAGGATCTGAATTGATGAATGTCTGAAAAAGTAAGCTTTGGGCAATGAGGCCAGGGTCCTTGAGTAAGCTGGTTTAGTTCAGGAAATGTGAATTAAATTCATTACCCATGCTAACTTCGATTGACTGGTAGTGAGTGATGAGGTCTTGCATCCAGAAGGAATCTGGAGCCACGATTAAGTGATTGATTAGCAATGTATCTCATGGATTTGGAAGTGCAGAGCAACAGTATGACCACACATATTCTCCTTTCATCATTCATTCGTTCTTTCTCTCAGCAAACATTTATAAACTGTCAACTGCATATTGGGCATCACTCCAGGCACCTGAAATTCGAGCAGCTGCAGTGGAATAGCCTGGAGGATTTCTCTTGTTAAAATATCCTGTGTGGCCCAGTCCTCCCCAACTCTCTGAAGAAGAGAAGCCTCTTGACATTTGCTTAATCCTGGCTGAGACCCAAATAGGGACTGTCATTTATTTGAAATCACAGAGCAAATGCAGAACCAGAGTATGCACGCCTCAGAGTTGCAGAACCTGTTCTACTGTCTAATCCTTGCTGCATGCATTGCAAAGCCACAGACTCCCCCACCACTCACCAGATCACTCATTCCTCCCCTCCCCCCAATCCTGTTTTCCCTGCCGTCCCTCTGAGAGCAGAAAAGACCTTCTGTTCTCAATCTGGAATCGAGGAAGGAGGTGAATGGGGACCAACTCTCTAGAGGCCTCTGGAGTTTGGAGAGATGTTTTAAAGAGGCCAAGAGAACAAAGAGGAGAGAGTAGGTAAGAGGTGAGAGACAGTAGGAGGTCCAGTATTGGTAGAAAAGTAATTGGTTACTTTGAGTGGTCAGTGTCTTCAGTCTCCCTCCCTGGAGGAAGCTAAAAGGAAGGAAGCTTTTCCCACAAATTAGTGAGACCAGACTTGAACACTCCAGTCACACCTGGGCTCAGAGCTGAGGGTTTGATCTTACAGGCCCCATAGAGGAAGCAAAGTGGGAAAGGACTAAGGCTTCAGGCAGGCTGTAGTTCCAGCCTCAGCAGCTCTCAGAGGAAACCCTCTCCCTCCAGGGCTACTGCAGAAGCCTATAGCTGAGAAGAGCTTCACAGATGATTTCATTCAATCATATCACATTAAAGACAGAGACAGACCAGAAAAGAAGAGAGGCTTTATAGTAACATCAAGCAGAAAGGGTACCAACTCAAGACTTCTAACTGCACATGACCTCATCACCCACCCACTGGGTTTCATGAGGCATTTATCCACAGGGCTTCCTGGTATGTAGAAACTTTTCCCCATTGCTGTACATTTTAGTCAGCCCACATTACATACACTGTCCTGAACTTCAGACCTCACAAAGCAAAATCTTCTCTATCTCTGGAAGCCGCTGAGTCAAGGCTCTTTATGGTATTGAAAGTACAGGGAAGGATATGAATACAGGTGGTACTTTGGATAGGGAGAAGATCTTAAAAGAGGTAATAGTTGCATTTGTGAGCCAAGAAAAAAAGACGATGAACTGGGAAAAAGGCAAATTATTTAAGATTTTGTGGACCTTGAAAGGGAATTAGGATTTTTATCTTAAGAGTAATTGGAGGTTTTAAACAAGAAGTAGAAAGAAGCAATTTGCTTCCTAGAAAAGATTGTTCTGGCTACTCAGCAGCAGGGGGTGGCCAGATTTTTACATAAAGAACAATTTGTAAATATTTTCAGCTTTTCAGGCCAGGTACTCTCTGTGGCTATTACACTGTGCCACCAAAGAGCCACAGTGGCCACGAACTACACAGAAACAAATGAGTGTGGCTGTGTCCCAGCAAATGCAGTGTTTTGGTCTCAGGAATCACAGTTCCCTATCACTGTCATGTATCAGTACTTGCTTTGCTTCTGATTTTGCAGCCTTGTTTCTGATGAGTTTATAAGATTACAGGCCACTCAATTTCAAGCAAAGCACTCTACTTAGGCCATAAACTATGGGCTGCAATGAAAAAGGAAAGAGAAAGTATCAGAAGACCCGTGGGAAGACTAATGTTGGGGTGGGAATGGTTTGAACATAGATGACAGCATTAGGAAGTATGAGAGGTGGATTTTCAAAAGTGAATTTACAAGTGAATTCTTCTAGAGGAGTGGGTGATTAAAAAAACACCAGGGAAGGGAAAGGTTGGGAGGCGATTCCTTAGTTTAGATTACTAATCTTTTGAGAAGAGGGGGTACATATTAAGTGACCTTAAAGATCAAATCCAATAGTACCACTGTGTTCTCCTACAGGAATAAAAATACCAAGCTTTAAGTCTTCTAAGTAGGATATATTCTGCTTATTCCTATTTAGATTTTAGGTAACTACTGAGATAATATTACCATTGATATGTTCCGAATACTGCTTGTAACTTGTTTATAGGAGATGAATATTCAACCTTCCTTCATCTAACTCAAGTTTACTTCAACACCTTGTGTTGTTATTGCTACATGTAGCAATCATACCAGGTCAGTATAAGCAGGGGAAAATATTCTTTCTATGTGTAAGGGAAGGGAAAGAAGAAAAGCATCTTTGAAGAAGCCATAGTGATAAGGTTCCTGGAGGAGAGGGAGTGGTACTCTCACCTAAGGCCAATAATTCAGCCATATGCACATCATCAGTGAGGTGATGGCCGCAGGTGAGACAGGCATCATCAGAAGGTCAGCTGGAGTCATACATGAGCCATGACATGTTAGGAATTCTCCTCTAGACCCAAGGGACATGTCACAGCCAGCACCTTGTGTTGACCTGATCCTCTTGTCCCAGCAATTCTTGCCTTGGGACTCTGGGCTAGACTGCAACTCACAAGATAGGCTAACTTCTCACACACACACACACACACATACACACACACACACACACACACCTGAATTAAATAATCATTTTCCTTCTACAAATCTTGGGAGCCCAGGAAGCTGCTGTGGTTGACTGTGAATATCTTGAGAGCGGGAGTCCAGGTTATTGGACCCAAGGCGGCATATACACTAGGCAGGCAGCCTTTCCTCAGAATCCCTCGGATGGAGTGCTGTCCATGTGGAAGTCATCAGGAAGTCCTGAATGCTGGTCAAAGTATCAGTGCTACTGCATAGATACTTTGACACCTCTTTGGCACCTGGCTTTCACTTGGTCATCAAGCAGAGCAGGCATCTTTTGTGCCTTTCTTGCCATCCCACCCCCTTCCTTCCTCCTCCCACAAGCACCAGAGATGATTCCCCCAAATGCAGCTATTACTGTGACTGGAAATCTCTTTACTGCTGATTCTGCTAATGGAAATGTTCCTTTCTTTTTCAGCTGCTTGCAAAGCCACTCGTGACTTCCCTGCGTGCCTGAGAGTAAGGCTCTGTCAGCCAGCCACCACCAGAAGGCAGAGGAATATCCCCCACCTGCTACGCCAACACTCACCAGCCTTAGACTCACTGCCTCCTTGCTTCTATGCCTAAAGTGTCCTCAGACAACCCCAGAGTTCCCTCTTGCCCCCACTTCCCCATAGCTGGCAGGGATCAATGGCCAGTTTCATGCTTTTGTGCCTTACTGAGGGAGGATGAGGGAGAGAGAGGAGAGACATGGGCAATGAATCCAGACATAGAAAGAGAAGGTGGGAATAAGAAGAGTCTACATTCAGAATTCACTCATACCTCTACCTCTCCCCCTCCCTCTGAAAAACATATAAAAACAAAACAACAAAGACCCCTGGTGGCAAAGAGGAATGAAGCATGCTGAACTATGCTGGACACTCAGGATCTTTTTGGGAATCATAAGGTTTAGTGTAAGTAAAACTTGTACACAGTGCTGGGTCCAAACTAATGGTTAGCCAAAGAGAAACAGCAAAGAAACCCACACACGATTGTTGTAGTCCACTCCCTTTATTGATGAGCAAGCAGGGGCTGACTTATAGAGATAGCATATATAAGTCCTAGCTCAGACTTGAGTGCCTTGGAGATTCAGTATCAGATTTTGGATGCCCCAAACTGGTACATGTCTCTCTTCAGCTCATTGCATCTCCATCAGTGGAGCATTGGATGCCCATAAAGGTTCTTAGAAGATAAATATCTCTTTGCTAATTCAATGAATGAACTATTTGTCTGGAACTCAAAACAGGCATATTATCTCATCCTAATGCTCTAGAAGAGCATACATTATTTGATGTTTATAGCATTCTAATATATAATACTTTGTGCTTAAAATACATGCATCCCACTTTCAAGGTAGAAAATAGAAAATTTGTATAATACTTCTAAAAAACACAGTTCAAAATCAGAGTTGAACAGAGGTGTGGCAAGCAAGTGTACCCAGCCAAAAATCAACTATGTACCTCAAATACCAGACACACTGACCATTGCTAGACAGAGAACATCAAACTTCTATAAATTCCTGGAAGAACAAAGTCAAAAGTCTACACATAGCATAAAAGTGGAACATTACTAACGAATGGGAGGATGGATGAGCTTTAGGATGAGGAAAAAAGGAAGATGGGAAGAGAGAAGAGAGGAAAGGAGGGAGGTACCCTAGAAGACACAAAAGAAATTGAGTTTGCATTCCAGTCAGGTTTATGGATGACAGGAATATCCAGAGAATATGAAACAAGGCTCAATACTTATAGAAAAGAAGCACTGAGCTTCTCTCTTTCTCTCTCTCTCCCTCTTTCTCCCCCTCTCTAGTGTGTGTGTGTGTGTGTGTGTGAGAGAGAGAGAGAGAGAGAGAGAGAGAGAGAGAGAGAGAGAGAGAGAGAGAGAGAGAGAGAGAGAGAGATGGGGAATACTGTGGAGATGCTAATGCAGCTACATGTAGCACAGAAACAAGGTGCTTAGCTCTCCTGAGCCTGCAAGACAGTCACACAATAACCCCTGTATGAATAATTGCAGAAACTTCTTGGTAATAAGAAGTAGCAAAGGAGTAAAATAGGGTGGACAAAGAGACCAAAATTTCACACTTCCCCTGATTTTGTGTAGCCAAAAAAGGCAGAGAAAATGCAGAACCAGGGGAATCAGAAAGAACTGGGATTATAGCTTTATAATAGCTATGCAGTTTTGCGTATGTTTCTCAGCTTCTCTGAGGTCTATCCTTGGCTTGGGACACACACACACACACCACATCTGTCATTCAACACTGTGGAACATATAAAAGAGTAGCAGGGGGCAGGTGTTACATGGAGCGCATAGTCATTTCAGTAGATGGTCACATTTCTAGAATAATGTTGGTTACTTGACACCACTAGATTTTTACTCCTCTCACCCTTGATTGCCTGGTGGTTGCTCTTCCCTAAAGAAGGAGGATGACACATTGGTTTAGGAAGTCAGTAATATAGGATATGACATCTGTCCTGCCATTGACCTGCTAAGGGTATATTACTTTTTTCCTCTCACACATGAAAATCTCAGAACCTGTTGAACATTTTATTGTCTGAAAATGTCAATTCTTTATTTACCATAAGACCCAGTTCTAATGCTTTCCTTGGTTTCCAAACTATTAAAATAAGGCCTATACACAATCCCAGCTCCATTTCCCCACATTCTACTGTCTCAATATGCATCATGTACATGCCTCAGATGAGGAGAGTTGAAACAACAGTGGAAAAAGTTCTTGGAGCTCAGCAGAAAGAATCTCATGTAAGAAGAGGTGGCATTCAATCTCATTCTTAAGGGAAAAGGGCAATTGAAACACATCTCCAGCTTTTCCAGTATGGATTTAGGAATGAGATATAGCAAACATGAAGTTCCTATTATCAATGACCTGTATGCCGTGCCATGCCAAGCACACAGTAAGTCACTGTAGTACAGACTGAAAGAGTTCTACTGGCTACTTGGGGATTGCACAGCAAAGTATCACAAGGAAGGCAAGGAAACAGGTATTGTAAACTCTGCCCTAATTCTACTCCAAGCCATCACCCCTTATCGTCTGAGCAGTCTCCTATATCCTTCTGCTTCCATCCTTATCTCCTCACAGAGAAGTGTATAATTATTTTGAAATTCAATTCAAAGTTAATCTTTCTTTTGCCTAAGATCATGCACATTCCGTGGCACAGGGAATAAAAGCCAAAATCCTGACCGTTACCTGTCAGGTCATGTGTGACTTTGCTCCAGACCTTACCCTTCCCCTGCTAACTCCAGTGACTATCCTAGTCTGTGTGCTGAATTACCCAGGTGTGTTCCTGAATCAGATCTTTCAGGGACTACTCTCTGCTTAGGATATTTCTTCTTTGATTTTTCTGACTGATAATTCATTTCTCCTAAGCCTTTAGTCCAATCTCACAATTTCAATAAACTATTCACTCTATGGTATTTTATATTAAAACTAAGTCCCTCATTTCAAAACTCTGAATTCTTTTTTCTTCTTTTACTTGCTTACTTTTTATAAGAACGTGTATCTTTCATATACTTTAGAATTTAATTGTCACATATAACTTTGTTATATAACACAGGTACATACTCATATGCACACATGCAGATGGAAGATAAGCTTCCTGAATGCAGTGGTCTGTGTAATTGACTCTCATACATATCACATGTTCCCAGAGAAGTCGGGCATGTCAAAGGTGCTTGATAGCTCTCCAGGGAATGCCTGCTGTTGCAATGGTCTTTATACTGACAGGAATTGTTCAGTGTTCATGCAAAGAGGTCAGGAAAGGCTTCAGTGAAAAGTTGGCATTTGAATTCAGGCTTATATGGAAGGGCAGAACGAACTGCCTAAAGGTGGTGGTAAGGTACGTATTGACTGAATGTGAAAGGTTCTTGTCGGACAGTCTAGTAGAATGCGATCTTGGAATTTGCACAGCTATATGGTGCTTGAACTGTGGTCTAAGAGCAAAAACAAAATGCCAAGAGAAAAGACCATATATGTATGTGTGTGTTTTTATAAAATCAAGTGGATATGAAAGAGTACCTAGAAAAGAGACTTCTAGAGGCAAACAAGTGAGTTAAGTACTTAAATTATAGCACAGAGAAGTGTTGCTGAGCCCAAAAGTACCCTTAGCAATGCAATGGAGGAAGTACTTCTGTCTCATGGTTAACATCTTATATTTGTATAATGTCATTCCCAAATTTCAACTCACAGACTTCTCTGAATCTACATTCTAGAATGCCAGTGATGAGTCTGCAATAGCTCAGTCTTCAACTTAACATTCATGTGGACAATATCTACCCTTTCCTCATTCTAAAGAGAAGTTTTTCTGGAGCTTGTTGTCCAAAATACCTACAGACAGTAGGAACAAAATCAGTTGAGAGCAGACATGAAGCAGTAGCAAGCAGAGCAAGCCCTGCCAAGCACTGCTGTCTGACTCCTCATGGGGCAGAGAGCTGTTGGCTCTGCTGCAGGGAAGGGAAAACCAGTTCTCACTATAGTTAATCTTCTGTTGCCACTAGCTGGTCAGTAAGAGAACTAGGGGAAATGTAAGCACAGCAAACCAAACATGTGTGCCTGCTGCAACCCAACTACAAATATGATCATTCCTTTTTCTAGAGAAGAGCAGACCTCTCCTGACCACCCACTAAGGAAAAGTTCCCTTTCTCCAGGACACAAATCCACTATCTGACAGGACTGCTTTGGAAAGGCTAGAGCCAATCAGCTGGGTACTTGGGCGGGAAACAAATTCAATTTTTTGAAGGAGATCTTTTTTTCCTTAAGGGTTATATTTATTTACTTTTATGACAGAAAAGGAGAAAAGTCGGGTATACTTTATGATGCTTAACGAGGCTGTCAGTGCCTGGCAAACACAGAAGTGGATGTTCACAGTCAGCTATTGGATGGAACACAGGGCTCTCAATGAAGGAGCTAGAGAAAGTACTCAAGGAGGTGAAGGGGTCTGCAACCCTATAGGTTGAACAACAGTATGAACTATCCAGTACCCCCAGAGCTCATGTCTCTAGCTTCGTATGTAGCACAAGATGGCCTAGTCGGCCATCACTGGAAAGAGAGGCCCCTTGGTTTTGCAAACTTTATATGCCTCAGTACAGGGGAATGCCAGGGCCAAGATGTGTAAGTGGGTGAGTAGGGGAGCAGAGTGGGTATAGGGGACTTTTTTGATAGCATTTGAAATGTAAATGAAGAAAATATCTAAAAAAAAATTAAAAACAAAACAAACACTGCATTCACTGATATGCATCAAAGTTAGTTCTCTAACCTTAGGAGGTCCAGCATTATGAGAAACAATGTGAGACTTAAGATTCCTGGGTAAGCAGTGATCTGTGGACTGGACTCATTTCTTTGTCCAGGCCTCAGTCTTGCTACATAACATGGAAAGAGTGGATTCAATGCCTTCTGACTCTTTGTAATCAAAGGAGACAACATAGTAACAGCTTCAGGACATCACTTAAGGGGTCACTGACAGTTTCCAGTTCTCCTTCTCTCAGGACAGTACATCAAACAAGGAGATAAGAAGCAAGATCTGCAAGAAGCCTAGTCACAGTTCCTACCACAATTAAGCTCTGTGTCACACCAAAGCCAACACAGATCTGTTATATCATTACTGTTAACATCGCCTTCCAATGCACAAATATATACCATCTCAGACATCAAATTTGGATGACTTGTACTGAAGAGGGAAGGGACCTTCCCTTCTCCCTACACTTTATCCTTCTCTGTATCATGGTGCTCTCTGAGAGCAGACAATAAATTTCTGCCTTGAGTGTTAAATAGGTTTCATTAGCTTTGAGCTGGAAAGGAGTTGGGTGTAGTGTAGGAAAAACAGAGTAGAAAAGGAAGGAAAGAGAACATGCAAATCGAGAGCTCAGTTATCACAGACCTGATCTACTGCAACTTAACATAACAAAACAAAACCCTGTTTACAATTATCCCCCATCACAGCAGGATGGACACTGAAATTTGACTGTTATCCAAATATATCACTTAATGGCTGATGGAGTACAAACATTGCTTGAAACACAACATTATTTTGAGATAGTCTCCCCCTTTTTCATACCAGAATCTCTCACAACTGAACAACAGAATTGATATAAGAAAATATTCTGGAGTCAGGATTCTCTTCCAGATACATAGCTCTCTTGTAACCACTGTCCTTCCTTCTAAATGAAGGGTATGGATCTTTAGAATGAAACCGGAAGGGGAAAACAGTCACAAAGTCTCTATGGTCATATGTTCCCTTTCTAATGTTTGGACAAAAACAGCTCTCTGTGAGCAGTGACCTCATCATCTTCCAGCATGTTTGTATTATAACCTTGGGGTCAGCACCTGAGCTGCTGGACAGCTCCCCCAGCCTGTCCCTACTTTCTATCCTTGCCTTTCGAACATTTTTAAAATGAGACTCTCCACAAAAGCACAGATTCCTCATTGTGCACTGGTGACATTTGAAGGAAACTTCTTCAGCCCTCTGTGAACCGTTCTCTGATTAAATTCTCTGCTTGCAGTCACCCTCGGTTAGGTGCCTAGTCCTTTAACCCACCTTTGAGTATCAATTTCTTTGAAGACTTCCAGAAACTGTCACTGGAGTGACCATTGGACTGATCACCTTAGCATTTTATACCATATATTTCTCTTTCACCTAAGCTGGTCATTTTCTTGCAAGGAATATCCTTTCAGGAATCTAGCATCAGAATTTTGCCAGATATTTCCAGGTGCATTTAAAGAAGGACTCAAGGACTGTCTTCACATCCCTAAGGGGTATACACAGCACTGTTGTCCCGTCAGGTTTACACAGTAGAGCAGAATACACAGAAATGGTGTTTACTCAGATTTAGCACTTTTTGTTCTTCTTTGGATAAATCAGGGGAGGCTGTAAACACTGTGGCCTCTTGACTATCAAGAACAGAAGAAAGGATTACATCTCCCTATTTGTTGGCATGAAAGTTAAATCCAGGTGCAGACTGCAGGGTTGCCTGGCAGTGGGCAAGGACTGTGTGACACACAGGTTCACCTTAAAAGCCCTTCTATCCTTACCAACATCCCCATGTTACCAACAATGGAAACAGAAGTGAGAAGCACAAGGAGTGAGTCAAAGTGGCAGAGTAGGTCAGAGCACTTCAACTTCATAGACACTTTACACTAAAGAATTATTTTAGGGCTCATCTACCCACTCATATTAAAGCACAGAGACCTGAATTTCTGGAGGAATGAATGACCTATTCAAGGTCACTGTGAGCCATAGAAGAGATTACTAGATCCTAGCACTAAGTTCCCATGTTATATTTTAGCATTCAAAGTCCCTTCAAATTTTCTTCTATAATCTTCAATGCACATAAACTCATTTTTTTCTGCTATGCAAAGTGTCCACAAATTTCCTAGAATCTATAGATATGACTTTCTTCCCTGATGTCACGTCATCTCTGCACTCATAGGAACCATGGAGCAGTATGCCGCTGACATCCCAGAATCCTAGGACTTCATTATTTACCTCAAGTATCACTTTCAAACCCTCCTATTCAGCTCACTGACACAGTGGTGATTCCTACAAAGATGTTTTTTCTTCTTGTTGATGCCTAGAATTTTTCTCTATCCCATACCTTGTCCAGTATAAATAGCACACTTTGTTTAGAATGCCAACTTGACAATTGCCAAGAATATAAGCATCCAAGAGACTAAGATCTCAGTTCCAGTTCTACACTTATAGTTCCACTTTCTACTGGAGCCTTTAAGAACGTGTCCTCATCTATCAAATGGGATAGCAGTAGTTCGTTTCCCAGATTATTTTGTGTGAATTAATAATGCATGGTAAGAATAATACTCCCAGCATGACATTAAAGATTCAATAACTACTTGCTATTCCTTGATCACTTTTAGGGACATTTTACTTTGTCAATGCCATTGACATAATCAGATTCAAAATAAGAGGTCTAGACATTGAAAGTTGGGAGATCTTAAACATTTAAAATGAACTCCCTTCTACAGAAAGCAGGTCTGATTTAATGGGAGAATGTAGATACAAAAAGGAAGGGATCTAAAGAAAATGAGTTCTATCCCTCAAGAATTACCAATAGCAAAGCTAATAAGTCTAATTAAGAAAAAAAAACCAGAATAAAATAAGAAAAGATGACTTGAGTGACTAAGGATGCTAGACAATGTGTGCAGAGAATTATACTAAGGGTCCCTAACTAGGTGTTTGTATTTTTTGCAGTCATTAATACAATCAGCAACTCTGAGCCCAGGACCCAAGTCATGGCAGGGAAGGCTTTGCCAGGCAGCATCCTCCCCTAGTGGTGGCTCCACACTCCCCACTAGTGGCAGGACTTGAGCCCCGATTTTGTACACACAGCTGTTACCCCTCCCTAAAAAGACAGAGTTGCGGTGAAAATCTAACCTAAGGGTCCAGAAACAAATGCTAGACAGCAGGAGTAAAGGTTCAGAGGTGCAATGGTGCTGCCTTACAAGCTTGGGGAAGAGGTGAGCATAAATAACTCACATTGCCCACCCCCTCCTGGTGCTGCCACCAGCCCTCACTGCCAGCCAGTCTGGCCCTCTCCGAGCTCATTGTGCACTCCATGTTTACATGCAAACAGTCTAAGACCAACACAAATAAAAAGCCCACGTCTCCCTACACAGCTCCTGCTATACCCTGCCATCTGCTGAGTACCTCGCTAGCCAAATCCCTGTCGGGAGCTCTTGAGCTGCCAATGCAGGACTCTGGGGTGGGAAGAGGGGTGGAGGTGGGAATCCAGATCCCTGGGTGGGTACAACAAAAGCTTAGTACAGCCAAAGAGGTAAATATCAGGTCATTCTAGGGGGCAGAAGTTCGCCAATCGCCCAGCTCCTGGCTGCACATTAGCAGAAGACTCCAAATGGAGAGTATCAGAGACTCTCAATCTTATTCTGTCTGAGGAGCTCAAAACTTCCAGCTCAGGATTCTGTTGACTTTTACTGAGGTAGCCATCCTCTTGAAAGCCAAAGTTTAAAATGGCATGAACTGCTGGCTCCAGAAATTTGAGGGCACCTTTATATTTAGCTGGTCCTGATCCTTACATCTTTGATGAACTGGAAAGCTCTGGAGTTCTGACTGACAGTGGAGACACTACTCATAGGCCTGCACTCTTTCTCCCTCACTTGGATGGATATTCAAAAATCTTGAAGGGGAGATATGTCAGAATGGAGGGAAAGGGGCATGATTGAAATAGGTGAAGATCGCTTTTGTATATTGGGAGAGAACATACATACACAAACTCAAGCCTGAGGGAGCTTGGTGCCCCCAAGAACTCCCCCTAGACCCTCTGTACCGACTTCCTCAGACGTGAGCTGCATGAGTGCACATAAAAACACTACTGTGAGTCTGTGTGCATGTGTCTATGTGTCCTTTGCATGAGAGAGAGAGAGAGAGAGAGAGAGAGAGAGAGAGAGAGAGAGATTGTGCCATACTGCCACTGGAAGTCTCCTGGGAACCCACCACCAGTAGTTTTCCTGCTTTGCCTCCACTAGAAAGCTCCACATACTCATGTAACAACCAGTCAGAAAAGCACGGTGCCTCCAAACCTAGTGGTTAGGTTGGCTGCTGGCTCAAATGCGTAAAGGAAAGGAAAAGGAGGGAGGCATTAGCAAATACAAAAACCATCAGGGATCCCAGAAGAGTGAAGTCTAGTCCATAAACCTGAAAGTCTTTTCCGGAGAGCAAAGAGTTAATACGGAGGTTCCAGGCTGGCTCCTAAGTATGCCAACCACTAAAGCCCGCCACTTCGCGACACTAGAACAAGATTCCGATCCCTCCCAAAACAAGGATCCTGCAGAAGCGTCTCCACGCGAGCCCTTGGCGCCTCTCCCGCACTGTTGTTGGCCTGACTCCGACAACCAATCGGGCCCCGCGCCCCCAAGAGGGGAGGGGAGAGCGAGCGAGCAGCGAGCGCGGGAGAGCTAAGGGGAACAACATTTTTGTAAACGCTCTCTGAGATAATTAAGCTATCAATTACCCGGGTGGGAAATCAGCCGCGCTTCCCACAGCTCCACGGAAGGGCCGACTCCTCCGGGATTCGCGCTGGGAATCAGCAGGCGGCAAGCTGCTGGCGAACTTTCTGATTAACTTTACTATTTGAGCCCCCTACCCCCATCAGTTTCCTCTTCGGTCCTTTTTCTTAGCCCAGTAAGTGAACAGCGATGACAAGCTTACTCACGACTAGGAGTAATGGAGAAAAGAGAAGGTGATAAGGATAGCGGGGACGGAGGGAGAATCTAAAAGTAGAGATCTTGGGCTCAGAACCTCAGTCCTCAAATATCGACTCAATCGATTCCAGCCCCAATTTAAGGAAGGCCAAAAACCGAAGCTCAGAGGGTAAGAGACTTAGCCAAGGTCACCAAGACCATGAGAAGGGGAAGCTTTTGAGGACTGGGTCTTTCCTTGTTCACGTAGCTAGTCTGAATTGATCCTAAGAAAACCGGTTTGGAAGGGGAGAATCCACAACTCGAGACTAGAGAGAGGGGGGTAGACAACTGGAGCTGTCCAGAAGAGCAGTGCGCGGCATGACCATGAACTGGCTTCAGAGCAAGGGTCTTCCTTGCCCAGTGTCTGGTCAGAGCACACCGAGAGACTTGGGGTCTTCTGCGTCCTAGATGCAAGGGGCGGAGCTCAGAGAATGGGTTGCAAAACTGAGAGCCAGGTCCCCGCTGCGGGATCCTTGGCACGCCCCCGGGCTCCCAGAGCGCGCGCTCCAGGACCTCTTGCCCCACACTTCTTTACAACCACCTGTGCGCCCTCCGGGCCCCTGGGCTGCCCTTTGCCAACCCTGATGGGGCAGCCTGGAGCGGGGATTCCCAGGGCGCCCCCACCCGTCCGGTATCACTTAGGGGTTCTGGGTTTCTTGGGACTCTGCGTGTGCGGCGCCTACCCTTACCCAGGGTGAAGAAGGGCAGCTCAGTGTTGTCCAGGTCATCTTGTACCGCGATGCGCCCGGGGAGCTCATTACGCACAAAGAGCAGGAGACGAGACTCAGCGGCTGTGCCGGCTGAACCCGCGGAGCCCGGGGACGCGGCGGAGGCGGCAGCGGCAGCAGCTCCGGCCCCGGCTCCGGTCCCGGCCCCAGCCCCGGCCGCGGCCCCGGTGCGGGCACCGCTCCAGCCGATGTCGCTTTCCCGCAGAGCGGGCAGCGTGGATACGGTGACGGTCTTGAGCCGGCATGGGCTGTCGGGCTCCCGCGAGGCGGCGGCGGCCGTGGCGCCGGCCAGCAACGGCGGCGGCGGCAGCAGGAGCAGAAACAGCAACAGCAGCGGCGGCGGCGGTGGCGGCGGCGGCCCCGGGTGGAAGCCGAGCCTCGGCCGCCCCCGAAGCCCCAAGCCGCGGCCCGGGCTGCGCCGGGCGCCGGCGGCGGCCATGGCGGGAGGGGCTGCGGTGCTGCGGGCGGTGGCGACCGTGAAGAAGAAGGAAGAAGAAGCAGCGGTGGAGACAGCGGACACTGAAGCGAACCAGGACGCCCGAGCTAAGGAGCCTAGAGAGCCACTAGCCAGCAGCCCCCAGCTCGGGGCTCCGCCTCCCGATCAGCCCTGGACCGCCCCCCCGCACCGCCTCCCCGCGCCCCGCCGCCGGCCCCCCCTTCGCCCGCTCCCCTGGCGGACCCTGAGCTTTTCGGAGGCTCCGCCCGGCTTCGTACAGGTCCCAGTAGCTCCCTCCCCTTCCTTAGGATTCCCCTAAAGCCTCCTGCACAGGGTTCTTCAGCTCCAACATCTCTCTCTAAAATTCTTTACACTTAGGGGCCCCTCTTGCGTCTCCTCCAATCTCTCTTAAGTCAAATCAACTACCTTAGCTTCACCCCACCCTTGGCTCAAGCTGCAGTGCACCCGGGAAAGCACTGTCGACAAGCCTTGACCAAGGCCAGGCCTTCCAGGGAGTTGAGTGCTCCTCTGGATAGCCAAGACAACTTTCTCCTCACCACATCAATCTCAAGAATCAGTCTCTTCAATCTTCAACCCTGTTCTATCTTCTGAAATAAGTTCCCACAGGCATCAGGAAATCCTCCCTAACCACTTGTCTGAAATCTCACTACCCGGAGGACCACACCTCATTTCTCCATCCAGGTCTGGGTTGCAGCCTTGGAGGCTAGTGAACACATAAGCTTGGGACTTTGACCTCTAATATGTTCCCCACCAGTTGACACCAGCTGGGCTGCTCTGGCCCTTAGCTGTCTCCCTGCTCGCCCTGCCAGGCAGCCCACTCAGGCACTTTTACTCTGCCTTCCTGCTCCAAGTTTGGAGCAGCTCTACTTGGCTGCTTCCAATCTCAGTGAGAAATTCCTGAAAAGGGCACTAGGAAGAGACCTTTCCTGGCATCCTAGGCTTCTGGGTCGTTTCCCAGTTCCCACAGGAGAGGGCTGTTCACTCATCACCTCTGCTCATGGCACACACACACACACACACACACACACACACACTTCCCTGGAGATTCAAGTTTAACCTTAAATCTGGGTCTTCGAATACCCTGTGGCCTTGGGCTGATTCCAGTTTCTAACCTAGATACTGAAAGGGAACCGTCACCTCTGTGAGAATGGACCTGCACACTCTCCTTTGCCTACTAAGACTTTTCTTCATCTTCTTAGCTCTTTCTGCTCTGTCTTTCATCTGTGCACTCATTTCCTTCTTCCCTGCGTTGACTTTAATCTTACAAAAGCTTCCTCACTATAATTTATGAGCCATTTCCCTCCTCTCTGGAGCTTGGCTGTCTGTTCCTTACTGTAGTCTTACCATTGACTGTTTTGTTTGTTTTGTTTTGTTTTGTTTTGTTTTTTTCCCCCTAACTTTCCCCTTTCTGCCTCTTCCCTTTCACATTACTCTTTCATTTTCCCTTCACCACTTTTTGAAACTATTTTGAAGCTTTTGGGAAAAGTCAGATATCTAAAAACAGAGGGAAAATATAGGTCTGTGTACTTCTCTAGGTTTTAGACATGTGCACACGTGCGTGAGTTTTATGCATAATTATAGCCCCATGAGGGTGGTATGCATTTTCCCATTTTGTTTGTTTGTTTGGATTAAAAAAACAACTGAGATCAGTATGTCAGGAAAGTGAAGAAACTTTCCAAGGTCACTTGGCTGAAAACCAAGATTCAAACTCTCAACCTCTAAGCCTTACCTATTTCTATGAAATTGAACTGCCCTCAGTGACCTTGGGGACTGAGTCCTCTGGGGCTACTGAGTTTGAAAAATGCACCTCCCAAACTCCACTTACTTATCTGTGAACCCTCAGTGTGTGTGTGTGGGGGGGGGAAGTCGGGGGGAGGGTGGCATCTAGCTTTTCAGGTCCTCTGATTTGAAATGGTCTCCTGCCTCTCTGATGCCAGCTTCAGTACATTTACTCCTCCAGATATGTCACCCTTCTGCCTTCAGTCTCTCCTTTGTACCCTTACAATCTGCCACTATCCTCTGCCATGGGGCTTTCTGATTCTCTATGCCCCTTTCTTCAAATATGCTGACATAGTCCATTTATAGAAGTGCACACTAGGAAAAAAAGGGCTCCCTTATGTAAGGCAGAGTCTGTGGAAGTCCTTCATGGACCTCTGATACAAAGGCTTGTCAAAGGAGGCAAACACTTTCATTCATTCATTCATTCATTCATTCATTCACCAACAAATACCCCACCAGTAGTGGATGTGGTAATGGATAAACATAACTACTGCCTTTAAGAGAACGAAAAATAAATGATGGATGAGGGAGGTCCAGGGAAGATATCTATGCAGAAGTATCTCATGTTTCACAGTCAGACTAGCAGGAAGGGAGACTGTGTGAGGTCTTGTGATTACAACTTGGAAATATCAGAGAAATCTTCCCAGAGGTGGTGGCACTGGAGTTAAGCCATAAAGGTTGGCAGCCTCCAGTGGGTACCACAACTACTTAGCTTCTAAATGAATCTTTTTCCTGCATCAGAAGTGCTTCGTAGTCAGAGGTGCAGACCAAGAACCTAAGATTTCTAGACACTTTATCAGCCTTCACTGCAGTTAAAGCTCGAGTACAAGATGCCAAATTTAGGAATCAGCCTGAGCTACTCCTGATTCAGGGAGGGGAAGTGATATTATGAAGAATCCATTAGGACCAAAGTGTCAACATTTGGGGCAATCACATCTGGATTTCATTGCTTATTGAAGTGGTTTCACTGTTTGGAGCCTGGTGTCTTAGTATACATACACCAATGACACTTCTTGGTGAATTGCCCCTTCTGGTGAATAGCGTGATTATATCTCACCAGGCCGGTTCAATGTTGGGGTTTTGATCTGTGCTCTTCACTTTAGGGATTCTTAGGCCAGACCACGAACTCAATTGGTGATTCTGTATGATCTAATCGCACAGAATTTTGGATTCTCTTTCTGCTTAAATTATTCAGAATTAGTTTCTGTTGCTTGCAACTCAGACATCTGTCTGAGGAAACAGGAATGCGGAAACAGAGGGCAGAAAGGGCAAAGATTATGGTGGGAAATGAAGGCAATACAGTGAGGAGTAGAGGAGAGAGGGGAAGGGGAATACAGAAAAGTCTTGTCACTGAGCACAGAGCCAACTTTAGTGTCAAATCTGGAGTGACCACAGAAAAAGATTTGGGTTTCCAAGCACATGCACTCTGACTCAGAAATTACAATTAAGTGTGCACCAAGGGATGATGGTAATTTCTTCCTTACGTCCAGTAGGTACTCCATAAATTCTAATTACTATTTTGTTTTTGTTGTTGTTGTTTTGTTTTTTTTTTTGTTTTTTTGTTTTTTTTTTTTTTTTTTGACACAGAGTTTCTCTGTATAGCCCTGGCTGTCCTGGAATTCACTTTGTAGACCAGGCTGGTCTTGAACTCAGAAATCTGCCTGCCTCTGCCTCCCCTAATTACTATTTTGATACATGCTCTCAGAAACATCTGGAGTCAGACTTTTAAATCTACACTTCAGTCACAGATGTGAGCTCCCAGACTCAAGAAAGATGGGATAGTTGACTTTAATCCCACACTTTGCAAGTGGCAGTAAACAGAAATATCAGACTCTCCAACTTTCATGTTATCTGCCTTAGATGGTCCTTCCCCACACCTGGTACAGACCCCTCCATCTTTAAACCCCTGTGCTTGATACCACTGCTTCTTCCCCTACAGCCTCTCTTTCCTTCTAATGCCTGTACAGTTTATTGTTGGCTTAATTAGCTGTACTTCATCACTCACTTAATTTCTTCTTGCCTAGAACCCCTAGACCTCCATTTCTGACTCCCCTATTCTAAAATTTCGTTTGCCTTTAACTCCTTGCTTTGTCACCCAAAAGATTTCCTGTTGCTTCATCTTTTGTATTTCATCTTCACCCATCTAGATACATTTGTAAAGGTTTTCCTCCCCATCCTTTCCTTTATCGTTTTTTCCACATTCTATTCCATTTTACAAAACCTGCCCTGTTCACACTACCTGGGATGGTTGGCAAACCAGGGACTGGGAAGGGAACCTTTGCTTAAACGCAAGCTTAGTTATTTACTTACCAAGTCAGGCCACTTAATGGCACCTACTGGACCTTTTGATTTCTCATTTGTGAGATGGGCAAGGCACTCCCCACTTCTCAGGGTCATTATGGGAATTAAATGAGACCATGCGTAGGAAACTGTCTCGCACCTATGAAGCTCTCATTAATGTTACAAGTAAATCCAATCATCTTATGGCATCTTACCTGCTGTTTTCTCCTCCAGCCTCCTGTTACAGAGCCTTCACCATGACCATTTGCCTCTCCCACCCCCGCTGCCCCATACAGAGATCTCTTTTCTGTTATCCAAGTGTTTCAAGCTCCTGGACCTACTATCTTCACAAGCTCCCTTCTCCTCCTGCAGAGATTCTCTTTTGCATTCACCTAGCTAACCTTATTCTCTCTATATCAATTAGTAAATTATGTTCTTTAATATGACCTCCCAGCCAGTTTGTTACTTGCTTTCTGTTTTCCACCCACACATCCTTTTATAGTTTTAGCATGTGTGTGTGTGTGTGTGTGTGTGTGTGTATGTGTGTGTGTGTGTGTGTGTGTGTATGTGTGTGTGTGTGTGTGTTTTAAATCGAGTTTATTCAATATTTTAATCACGGTCAATTCACTAGTTAGATTCTGGATGTATTTTCCAGATTAGACTGTGAGCTTTAGTATATCAAACATGTGGACTGGTGGGGGAAGGCACTGATCATGCAACAAAATGCTTCCCTTGCAAGTATGAGAACCTGTGTTCACTTCCCAGGAAGTAAATAGAAAGCAAATAATGCTGATATGTTTTTGTAGTACCAGTGATAAGAAGGGAAACCTGTGAGAATCACTGGGACTTATTGGCCATACTGGGTAAGTTACAGGCCCGTTTCGGAAAGAAATTCTGTATCTGGGCAGGGATCAGGAGCCCCAGAAGAATGTCCCCTAAAGTTCTTCCCTGTTCTTTACATGAACCAAGACCATGTGCTCATATTTCCACCCACATAAATTTATTCACCCATATGTGAACATGCAGAATAACATACAAATATAACAGAGCTATGATAGTTGTCATTGTGTGTACACCTGAGCCAGTACAGTAATCATCAGAGAGCAGGCACACGAAATATACTTTGTGCCAGCAAATGGGAGGAGACATATTAAGCTTTTGCTGTGAGACACAATAGTCACTACCTATACTTCTACAAAGAATAAAACAGACCAACTTTTTTTTTTAAAAAAAAAGGCATAGCAAATCATACCTCTGTCTCTCTATCTGCTTATACTCCCTCACTCCGCCATGTCCCCCGCAAGCTTTCTGTGATTCTAGTAATTTTTTAAATAGTAGCTCTTCTTTAAGCCTCCAGATGATCAGTAGGCCACAAATAAAGTTCTCTTCATGACAAAAGGATGCTATCTCAGGCTCCATCTCTATTCTATCTGAGCTCAGTCTTCTATCAATCCTCTTTGTACTCCGGGATCTCCACCACTTGTTTTTTCTGGTTGCAATCACTGCCTTCTCTGTAACTCACCTCCTCTATTTAATCCTGTTTTGGTCTGCCCAGCACGTTGTCTCCACTCCATTCATCACTGAGCATAGCCTGTTTCCCCTCCTTTCCTTCACCCCCTTAGCCTTAGTTCTGCTCATCCCTGTGCTGAAGCCCAGCCCCATCGTTCGTTTAGGATCAATGACATTACAGTTGATCTTAAAGCCCTTCCTCTTATTGTTGCTGAACCTAAAATAGATCACTATAAATATAACTATTGCTGCTATCTTCTTTTTCTTTTTATGGCACAGATAGAGATCTCTCTTGGTGCTATAAGTTCAAATTATTTCCTCTACTACTTACCGGATAGCTAAATTCTTTGTAAAGGCTCCTATCTCTGTCTAAGCTTCATTTTTTTACCTGTAGGAGAAGGTAATGAGGAGGTAGAGTGAGGCAGTAGATACAAAGGGAAGCATCCAGTACTGTTTGGCATTCAGCAGTAAGTCATCCCTAATAGTAGTGGTAGCTTGTTTGTTTCCACCTACATACAGGTATTTATTTGGTCCTTCTGTCACCTCTGTCTCATTACTTTCCTCTCTCCGTTTCTCATTACCCATTTCAGACCATACGTGCTAGGTCTCATTTAGAACAAACTTTTTTCCATTGTCTCTAATTTCTTCTTCTTTTTATTTTGGTGAAAAATGGAAGGATATTTTAATTACCAGTGTCATTCTTCATCTGCACTTGCAGCCCTCTCACTGATTTCTGTTTCAGCTCACTACTTCTCAGACTCTCTCCCTTAACAATTCTCAAATTTATTATCTTTATTTTTCCTCCAACTCCTGCCTCTTACTACCTCCCCCTTTCCCTTTCTTGGCTCCTCTAAATTATTCCCCTCTTGTTCTGTGATTTACAACAATTCTTTCACATCTTTCTTGTAGTGGAAATCCTCACAGTACTCCTTGAGAGTCTCTTGTCCTCATTCATCCTTTTGCATCCTTTTGCTCCCCTAGCCCACTCATCTTTAATTCATTGCCATCATTCATTTGCTTGTACCCAAATCTCTGTACCTTTTTGCCTCTTTAATCATTTAACCTATCCACGTTCCTCTTCCTTATTCCTGAAGTCTTTCATCATTAGCACGCATTAGTGAATAAAGCTTGTTTGGACCTCTTCTTACAAATCTTAATCCTGGTGCATTTTCAGAGTCCTTCTTCTGAGTCCCACATACTTCTCCTTTCTGAAGTCTTTTCTTTCTGAAGTGCTGTTTGATTTGGGTGGGGGCGAGGCCTGCAGTATCTTCTTTGTATTTATTCAAGCTGAACTGCTAACCTAGTACATTCAAATGCATGCTGATGATGAAGAATGTAAGCATTATTCTTTGCTCCATTCTCCTCTCACTGGACCATTTTCCTTCCTGCAGCACATTATTTTTATTGTTATATTTTAAACAGAATAGAGCATCCACATATGGTCATTGTTTCCACAACATTGACTGGTACCTACTATGTGTTAGACAGGCGCCACATTTTTTTCTCTCATAGAATTCTCAAAAGAGTATAAATTGGGATTTAAAAACCTTGCTTTACATGCGAATCATTGGAGAAAATGCAGGCTTTGGAAGATGTACAGCAATTTACATGAATTAAAACCTTTCCAAGTTTGGGGTGTACAAAGAGAGTTAAGTGCCAAGAGTTAAGAGTGTCTTCTTTTATGGTAGGGATGGGCACCAGTCCTTCGTAGGCATGCTATTTAATATTTAATATTTGTCCTCTCTGCTAAATTATAGTTTCCATAAGTATAACGATCCTATCATTCTTGTCACCAGTTGCTTGGTGTATCTGAGACCATCAATGATGATTGCCGAACAGATAAATGAATTCATAGCTACAGGTTAGAAACACAATTTCTTGCATAAGAGCACACTGGATTTGCATTTCTGCTGTACCAGTTAGTAAATGTGTGGACTAAAATACAGGAGGGAGAAAGAAGACAGCATCTAAAATCCTGTACATTTCAATGGTGTTGTTTTGCTTTCTTTCTTGTCCATTTCATATGCATATGCAATGTAGCTTCATCATCGTCCCTCTTCATTGCCCTACCTTAACTCCATACCACTGCTGATCCTTTCTTCTTTCCAATTTTCCCTCTAATATTCACAGGATTTTTTTCCTTGCCTTTCTACTGCAGCTTGTCACAGTTGCAGCATGGCCCTGATTGCCATAACCATGACATATCCAGAAGACAGTGTTTCATAACTCCACCCCCCCCACACACATGTGCTTCCTTTGACTTTTGTAGTACTTTCTCCCATCTGCCCCTTTCATAACTATCTTCTATCTATAAGGTGCTGCAGGTATGACTTGTTATGAGCTGAGGAGTCATGCATGTTCTATACTTGTATGTGTGTCGTTTTCAATTTTCGCAAAATATCTAACATCCATCAAGGGAAAGCAACCAGGATATACACCCAGGCCCTCTCATCCTAAACTGGATGCCTTAGACAAGTATTCTATCTCTGGAAGCATTGTTTCTCCATCTAAAAACTTAAATGATTCTAGATTTTGTTGGTAGGTGCCAATTGACTGATGGCCTGAGGTGAAGCTCCAAGTCCTCTGAGTTCAAAGGTTCTTTTAAGTTTTGTTACATCAGGAACATCCCATTGCCTTGACTTCGGAATCTAAACATGCCCTTCACTCTTTTTGTTTTTGTTTTGTTTTGTTTTCTGCGATGTCAAGGAACTTTTCAGGGATTTGAATCCCAGAGTGGTGCCTGCATGTTTCTCAGGGAGGCAGAGGCCACTCCTGCCGCTGACCCACTTAGCAAGCTATATTTGATGACTATTGTGTGAGAATCTGCAGACTCAGCAAGGCTGAGATTCCGCATGTTCTCTGTGTCCCCTGAATGTGAAGCCTTGCTCCATCCTCTTCTAAGAGGCATATAGTGATGTTATGAGAAGTGACTCCTCCCAAATCTGGAGCACAGTTTTGTTTTAAATTGTAGGCTGTGGTCTACAAGGATAAAATAAATAAATAAATTCCAAATCGCTTTCTTCTCTTCTTTCATCTGGGCTTCTTTTCTCCTATGTTTCATGGAATACTGTAAGACATTATTTCTAGTCTTGGAAAGGACTGTCAACTATGAACAGGGCCCATGTACTCACTCATGAAGCTCTTAGTCTAACCAAGAGAAAACAATAAAATTTAAATATATGTAGGGAGACTGAAGAGAAAGGGTTGCTATAAATTTAAATTCCAGAGAGATAGATAGATAGATAGATAGATAGATAGATAGATAGATAGAGAACAACAAAGGAACATATGAATGAAAGTTTTTAAATGTGTTATGCTAAACAAGAATGTGATTCTATGAAACAGCATGGTGAGTGAGGAACTAATTTGTAAGAAAGTGGCATTAGTTAAAAGACATGAAGATGAGAATGACTTAAGGACATTTGACAAAAGAAGTAGGGACTAAAGACAGTAAGAGCAATGGGTGATGGCCCTGAGAGAGACATGGAAAATCTTGGGGCCATGCAGTTGATACTTGTATAGGTAGACATTTAAGAAGGAAAACAAGCAGAGAATGAAATGACACACAGAAAATGTGGCTTCAATTACTCAGGCCTATGTAGTCCTTCATGAAGTGTCTGAATTTAATTCCAATTTAAATGAAAAGTCATAGGTAATTTTAAGAAAGGGGATGGCATAGTCTGATGCACATTTTTTTATATTTTTTATTAGGTATTTTCCTCATTTACATTTCCAATGCTATCCCAAACGTCCCCCACACCCTCCCCCCCCCACTCCCCTACCCACCCACTCCCACTTTTTGACCCTGGCATTCCCCTGTACTGGGGCATATAAAGTTTGCATGTCCAATGGGCCTCTCTTTCCAGTGATGGCCGACTAGACGCAGCTAGAGTCAAGAGCTCCAGGGTACTGGTTAGTTCATAATGTTGTTCCACCTATAGGGTTGCAGATCCCTTTAGCTCCTTGGGTACTTTCTCTAGCTCCTCCATTGGGGGCCCTGTGATTCATCCAATAGGTAACTGTGAGCATCCACTTATGTGTTTGCTAGGCCATTTTAAAAAATACTAGTTTGGCTTTTTGAGATGATGACTTTGCATGGGACAAGAACAGTTGGAAAGATGGGGAGATAGCTCTGTTGGGAGAGAGCTTGATTGCAAGTATGAAGATCTGGGCTTGAGCCACAAAACCTGCATAAAAATGTTAAGTTTGTTAGTGTCCACTTGTAATATCAGTGCTAAAGAAGCAGAGAAAGGATGTTAATTAGGGCTGGATTTCTAGCCAACCTTGAATACTTAGGAAGGCTTAGGCCCAGTGGCAGATTCTGTCTCAAGGCAATAAGGTAACTGAGCACAACTAATGTCTTTCTCCGGCCCTCATTCATCCATTCATATGTGTGTGTGTGTATGTGTGTGTGTGTGTGTGTGTGTGTGTGTGAGAGAGAGAGAGAGAGAGAGAGAGAGAGAGAGAGAGAGAGAGACTAACAAAGACCCTGTCTCAGCTGCCTAGGTATTACACAGCCTTGCTCAATGCTTTCTTATTCTAACTATGCTCCCCCCACCTCCAGCTAGTTTACAGAGAAAATGCAGTACATTATCTCCATTAAAAGTTGCTTCTGCTCTGTTGGGTCTGGCCATTAGGATGTACTGATTTATATCATCCTTGTTAAAACTACTATTTATTGATTCAAAATTTGTATTCTAGAGAAGTCATATGGAACAACTTTCATGAAGATCCTCCCTTTGTCTGAGGCTTTCTATCCTTTGATTGATTCTTTATCAATGAATGACTGGTCCTATTTGCTGCCTTGTAGTCCTCTGCTATTAAAATAAAGCAAACACGAAACTGAACAGAAATAGACAAAAAAATAATAATTGCTATCAGTTTTTATTTACCCAACTCATTTCACCTTAGAGCCAAAGGCAACACAGATATACAATAAGCACAAAGACTCTAATACAATGGCTATTCTCTAAGTTCAAATATTCACTATGATAATCTTGCTACTGGAACCTAGATCAACTCTTTGATATCTCTGGACTTTGTTTTGTTGATTTGAGAATACAAAAGCACATACTTTGTGAACTCTGATGAAGATAACTTGAGCTTAGAGGGTACAAGTTTGAAATAGCATCTTGTTCATATCAATAATCAATACATGTACTATCAAAAAATATTTGCTATTACAGTCATGCTTCAAGTTCTAGGTTGGAAGAAGGGTAATCAATTGGATGTTCCTGTTTGTTGCATATAGGGTAGTTTGACAGTTTGTCTAGAAGTAGAAATACTGCCCTGATGACATGGGTATAGTATTTCATTGGGGACTTGGTTCTTTGTAAAACAGGGCTAATTATTCCAGAGACCTTGAAATTTTTGCAAAAATCAATTGCAGGAATAACAGGAGTAATTATCTAACCATAAGAACTGTGTACACCAATATAAGCACAGATATGTAAAGATTCAAAGCTGGGATCTGCACTTGAGAGAATACGTGGTACTTGTCTTTCATTTCTTCACTCAGAGTGATTATTTTCTGCTTTGTCTATTTGCATAACTAGTCCCAGTATGAAGAATAAGATACTGTGGAGTGCTCAGCCATAAATGAGGCATCTATAACACACTCCTTCTCCTCAAGGTTTAATTGTAGGAGAGGAAGTGCCCAGACTGTAAGAATAAGATTTAGAGGATGACTTCTGTGAAATAGTGCATTCTGGTCATGGCAGGAGCATTTCAAAAGAACTCATAGTGGCTGTGAAGTCACAAGACCTGAGCAAGACCAGGCAAAATCCCAGCAAAGATGGAGGTGTGGTTTAGCAAGTATTACTTCTAAGCCAAGAAGCTACTGGTAAAGATGGCTACTGGGAGTAGTCATCAGTTTCCTTTAAATGCAGACTTTCATACACTTCCAAATTTCCATGGTCCAGTGAATGGGCTTACATCCATGCACATACTGACAGAAGTGAGTGGACTTAATGGGATTAAAAGAAAGCACATGAGGCGGTGGAGGTATGGAAAAAGATTAAATACTCAGACAATCAAAACACATTATATTTACATATGAATTTCTCAATAAATAAATAGTGTGTTTATTCAGTATTTGTCTCTCCTTTTTATTCTGGTTTGGTTTCAAGTCATCCTCCTCAGAGACCTCTCTGATGTCTTAGGCTGGGGCAGACAGGCACCCTTGGTTTGCTTTTAGCATTCACACTTCCTGGAGTAGGGCACAAAGACCACACTGTATTCATGATATTTCCTTCTTTGTCTTCTCCAGAGTGGACTTGCTGGATGTGACAGCACAATGCTCAGCACTTGGCAAACAATTTCATATTCCATCATAACATGTTCCCAATGCAGGAGTTATGCACTCTTCCTCCACCAGACTGACTAAGAAACAAGGCTGGAGCACATTGAGCCATGTGCCTCAGCTTATCATGTGGGATTAGAAGGGTCCTTACTTGTTCCTTTCTGCTCACCCTTACAGAGGTATCCTAAGAAAGCACTCTTATGCTACTTTACTGCAAAGGACTCACCCATTATCCATCATTTCCAAGAGCATACTGACTACATCAGAATTGATTCATAGACTTTCATTATCTATGGAATGTAAGCAAGCTTTAAGAGAAAGAATTTGCCTGTCTCATTCACTGCTATGTATTCAACTCTTAGGATTGTCCCTGACACTATTTGTTAAGTAAATGAATCAATTTACCTATTTGTTAACCATTGTGTATAGTTTGTAAGTTTAAAGCAAGGATCTAGTTCATGCCTTGTGTGTGTGATTCTGTCTTTCTTTCTGTCTTTCTGTCTATCTGTCTTTTTGCCTGCCTGTCTGTCACCAGTGTAGATACTTGAAGGGACCAAAGGGTTAAAAGATCTCCTGGAACTAAAAACACAGGGATTGTGAGCTTCCTGACTGCAGCATTGGAAGACAACTGAACTTGGATTCTCTAGAAGCACACCATATACTCTTAACCACTGAGCTATCCCTACAGCCCCCAAAATCACATATTCTTGCATTCCTGTGTAAGATAGAAGTTTGTTTGAGTTTTGTGATGGTTGAACTCAGACCCTTATGTTTGTTTGAAAAAGTCCTCTATCATTGATCTAGAACTCTAATTCCTTAATGCTATTTAAGACAGAACATAGGTCAGGGATTGGAAGACTGTTTCCTGGACCCTCAGTAACAAGCATGTCTAACTGCACAACTGGCCAGCAGCTGCAGAGGAAGATGCTACCAACCCCCCTCCCCCCATTGCAGTTTCAGAGAAACCTTCCCCTTGCAAGGCAAGAGAGGGCTCTTGCTCAAGGTGACAAGCTAGGAAAGTGGGAGGGAGCAGCAGGAAGAGATATACTGCAGCTGTGGCATTAAGCCTGATATTTGAGATGCCCACAAAGATTCACTGAGAAAAAATAATACTTTAAAAAAGTATAATGTCTGGTATTTATCACCTCAGTCTCCCGGTAGTTCATTCTCCTTGACAACTATGGAGATTCTTAGGAACTAATATATTGTCCAGCACCTACCCTGCCAAGCACTATGGCTTTTTTAATAGGTTAGCTTTAATTCTCAACCGTTAGTCCTTAATTAATTTTGTTGCTCTGGATCTTGTGTGACCCATTAGTGTGATATCCAAGTTTCCAAAGAATCATTCTGCTGTTCTCCCACTACGTTTCTGCTTAGAGCCTGTGCTCTCTTCAAAATAAAGACTGGTAATATGACTTATTGGGTAAAGGTGCGGGCTGCCAAACCTTACAGTCTGAGTTTAATCTTGGGAAACTGACTCTCACAAGTTTTACCTCTGATCTTGATACATGAACGAAAACACACACACACACAAATGCAATTTAAAATGTAACGTAATGTAAATGAGTGGTTTTGCGGTTTTTTTTTTTTGTTTTTTTTTTTATACACTTCAAATTCTCTTCTAGCTCTGTCTAGACTATTTGCTTTGACAAGTGTGGAGCATGGATGGGCAATAATCCTTCAGATTCAATTCTGGTTCTTATATTTTACACATATATTTTTGGTCTTAACTTATCACATGTAATATTTTTGTTATACATGCTGTTTGAAATTAAGACTGTGGTTACTTATTTTGTTGCACTTCCTGGTTGTTGTTACTCCCCAGTGCCTACTCGAGCTAGGCATAATCATGCAGCATGCACTTGATGTGACTGAGGTAAAATGCATGAGCCATGCATGTTGTGACCAGCCTGCTGGTCCTGTAGAGTGATATATGTGAGAACAGACCTGGACCTGACCTAAAGCTGGAGGCAAGCCCGACTGAGCCAGTATAAGCACAAGTTGCTCAAAGCCTTCTGCAGATGTATGAGGAAAACACTTACAATTGCTATTCAGTCAAGAGTTTTGGGTAATTTTGTTGCACAACATCTTTGTACATGATCTAAAGTCATAACTCCCATTTTATACTGTTGAGTTTCTTGAAGCTATAGTCTGATTCATCATATTTTACTCATGAGTACTTGGAAGTCACATTCCTTATGCAAATGATTAAAGGACCCTGAGGGAGGGGGAAATCAAGATTCAGGAAATAAAAAGGTTATTAGTAATAGTAATTTTATGTCAAGGATTGTATTATTTGTGGGGTGTTCAGAGAAAGAAGAACAGACTTGGCTTCCAGATATGACTTGGTTATTTGAGAAAATAAAAGAACCAGGGATTCATGATGCAGTCAAGGTGGAATCTCCAATTATCCTTGAATCATATGCAAGGGCACCAAAGTAATCAGAGAAGTGACAATGGATAGAGATGAACACAAAGTTCCCCCCCCATTCCTATTATCTCAGGTTAAGAGCAAATCCCAGGCAGATGGGAAGCATCTGCATCCATTTGAAGAAAATGAGTAAATAGAAGGTACCTGAGGGGTAACATCACAGGTTGGTCCTCTTCTGATTGCTGCATGCTATCATTCTCTCTCTGTACAGTCACAAAGAGGCTATCAGCTTCCTGAGTCTAAATGTATCATCAGCTGTAAGAATAAATAAATAAATATATAAATAAATAAATAATAAATATTTAAAAAATGAATCTGTAACACCCAGATGTGACAATGACCTCAATGTCCATCAGCTGCTCGGTCTGAAATCAGATCAAAATCATTCTGTGCCCCTTTCTGGAAGCTTTTCCAGATGACTAAGCATTTGGGTTATAGTCTCCTGCCTCTTGTATCACCCACTGCAAAGATAGAATGAATGTATCCTGTGGCTTATGCCTTTTATTTAGACAGGAATACCACCAAGAACCAGGACAGAGGTATGATTAGAAAAGACAACTTGTGCAGGGTTCACATGATACTCCAAAAAGAACATATGATTTTATAGTAGCCCCTTTCAGCTTACAAAAATAAATTGGGGCATATTGCCAAGCTTAAATAAATACTGCCTTGAAGTTCAAGCAGAAATGTGTGTGTAAAGAAATATACTTTTAGGTGGAGATGACAAATATCACAGGAATCTACTCTAATCACCATGCAACTTAAAGATGATATTGTGTGTGTGTGTGTGTTTGTGTGTGTGTGTGTGTGGTGCACACTATTTAGCATGTTAGCAACAACAATAACAGTAATGGCATTTACTGGGTCCTATCATGGCAAACAGTGTGCAAAATGCTGTAGAAGTCCCATCTTAATTAGCCCTTTTGATAATGCTAAACAGTAGAACTCTGCACTGCTATTTTATACATAAGGAACCTAAAATTAAGAAAAGGAAAAGTCTTTGTTTGAAGTAACACCTAGGATTTAAATTTGGGAAGTCTTACTGCAGCTGCTGGCTTGTAATGTTAAAATAAGATTTCTCATATAGAATATGTTGATTAAAAGCATGGAAAACAGTTTCCATAATTTTTGTTACATTTATTTATGGTATGAGTGGAAGTCAGGGGGCAACTTCTGGAAGTCAGTTTCTTCTTTCCATCACATGAGTTCTGGATTATACTTAGGTGTCAAGGCTTGGGGACACCATGCTTAACTACTGATTCATCTTGCGTTCATTTTGTGGAGTTTTGTTTGGTAGATAGGGTCATACTATGTAGTGCAGTATTGCTTTGAAATTAAGACCCTCCTTTCTCAGTACTGAGTCCTTTCCTGAATAACCTTTCATCTGTAATTAAATGATGGCTACCCATTTGTTAAACAAATTAACAATCATGTCAACTCATACTTCAAATGGCAATGTAATTTCAAGCCTATTTCTATTGGGTATGGTCCTGTGGCTTAAAACCACCACAGTCTGGCACATGCAAGAAGTCTTAATATTTTTTTTTCAGAATTTCACATCAATCTCTGTGAGGAAAAAATGTATAAAGAGCGTCCTCTTTGCATCTAGAGAGTATGAAATATGCACTGTGACATGTATATGTGAATTGCTTGATGCTACCAATCTGTTATGTTTTTAACCTCACCTTTTCTTGCATCTACAACCTCCACCACGTGACTTTGCATTTCTCTTACTAAAGAACCAGAGGCAAAGGCTTGAGAGTTAGCTTAGCAGTGAAGAGCACTTTCTGCTCTTACAGAGGATCTGGCTTTGTTCCCAACACCTCTATAGTAGATCAAAACTGTCCCCACTGAATTTCTAGGAAATTCAGTGCTCTCTCTGCTGTGGGCACAGGCCACCCTTACATACATGCGGACACAACATTCATGCACATAAATTAAAATTTTAAGAAATTCTTCTCAAAAAGTGGCAGAGCCTATTACATCATGTCTTCAATCAGGGGCAGTCTGTGTCTTGTTGTTTGGATAAATAGTACTCTACCTACAAAGGCCCAGAGGCCCAGAAAATGAAACCTTAGTCTGCTTACTAGCCAAGCTGTTTTGAAATTATCTTAAACATATAGGTGGTGAGGCCAAGCAAGAGGGAACAGCTCACTAAGCAGTGGTATTATATCTTATCTCTACACTGCCCTGCTTCCAGTTGGCCATAGAAGTCTATCGCACTGAGTGCCCAGAATTAAGACAGAACTACAGAGTGAAACCTCTGAAACTGGGAGCCAATCTACAAGTTGATCCTTAAATTGTTTATGCTGTGTATTTTGTCACAACAACAACAAAATGTCTGGTTCAAATACCATGGGATATGGTTAGAATGTGCACTGATACCCACAGGTTCATGAGCTTGCACACTTGGTCATCATCTGCAGGTGCTGTTGTGGGGACTGTGGCAGTGTTAGGAGTTAAAGGGCTTCTCGGTAGGCCAGTTCCACTTGAGGCTTGATCTCTCTGCTTTCTTGTCTATCAATATATGAAGTTGTCAAGAGCACAGTCTCTGCTGCCATAAACTCCTTAATACTTTCTTCAATCATGTTAGAGACTGTACCATCTCAGATTGTTTGCAAAATCAATCCTTCAACCATTAATTTGCTTCTGTGGGTTATTATTCTCCCAATGACAAGAGTAAACTATATACCATGTGCTCAAATTTTAATTTTGGACAATTTTATTCATGGGTACACTCTATTTACATTGTTTCAATGCCACATCAACCCCCCAACTCTTCCTGTAGCCCCCTTCCCAAATTCAGGATCTCTTCTATAATTGTTATTCTTGTATATGTATTTACACATTCATACACATATATGTCCATACATACAACTTTCTGAGTCAAGTTAGAGTTGCTTGTGTGTGCATATGTAACTTAGGATTGGACAAACTATCAGTGGGCTTATCAATAAAGAAACCTCTTTTTCATTCCCTCAGAATCCAATGGATGCATTTCTAGCTCTTCATTTCAGTTGTGGGGCCTTATGAACACTTTCCCTAACCATGGTGGCATGTCAGCTAGTGTGGTCTCATACAGATAGTTCTATTGGTGAGCATTCAAAGGTGCAATA
This sequence comes from Mus caroli, assembly GCF_978045245.1. NCBI lineage: Eukaryota > Metazoa > Chordata > Mammalia > Rodentia > Muridae > Mus > Mus caroli. The sequence goes on along the minus strand of NW_028227261.1, from coordinate 89,313,367 downwards.
TCGTTGACATACACAGAAGACACTGTCTTGTAGTGGGCCTCTGAGTCCTCTGTCTCTAAGAACCTTTCTACTATCTTCCAGGATATCCCTGAGCCTTAGGCATAGGGACTGCCTTACAGAAGTCTGTGTGGTCAATTTTGTCTAATAAAGGATGTTTGCTTTGAGAATTACATTTCTGATGCCTATGTTATGCTTCTGCACTTACTTAACCACATGCCAGGGTTGACTTACCAGACCCATGGCATGAGAATGCACAGAGTCAAGATTTCTAGTTTTGGTGTCCTAGTCAAAATCTCATCCGAGCCTTGTACTCTGATTGGCTGGCAGAACCATTTGTAACCCCAGCCCAGGCCAGTCAATTGCCAACCAACCTACTGACATATAAGCTATAATTAAAAATGTTTCAAGCCACTGCATTTTATTTTTTTTTTTGATTTTTAATATTTTTATTACATATTTTCCTCAATTACATTTCCAATGCTATCCCAAAAGTCCTCCATAGCGCCCCCCACTTCCCTACCCACCCATTCCCATTCTTTTGGCCCTGGCATTCCCCTATATTGGGGCATATAAAGTTTGCAAGTCCAATGGGCCTCTCTTTCCATTGATGGCCGACTAGGCCATCTTTCTATACATATGCAGCTAGAGACAAGAGCTCCGGGGTTCTGGTTAGTACATCATGTTGTTCCAACAATAGGGTTGCAGATCCCTTTAGCTCCTTGGTTACTTTCTCTAGCTTCTCCATTGGGAGCCCTGTGATACATCCAATAGCTGACTGTGAACATCCGCTCCTGTGTTTGCTAGGCCCCGGCATCGTCTCACAAGAGACAGCTATATTTGGGTCCTTTCAGCAAAATCTTGCTAGTGTATGCAATGGTGTCAGCGTTTAGAAGCTGATTATGGGATGGATCCCTGGATACGGCAGTCTCTAAATGGTCCATCCTTTCATCACAGCTACGAACTTTGTCTCTGTAACTCCTTCCCTGGGTGTTTTGTTCCCAATTCTAAGAAGGGGCACAGTGTCCACACTTTGGTCTTCATTCTTCTTGAGTTTCATGCGTTTATCAAATTGTATCTTATATCTTGGGTATCCTAAGTTTTGGGCTAATATCCACTTATCAGTGAATACATATTGTGTGAGTTCTTTTGTGATTGTGGTACTTCACTCAAGATGATGCCCTCCAGGTCCATCCATTTGGCTAGGAATTTCATAAATTCCTTCTTTTTAATAGCTGAGTAGTGCCACTGCATTTTAGATTATTTGTGATGCAGAAACATACAATTGAAACAAAAAATAACCATTCATATATCTGCTGTTTGTCACTGCACCTGTTGAAAACAATGACTTTCTTCAATGAGAAAAGACATATCACATCCCAATTTAAAGTGGTGGAAGCATGTTAAAAATCACCCATACAAAGGTGGGAGATGTGCATCCAGGGATATAATTTGTCAATGCTTCCCCTTCAGCTCCCTGTTGGAAGTAGGCAAACAAAGCCAGAGACAGGAGCCTAGAGCTCCATCTCAGCAAACATTTATCCCAAGGACCCCGGGCAGGTTTCACAGGGTGATTATTTTCCTGGCTGCAATTGGCTATCTCCAAGTCACACACAGTTCTCCTCTTTACTCCTGATTCTTCACTCCTGTTAAAATGACAGCATCTGATTTAGCTCCTGGAAACAGTCAGGGTGACTGGGGAGGGGTGGGCACATGGAGGAGACTAGCAAGGAAGGAAAGGAGAAAAATTACCCACCAAAATGGGTTTTACAATTATAAAGTGCTAATGAAATTTGAAATAACAACAATAATTATGCTTCTAAGGCCAGAACCTCACCATGAATATTCATTCCCATGTTATCTTTCTAGAACAAAAAACTGAGAGAAACACCACCATGTGTTTAGGGCATGTTTGTTGGGTTGGGATAGGGATATTTCCTTTTCACCTTTTCACTTCTACCTGTACAAGGGCCTGTTGGTATTTTCTTGAGACTGCCTGTCTTGTAATATTTTTTTGATAGCTTTGATTTATGTCTTACTGTGTGTCTGTATACAGACACCTTAAGCTTAAGTAGGAGGTGCTTTAAGATAATGAGACAATGTTAATTTGGCCAAGTAGTGTATGTGTGTGTGTGTGTATGGAGGGTGGAGGGAGCTGAAGCACCTCTTCAAAACTGCTAAGTGGTCACAGGTGGACTAGCTCTTTGACCTTGACCTTGGCAGCCCAGGCAGTGTACTATAGAATCTAACTCATTTTATTATCGACTGGCATAGAAGACTTAGAAGTTTCTGTTGAGTTATCAATAGAGGATTGCTACCTCAAATAGCCTTCCTTTGGCTTCTATGACTGAGCATTAGGTTGGTGCAGTAGCAGACATCACAATTTACTGCAATTCTATGTGCACAGTGATAGTCTGTTCAATATGAGTCATGTTGTATCACCAGGTGGGAGATTTAGACATTTTTCTGGAGACTGAAAGTCAAAGTTTGGATGCTGGCTGGGTGGCTGATATTTCTCCAATGGCTGTTTTCCATTGGCTTTATCTGGGTACACGTTACATGGGCTAGGGGGAAGGGAAGAGGGTTTGTGAGTATGTGTGTGTGTGGGGGGGTGTTTTTGTGTGTGTGGTATGTGAGTGTGTGGGTATATATGTGTATGTTGTATGTATTTATGTATGTAATGTGTGTTTAAGTGTGTTTGTGTGGTATGGTATGTGAGTGTGTATGTGTATAATATGTTTATGTGTGTGTATGTGTGTGTGTGTGTGTGGAGAGAGAGAGAGAGAGAGAGAGAGAGAGAGAGAGAGAGAGAGAGAGAGAGAGAGAGAGAGATCTCATAAGGCCACAATAGCCCCGATTAGAGCTCATCTCCATGAACACATCAAATCTCCTTCCAAGGGCCCTACCTCCTAGATAGAGGTCTTCTGGCTTGGTTTCACATATGATTCTTGTCTACAGCTTATAGTGAAGTTACCTGTCTCTTAGAAGGTTACCTGATTCCCACTGTCACCAAGTAAAGAAACGTTCAAATTACCCAGCTTGATGCAATCACTGGCCTGTATGTCAGGACTTAGTCAGAATGTCAGTACTGGTAACATCACTCCAACAAGACAGGGAGAGCAGGAAGGAACCACATCCTTTAACAAAGCCCAAGGGACGAATGTGAGCCAAGGACTGTGAGCACAGGGCTTCCTTCCCCAGGGTCCTGGAAAAGAGCCAAGTTGGCCCAAGTCAAGTCACTAGGCAGAGAGTTGTGGAGACAGGGGTGAGCCTGGGGAAATTGCCAACGGCCATGTGCCTTGGGAGGCAGAGGCTCCAGGGTTACCATGCTGACGGTATGGGGCAGGAGAGAAAGCACAATAATATGGCAAATGTTGACACAAGGAGACTATGATGTCACCCATAGCTCACTTCCTAACAACACTCCAAAGCCATTTATTCTGAAATCTATGGCTCTGCTGCTTGAAGCTTGACCTAACCTTTGGTAAGTCCCAGTTGGCACTTACAAGTAGCACTTTGGGAGTGTTATTACCCATCTGATAATATTTATGTCTCCTTTCAATCCACAACTTTATTCAGTGTTGACAATAGTCCAAGAAGGTAAAAGCTACTACCATCCTCATTGTTCACACAGAAAACTGGGACTCTGAAGAAGTTACTCTCCAGCCAAGGTAACAAAGCTAGCATTCAGCTAAGGGTCAAACCCAGGTACTCTACTTCCAGACCAAGTGTGTGGTCTGTGTTAAGAGCATCTTTAGCCTTCTCCCAAGGGTCTAGTTCATTTTCTTCTTCCTGAAATATTTGACATCTTTCTAATGTCATGTTTCCTGTAATCCAAAGTCCAGTCTATATTTAAGACCATGGTTAGGGGCATCTCCTGCAAGAGTGTCCTGTGTGTCTTACGATTCACATTCCGAAGCACATTCTTATTGTCTCTTCTCTTGCAGTTATGGCCATTTGAAGAATGAGTGAACATTAGGAAAGGAAGACAAGGTGTCAATTGATCTCAGAGTCATAGCAGCATTTGCTGTTCTGTAAAATAGTGTGGTTGACACATGCATGAGGCATCTATGTCACTGTGCCTCACAGTCCTCAGCATAAGACAGCAATCTATTTATCTAGCACATAAAACAAACGTAGAGACAGATAGTAAGGAACTGTCTTATCAATTCAACAGTCTTCATGGACCTAAATTACTTCTATAGCTCTGCTTTATCCCTGAGATGTGGGTCTTGTCTTCATAGTTCAAAGTGACTGTGAGTTTCAGACATCACAAGCCCGATCTGGTCAGTGGGACAGATTAAAAGAAGGCACCACAAAAATACAAAAGAGCACTCTTGGTTATTTCTCTTGGGCCAGATGTAGATAAATATTTGTTACTATTGTTAGAAAACTTAGAGAAAGCTCTCAAGCATTTAGTTATGAGCTAAGACTTGCAGGTAAAAAGGAACGTTGTGTTCTTAAACAAAAGGAAATAACTAGGGTATGCTATTGTTGGAAAGAACTAACAAATTCACTACACTAGCTCCTTAGTCAATGATCCATTTAATAAGTGGTCATTATAACTCATGTTCTGGTATCTTCGATATGAAGCACTGAGGTTATATAATTCAGCAAGCAAGTAAAGGTCCCCAGTTGCTAGGAGCTAACACTTGAGAAGAAGAATAAAGTATCTCTTGCCAAAAATGTGCAATGGGAGCTGTGCTAGTGTGAGTAAAGGGTGCTACTCAAGGCATATCCATTTTAATTGTTCTGTTCTGATAGGTACATGTGAATGAGGGACAATGCTTAGTGCTGAGTGAATAAAGAACCATAGGAAAGAATAGTAAGAATACCCCAATGTGACAGGTGATGGCCCCATTATATATGCATGTGTGTGTGTGTGTGTGTGTGTGTGTGTGTGTGTGATTTAACATCTCCTAATCTCACATTTTGTAAAATTTTGTTATGCTGCCTCTGAGAATGAGCTGGAAGAGTACCCAATAGATGTTCAACAGATTTTAGTTTCTCTTGCCCTGCATCCATTTCTCTCTGGATTCTGCCTTTCTGTACCAAGCAGTGCTCTCTAGTTTAGACACAAAAAGTTGTGGATGAAATTTAGATAGAATTTGAGTTTTCCCCTTGAGCTGACATACAGGGGTCTGTCCCTTAATTACTAGTCATTGCCCTTCACACACAGAATTAAAAAAAAAATGGTAACCTGCTCAGCCCATCAAAGTCTGCCCTTTGAAATGCTGAACTAGACAGTGAACGGAAAATATCTGCCAAAAGCCTTCTATTCTCCCAAAGATAAAAGCAACTTGAAATGCATGTAAGTCCTGTGCCCTTGTTAATTAATCAGGATTCACATTAAAAGCTTAAATGCCTTTGAAGCACAAAACTCCAAGAGCTGGCACCTTTTTCCCCCCTGTTCCATAGAGGAAAAACAGGTGAATGAGGCAGACCAGATAGATAGGTGTATGTGAAAGAGTCTGGACACATTGGTTTATTTCTTGTCTGTCGGGACAGATAAATGGACAGCTGTCAAAGGGAGAAGCACCATGCTTAGGGAGTTCTCTTAGTCACAAGCTTAGCACTACCACAGCCTGTGAGACAACCCTCTTACTAATAACCTTCACGCCCGAGGAGCATCATATGGATTTCTATTCACTCATGCAATGTATACTTGGTAACTTTCTAGTACTTGCTTGGCTTGGGGGAGACATTCTAATGAAGAAGACAAGCGTTTATGCCTTTGGAATAATCTGACACAGTGGTGCAGGTGGGAAGCTTTTGTTCCTCATGGCACTCTCAGTTGTGACTACGGGAAATGATACAGTGGTCAGGCAGGTAGACGTCAGGGACACTGATAAATGTCCTTCCATGCATAGGGTAGAACACACAGCAAGAATTATCTACTCTAAAATGCCAATCGTAACGATGCTTAGACAGTCTCAGTGGTAGAGACAAAAGTTTCAACAAGCAATTTCAATGAAGCAAAATAAATGCCATGTTGAAGCAAAATGAATTCATTTGATGTTGGAGAAGCTTCCCCATGGAAGTGGCATGTAAGCTGCAACTTTATAAATGAACATGAGTGGAAGGACTGAACGAGGTAAACAAGAGGAACAGCATGGATAAGAGGTCACAGGTAGGAGAGAGCAAGTACTAATATGACAGTACTGGAAGACAGGAAGAAGACCAACAGAGCAGGGAGAAGTCTTATCACAGGAATGGTTTTGAGTTAGAAGTCTGGAAATGTGAACTAAGAGGCCAGGATGGCAAGGAATACTGAACTAATACAAGGAGTACACACACAGGTCTGGGCAGAATGAATGAATGTCTTTGGAGAACAGGAGCCTAAAAAAGCTTGTGATGAACATGTCATTTCAGCTTGGCCTTGATGGACAGACAGGCTCCATTGCTGCTGTTCTCTCAGCCTGTCATACAGTGAGCTGCCTTACTGATCTCTGCACACTACCTTCTGTCAGAGCACAAGTGCAGCTTAATGAGCAGAGTGTCACCTAGGTTACATTCCACAGAGGACACCTATTATGTTCTGTTACAAGCTGGGATCTCCAGGCAAACACATTCAAAGCACAAAATACCTCCTACAGTATTTTCGATGCAGTGTCCATTATGTATTCATGAACATGAATACTGGATGTTTGTGTGGATTTTTCAAAAACTGTCATTCTGTTCCAGGTTAAATTTCTCAAAGAGCTTCCCCACCTACAGTCCCATGTCTAAGGCTGGAGAAATTTCTCGAGGTTTAAGGACACACTTGTTGCTTTTGCTAGGCAACAGAGTTCAGCTCCCAGCATCCATACGGTGGTTTATAATCATCTATAACTCTGGTTTTCAAGTACTGGGCACTCTTTTCTGTAGGCACCAGACATGCATGTGATGCACTTATATAATGCAGATAAACACACTAACACACATAAATAAAAATAAATCCAGACATCTAATATTACATTTTTTCTGCAAAACAATAACCTCAAGCAGGTAAAGAATACATTGCTGTGCTCATATTACAGATAAGAACACCATGGTATGCAAAGATACCATGTCCCTGTCCCAAATACACACCACCATAGTCACTGCCACTCATCCAGGGATGCTTCTAGGTCTTATAGTAGCTAATTCATATCTTCTAGTCCAGTGTCTATAATCCACACACTGAGAACATAAGTTCTTGTGTGTTGAGGACAGCAGGTGATGGGGCAAATTCTCAATCAAGGACAGCTACCTTCTGTGCAATATTCAGTAGAGTCTAAAAATGTGACTGTTTGATTTTCAAATCACATTTACTCAGATATCTTATCTTACTAATAAACCTCATAGGTTGTTAGTTCAATCAGTTACAAAAACTGAGACTCTCACCGTTTAGTATCATGTGAAGGGCGAGTTATGTAAACAAATGATTGGCCTTGTCACGGACTTTTATATTCATCTAATTAAAAACTGTTATTTATGTATAAAGATTAACCTTGAAATCACCTGAAGTAAGTCAACAGTTACCAAACTAAATTCTCTAGGGAATGTACTTCTTCCTTGAATTTGTATACCAGTTTGGTAAAAATCAGGCATGTCTACCCTTAATTAGATGCACAGAGGCATGCCTCATTCATTGTTGTTGAGGTTGTTTCTTTGTTTGTTTGTTTTTTGATACAGGGTTTCACTCTCTGGCATATCATGCACAGAGATCCACATATCTCTGCCTTTTAAGTGAGGCAATAAAATATGTGCACTACCATACCTAGCAAATAATTAGTCCAGGCTGGCCTTGAACTCCTTATCCTCCTGCCTTCACCTCTCCAATGTGCCCTACCAGCATGAGGCATGACAACCAACAGCAATGCTTCAAAACTTGTTCACCTGAAGGTTAGCAAAGCTGTCTCTCCTTGCTTTCCTTTTGTTTTTCTCCCCACCAATCATTTTCCTTCCCATTTCTTCTCACACCCACTTCTCTGTAAGACCTTTTCCATCTTTGTGATGGTTTACATAATAAAAACCCTGCTAACACAAGACTCTCTAATTCTAAATAAAGCAAAGCTGTGTTGAATGGTTTGAACCAGACAATAAATTCATTTGCAGAGTTTGAAATCTCTCAGCCTTGTATATTTTTCGGCATTTGTATAAATAAGTACCTTTTCTTTATTTTCCACTTGTGCTGACACACACACACATGCACACACACACACACACACACACACACACACACACACACACACACACACTTATTTTGCAGACACAGAAGCTGTTCCTACACAAACTTTGCTGAGACATTGTTCTCATACAGATAAATCACTTCCTTCTCAAGGAAGCAAATACCTTTGCCACATAGCTAGAGTGGTCGAGAGGACTCTTTCCTCTGTAATACTCACCCTGACTGTCAATCATACCACAGAGAAACAAGGAAAGCCTTTGCATACTGAGCAATAGTAGGGAGGACTATCTATGCTGGGAACAGGCTCCAAGGCTCTTCCCTCAAGGTGACTCTGTTTACCTGCCACAGCAGTATTCGAAGGACCCTGAGTCAGGAGACAGATTTGATTAGTGGTCACAGACAATCAAGATGACTTCTGTGCTCTGCAAGAAAAGCAAGGCATGCACCAGCTTTCCAGAGCTAATATTAAACCGAAACAGAAGCCTTGGACAGATGAAGGATGACTGGGAGATTCCATAGAGGGCATCCCCTCCTCCCACATAACTCTAGGTATGTGTGTGGAATCACACATAACATATTGTTGGGTTGTAAATATAAAGATGCTGGTAATGTGCTTTCCCTATTGAACAAAGAAAGAAAACACATAAATGGGTTAATTAGCTCGTATGCAGAATTTAATTAGAGCATCTTTGTTCATCCAGCTTCCACCAGAATCTCAATTATCAACCTCTATTTTCAGGGGTTTTGAACACGAACATAAATTTTCACTTGGGGGTTCTCATTGCAAGGTTGGGGTCTCAGCTGCCTTCTATGTGACAGTGGTAAACACTTTTAAAAATGAAATTTTGATTACTTTGAAGTTATCCTATTATCACAGGGAACAATGACTTTTTTCAGTCTTCAAAAGGCATTCCCCTCCTTTGAATGTATACACGAGAAATTAGATTTTGGAAAGTTCAGAATGAAGCTAAAGCTGGGAATGCAGAAGTTTTCATCCTAGAAGATGCAGCTACTGGAAATGATTTTGATTTGATCAAGCTGGCACTGTGTTAATCCTCACAACAGCCTGCCTGTGGGACTGTTTGAACCATCATTTTCTAGAAGAAAATGGGTCATGGAGAGAATAACGGGCTTGAGCCTTAAGTTCAGGTAATTACTACACTCCCAATCAGTGTTCATCCATGTTTCTCAATAATGCAACAGTCTTACTGAAAGAAAGGAAATTCTTACCAAATGATAAATTTAAAACTTAGACTTCTATGCTAAGAATGGCATAACTTCAAACTATTTTGATTAAGAACAATGGAAATCAGATGCATTCTTAACTTACACAAAAAGGGGAACCATTTTAAGTTTGTGGAGCAATGAAATCTTTTGAGAAAGGCAAGATCAGCTATCCAGGTAGACTTCAGAAACCTGAGAAGTTAGACACTGGCAATGAATGTATCAGGTCTCCTCAAACCCTTATCTACCACCCTGTTCTGTAAAGCTCAACTTTCTAAGTCTATGGTCCAAAGGTCCATAGATTCTTAGTGTTACCCTTTATACTATGAAGTGGTACCAACATAAATATTACAACAAATTCCTATTATTTTCAACACCCCAAAGTATAAAAATTATAGTGATGGTGGCCATGATGATAATGATAGTGGCTGTCATTGATAAGGCTCTTGTGGTGGCAAGCAATATTGATATATGTGTCTGGTGCTTGGAATGGTCCCTTTGCCCTCTATAACTCATGTGTAAGAGACACAGTTTTTGAAGGTATAAAGGTTGCATGGGACACTAAACCTAACTGAGTCAGTAAGGATCTTCCATGGGCTTTCTACAGCTCTGTAAGTACCTGCTCTGACACTTTAAACAGCATTGAGATGCAGGCAAGGTGAAGATGATAACAGGTTTACAAAGATGCTCTTTGACTAACTTTACACTGCCAGCAAGTAGCAGAAATATTAGTCAATGTCTCTTTCTACACTCAAATCAACCAAAGACAATATACTTAAATGAGGATAAGAAGCCAGCATTCCTGACTTTTCATCTTCTACAAACTCTTTCTCTGTTCATGAAGAGAGTCTGAAGTACACATTATTTTGTCAATACAAGGTTCAGATTTTTAACCTTTTACCTAGAATCATTCTTCTATGACACTGAGCACATACAATTTTCTTCTATTATTTTCTACTTGGAGATGTCAAAGCTTTGAATGTTTACAATCACTATGTAGCAGTCTAATATTTCTTGTCCCCATAACCTAGATTCTTTAAGACCATTCAATGACCAATAAATCACTGTCACTAATGAACTTATTTGGGAACCCCAAGTCTGGTTTCACACTGTGTTAGGCTCTGCTCTCTACAGGGATTACTATAACACATATCTTGGGAAACTAAAACAGATCTCTTGGGCAAATAGTATCCTATAAATCTGTATTATGTAGTTATACAGTTGTACAGAAAATCACACAAAGACACACACAAATGTTGGTTTTCATTCTAAATTTTAAACAGTAAGGTTCTAGGTTGAATCTCAAATATAACTTCTTGATCAACTTAAAGAAAAAAGAATGCCAGGAGCCACTCAATGAAGATATTGCACACTTGTTCTGGAGACCTGCTTAAAGACTGGCTCTTTATTAACCCAGACTAAACATCACCACCCCACAAAAGCATCTATAACTCCTAGTATCCATGCCATTGCCTAGTGCCAGATCATCATAAATAAATACAAGCTATATATGCAACAGAATATTGCAGAAATGATAGTTTGTGACATCAATGCCTTGGTCCTTAATGATATTGTAACTTTTACTGTAGTCTGTCTTTGCTTACTTACTCAGAGGGAAAATCAACAGCCATATCACAATGACTCCCATTTACCAAGACTAGAATGGAGAGATGCTGACTCCTTCTGGCAATAGTAAATATCAACTTTTAAGTATTTGCTATTCATAATACATGTAGATTCATCCAGCTCCTTCAAATGATTGACATTTTGACTCCAACTGAATGAAAAATTTGGAGCTACAATCATGCACTTAAACTGTTACTAATTTTTTTATACTGTCTGAAGGTTATGGCCTTAAACATCTATGTTCTTGAGAAGTTTAGCATGTAACAAATAGCTAGTTACACTTTAACTGTGTTCAGCCCTACTCTTACTTAAAGATAGTAAAAGTAGAGCTCCTATTGAAGGAATACATCTGTGAGGACTTTGAAATAGCAACATCAAGCTGCCCTGAGCAGATGGACATAGATAACACAGGAAAGAAACATTCAGTTCTTTCAGGGGTTGGGGTTGAGTCAATGAAAGAAGGAGTCAGTTTCAATGGAAGCTGCTGAGTATGAAGGAAAGCTTTTGTGGTTGAGTTGGGCCCCCCAACACAGGGAGAAACAAAAGGCAGTGGATACCAGGACTGATAAGAAAATAGTAGATCTTGGGTATCCTAAGTTTCTGGGCTAATATCCACTTATCAGTGAGTACATATTGTGTGAGTTCCTTTGTGATTGGGTTACCTCACTCAGGATGATGCCCTCCAGGTCCATCCATTTGCCTAGGAATATCATAAATTCATTCTTTTTAATAGCCGAGTACTACTCCATTGTGTAAATGTACCACATTTTCTGTATCGATTCCTCTGTTGAAGGGCATCTGGGTTCTTTCCAGCTTCTGGCTATTATAAATAAGGCTGCTATGAACAAAGTGGAGCATGTGTCCTTCTTACCGGTTGGAACATCTTCTGGATATACGCCCAGGAGAGGTATTGTGGCATCCTCCAATGTGTACTATGTACACATTGTACATTGTACACTAAGTACATAGTACTTAGTACTATGTCCAATTTTCTGAGGAATCGCCAGACTGATTTCCAGAGTGGTTGTACAAGCTTGCAATCCCACCAACAATGGAGGAGTGTTCCTCTTTCTCCACATACAATTTCCTAAACTCATGAAGCTCAAGAAGAACGAAGACCAAAGTGTGGACACTTTACCCCTTCTTAGAATTGGGAACAAAACACCCGTGGAAGGAGTTACAGAGACAAAGTTTGGAGCTGAGACAAAAGGATGGACCATCTAGAGACTGCCATATCCAGGGATCCATCCCATAATTAGCCTCCAAACGATGACACCATTGCATACACTAGCAAGATTTTGCTGAAAGGACCCAGATATAGCTGTCTCTTATGAGGCTATGCGGGGGCCTAGCAAACACAGAAGTGGATGCTCACAGTCAGCTATTGGATGGATCACAGGGGCCCCAATGGAGGAGCTAGAGAATGTACCCAAGGAGCTAAAGGGATCTGCAATCCTATAGGTGGAACAACAATATGAACTAACCAGTACCTCCTCCCCCCCCTCACCCCCTGGAGCTCGTGTTTCTAGCTGCATATGAATGAGAAGATGGCCTAGTTGGCCATCAGTGGAAAGAGAGGCCCATTGTTAGTGCAAACTTTATATGCCTCAGTACAGGGGAACGACAGGGCCAAGAAGTGGGAGTGGGTGGGTGGGGGAGTGGGTGGGGAACTTTTGGGATAGCATTGGAAATGTAAATGAAATAAATACTCAATAAAAAAAAAGTAAAAAAAAAAAAGAAATATAAATAAAGGAAAAAAAAAGAAAATAGTAAATCTAGGGGGAGAGGGAGAAATAGGTAAATCCAAGGATGAGAAGATATCTTAGGATTTCAGTAGTTCCCCAGAAACTCATGGTGTCAACTTCAACTGCTTGGTCTTCAACAAAGTCCAGATATGAATCCAAGGTATTCTAAAGGATCCTAATTTCAAAGTCAGCCTTAAACACCCTTTCACATGTTTACTAGACACAAGGTTTAGGACTTGATTCTAAGACAAGGTAATGTGTAGCACAAATTCTACATGTTCTTTGCTATCTTTCTATCTTAAAGCCATTGAATGACTCAGAGAAAGTGGCTTACACATGGTCCTATTGTGACTTACAGAGGAAATATTTCTCCCAAGAATCAGGTAGGAATATAAATGAGGAAGCTATGCCTTCTCTGGACACATGTTCAGTCAATTCTACTAAAAACTAATGAAAGGAAGAGACTCACATAGCTTGGGGTCCATGATGTCCCCCACTGAACCCCATGATTTACCATGATGGATGGCTGACGCAGCAAATTTCAAAACTGTGGGCACAAGTTTATGTTTTTATTGACGTAATTCTATCTCTATGAGAAGATATACCTCGGGGGACCTTGAATTTGTTCTCCTTGTAGTTTAGCATTGAGGCTAAATTCTGTGGGAGCAGAGAATCTCTTGTTAGGAGCCGTAAGTTTCTATTAATCAGTAATGCTAAGTAAACATATTAGGTTTGAGCATCCTAACCTGGAAAGACTTCACCAAAAAAAAAAAAAAAATGAACATGCACAGGGAACTGTGGCAAGAACTCTGTTTTTCATTGTGAAGGGACATAATAAGAGGTCATTTTTCATATATATTTGGGAAAGGCAACATGTGAGGTTCTCAGGGCTAGAGGAAGTCAGATTTGGGACAGATTGCCTGAGAAAAGATGCAGATAGAGAAGTGCATATGAAAATGGTGGGGTATATGACACACTTTGCCCTGGCAGAAAGGACAGGTCTGAGGTAGCCTTTATGACCACAGAGGTGGAAGAGCACACTTCCTGAGTTGATTTGCAAAGTAGCCTGATGATGTTTCTTTCACAGATGAGAAATGATGCTTTCTGCAAGGAATGTTTCGTGCTTCCATAAACAGCCTACGCCTGTATATTTTATGGGTAAAATTCTCCATAATGGTGAGGGATTTCTATTTACAGGGAGTTTTTAAATGAGCTGCAATGATGTCTCATCAATAAAAGAAGAAACACAACATCAAAGATGCTTAAAAATGGCCTTGAATTGCACAACTATCATGAATCTCTGGAAAATGTTGTTGTCTTTGTTTTGAGGGCTTGTTTCTTTGTCTGGAGGACTTAAGGTCCAAGGACCATTTCACTGTTCACCATTTCAGCCTCAACTCTGATCACTTTTTAAATCAATATTCTACTCATACTCAACTGTCAAAGCTTTCTGGATACTACTTTCTTTTTTTTTTATTTTTAATATTTTTATTACATATTTTCCTCAATTACATTTCCAATGCTATCCCAAAAGTCCCCCATAGCGCCCCCCACTTCCCTACCCACCCATTCCCATTCTTTTGGCCCTGGCATTCCCCTATATTGGGGCATATAAAGTTTACAAGTCCAATGGGCCTCTCTTTCCATTGATGACCGACTAGGCCATCTTTCGATACATATGCAGCTAGAGACAAGAGCTCCGGGGTTCTGGTTAGTACATCATGTTGTTCCAACAATAGGGTTGCAGATCCCTTTAGCTCCTTGGGTACTTTCTCTAGCTTCTCCATTGGGAGCCCTGTGATACATCCAATAGCTGACTGTGAACATCCACTCCTGTGTTTGCTAGGCCCCGGCATCGTCTCACAAGAGACAGCTATATTTGGGTCCTTTCAGCAAAATCTTGCTAGTGTATGCAATGGTGTCAGCGTTTAGAATGGATACTACTTTCTTAATCCAAGCTCCAAGTTCATGCATCTGAAATGCATCTATCTTGAGTATTTTCTAAACAGTTTCCTTATTTTCAGAGCTTAGTGGAGATAGCATTAACTTCCAAATACATTCCCTTCTACTCTTGATGACGCTAAATTCTACACTAGATACTTGCTTTCCAAATACTCAGACGTTTTAGTAAGATTAGTTTCTTTTTCTTTTATTGGGAAGTGTTCATATTTATTCTCAATTTTATTGGCTACAGTATCATACTGAAATACATGCATACCCTGAGTTTTGCTATGTCCCTGATCTAGTCAATAATATGAGGAAGGAGGAATCTACAAAATGGATTTCCTGGCCAGAATGATAGAAAGAACATACAGTATTCATCTGAGAGGAGGTAAAATCTATATTGTGTTTCATCCAGGGCAGGTGACTTATCTTTGACCAAGGGCAATGATGGTTACTTCTTTTAGGTACAATAAAATATCATGATCAAAAGCAACTCATGGTATGAAGAGATTCTTTTGGCTTATGGCTCCAGAGGGAGAAATGACAATGGTGAGGGAGACATGGAAGGTGACAACTAGATGAGGAAGCTGAGAGATCACCTATTTAGTTACAACCATGAAGCAGAGAAAATGAATGGAGAGTGAGGTTATGAATTCATAAATCTTGCCTCTAATGATAATTTACTTCACCAGCATGGCTCCACCTCCAAAAGGCTCCACAACGTCCCCCAGAGAAGACTATTAGTCTAGGTCCAAATGCTCAAATGTGAGAACTTCTAAGAGGTACTAATCACTCAAACCTTTACACAGAAGACTGACCTTATTGCCAAATTTCACACTATGATGTGCCTTTTCATGGTATGCATGACTAGCTCTTTGTCAGAAATCTTTACCACATTCCTTTCACTAATTAATTTTTTGTTTAAATAATATGAACAGGTTGTTTTCAGCTAGGAACATCCACCATCCACTGAGGAGCCCCAGCTCCTCTGAGCCTCAGCTGCCTCCTGAGTATCTCCTTTTCATTCCCCACTGTGAACTCTCCTATCTGATCATTTTCCTTTTAGTAGCATCAATTTCCTGAGGCCTGAGAGCAAGTATGCATTCTTCATAATTATATCCCAGTTTCTATTACACTCCTTTGTTCAATAAATGTTTCCTGATTAAATCAATATACAAATTAAGATTTTTCTAAGTGCTTTTTACAATTCTCTGATCTTGAGGACTCTTCATTCAGAATGAGTTAAGCTCAGAGCATGTGTCTGTGAGTACCAGGCTTCCAGGAAGAGGTGGTTCGAATCAAATTAGGCATTCCAATACCTAGAAGAGAAAGAAGTAAAGCAGAGACTTTTGTATCCAAAGAAGGGAGACAAAATCATTACTAAGCAAGCTGGATACCAGGGACTTCTGTTCTATTGAAGAGCCGAGTTCAAGTCCCAGGAGAGAAAACAGGGAAAACAGGAACTGGAGCTGAGGATAGAAACAAGTCTCCAGAGGGCAGTGCCAAGTGGAAGAAGGATGAAAAAAAAAACTTTTTCTCATGATATCTGGGGGCTTTGTCAAAGAAAAGTGATGTTCTAAGATGTTGAATTGTCATTATGAGCATATGCCAGGCAGGAAAAGAAAGTTGGTGAGGCTGGAGGTGGTGGGTTCTATAGCTACAGGAAAAGGGACACATTCTCCTTAAAACTGTTTATGTTGCTCTGATCTGAAAAAGCACTATGTAACCTCTTCCAGATGGGACCAAGAGCAAACCAATGATTCAAACGATAGTTAGCTATTTCCCACAAATAAAAGAGGTCTTTACATTATGAGTTCATGTATCCAATGCCTCTATACTATGGTTGCATTATGATTCTTACGTTTGGATGATGAATGGAAACCCCAGAAAGATAAAGTTGAAGTTAAACAGCTGGGAAATAGTAGCGGAGAGGCAGAAATTCAGGAATGTCTGGTTTGGAAGCATCTTAAACACTTGATTATGAGGACTTATGGCCTCAGTCTAACTGCATAAACTTTCTCTTGTTTTATTATTCTTACTGACTTATAAAACCCGAGTGTAGGTCTAGGAGTGAGGTAGGAGCATTGACTTGTCTGAGTGACACAAATGGAAACAGAACCTAGCTCTCGTGGTCCTTGCCAGAAAGAGTATCCTCCATGGGATGGCAGTCTAGGAAGGTAAGGCTGACCAGAGTAGACAGGGTTGGGCTTAGAAAGCATAAGGAGACACTGGCATTTGGCTCTCCAGGTAGGCTAAATATAAGCACTCAAGAAGAATGCCTTCTGCACAGAGAGTATACAAGTCTGTTAATTAATGTCCTGTGAACCTTGGATGAGCTGCTGCCATGGGAAGCCAGTGATGCCTGTACAGTCATGCTGGCTCACTTGCCTGACATATCCAGACATTAGATGCTTCAAGGGGAAAATACCTGTGATCTGCATTGGCTCTGTTCCCAAAATGCTGAAATTTATGGGCAGGATGATGGGAGGAGAGCTGAGAATAGCTTTAGGCTCAATTTCAAGGGCTCCAGTGGGGGCCCAGCCCTTATTTTCTGACTTCCCAGTTGACAAGTAAAAGGACAGTACAAGTATGAAATATCAGGGCCAATGTTCCTCTGGATCATTTCTGTGTGTTT
This sequence comes from Mus caroli, assembly GCF_978045245.1. Taxonomy (NCBI): domain Eukaryota; kingdom Metazoa; phylum Chordata; class Mammalia; order Rodentia; family Muridae; genus Mus; species Mus caroli. Next base: position 89,296,044 of record NW_028227261.1, on the reverse strand, counting down.
CCCAGATGTAATGACTTCTCATAATTACCAGGAGCACTGAGAAAAATCATACACCAAGTCCCACAGAAAAGGCCAGAGAGCAAGGGGTGTTCTCTGTAACAGCATTTGGGAGATGTTGGTGATCAGCCAGGTGAAGGGATGTCATTTAAATCTAATAGGAAAATATTCACATTTCACAGATGTCAAAATGGCAGCAGAGAAACAAGAAAAGCAAACAGCCTAAAACAGTGGTCAGAGGCAAGATAATTCTTCAATGCATAAACAGACTAGCTGTCCTGAGTTCATTCTCCAGTAACCAAGTTAAAACAACAACAAAAACAAAGTCCAAGTATTGGAACCTGAATTTAAAGCCCATCATTCCTATTGTAAGATGGAAGCAGAGACGGGAGAAATGCCTGTAAAGTCAGGGTTGACCTAGCCTGGAGTGTGTAGCCCAGCATCAGAAGCAAGAGAGAACTACTATCTTAACAAGTTGGAAGGAAGAACCATCTCACAAACTTCATTCTTTGGATTCCACAGCCTTGGCTATAGCCAGATTCAGACCTTCATATCACACACACACACACACACACACACACACAGAGAGAGAGAGAGAGAGAGAGAGAGAGAGAGAGAGAGAGAGAGAGAGAGAGAGAGAGAGGTTAAAGCTAGTCTACCAGTACTTGAGAAGTGGCAGCAGAAAGCAAGAGTGCAACACTGTCTTCTACTCTATAGTAAGTTCAAAGTCCAGGTGTTTGAACATGGATGTAGAAGCACATCACCTAGTTGAAAGATTGGAGTAGAGGCAGGACTAAGACACCTTGACCCAAGTAAAGAAAATATATTAAAACCTTTAAGTCTGTTATGTGCTTATTTTATATCAAATTTCCTTGCATAAATAAGGACATATAATGAATTCTTTCAAAAGAATCTTAAATGTCATTAATTAATTAAACTAACAGTCATTATTAGCATTATTGTTCGCAGGTGACCTACAATGACTGTGGTATTTTCTTCCTCTGGGTGTTCTCTTCAGGTCACTCTACCATGACTTCAAGAAAACCCTTACCAGGACTTCCATCAAAGCCACTCGGGAGTGGTGCATCTTAACCCACTGGTATATTCTCAATTCAAGTTCCAAGGACAATGGCATGATGATTCCTAGAGTGTGACTGATGCACAGCCTGGCTCCATCTACTCCTAGTTCTTATTCCCTGAGCCCTTCTCTGTAGAGACCAAGTGCAGAGAGATGATCATTGGGGGTTGGCGTCCTGGGCTTATCTGTATGATGGCAGGTGATTTGTGTGGGTGCTTGTGTATGTATACATGTACACTCACAGAACACACACACACACACACACACACACACACACACACACGGTTAGTGGGCAAAAGGCCCCTACTCTCTTATAAATCATCTATGATGCTAAGGATGCACACATGTTTATTAAATAGATGAATAAGTAGATGTTGGAGTGCGGGAATACATGACAAATGAATAAACACAAGTGTATTGAATAGAAACTGAAGAAAATATATTCAAATCTAAAGTCAAGGGCTGACAAATCTATCCCTGGAAATACTCGTTTTTTCATTTGGAATGGCATAATGTTGAGAGCTCTGCCGGTTTAGTAGTTAGACAGGCTTGGTTGGGGATCTCAGTGTAAGCTTATTTGCAGTTTTAAGCAACATTTTTTTTCTGTTACTGTTGTTAATAAACCATGGGTGTCATATCTCAAGACTGTGATGCAGATTAAATAATTAACATGTATGTTATGTGCTGAGCACAGCACCTGTCATGGGGGAGTTTGATTCAGCCTCTCTTCCTATCAGGCTGGTTCTTTTTCCCTTTCCTCCTCACCTTTTTCATCTCTCTTTTCTTCCCTGTCTCTTTTCTTCTTTCTATCCCAAGATTACCCTCACACTCCCTATCCTCCACCAGGTATATAGTGACATGTTTTCATGATGGCCTATGTCTGTGTTCGTGTCTGGGATAATCAGCAAAGAAAATGTTCTTGGTGGGTCTGATATGCTTCCTAAAATTCGAGACCTGCTAGAGGTCAGTAAAGGGATTCAATTTCTTCTAAAGATCAGTGTAGTGCAGAGAGAAGGAAAACTAAAGAAAAGTGACTTCATGTTTTATACAAATTGTGATAATGGTGGACTTAGAAAGGCTTTTTTGGCCCACAGCTTTCCTGTCAGATGGGGAAAGTAAGGTAGTTAGATACAGGACAGTTTTTTTTTTCTTCCTTTTTTTCTATCAGTTAATTTACTTATTCACTTTACATTCTGATTGCAGCTACCTCTCCCTTCCTAGTCACCCTCAACCTCTCCCCCACTTTCTTCCTCCCCTTCTCCTCTGAGAGTCTCCACCCCCAGGGTACAAACCCACCCTGGCATATTAAGTCACTGCAGGACTAGGAATATCATCTCCCACCAATGCCAGACAAGGCAGCCCAATTAGAGGAACAGGATCCACAGGAGGGCTACAGAGTCAGGGACAACCCTGTTTCAGTTGATGGGGGACCTGCATGAAGGCCAAGCTGCACAATTGTTATATATGAGCAGGGGCCTAGGTCCAGCCCATGTGTAATAAGGATATTTTTTTAAATATGTATTTATTTTTATTTATATGAGTACCCTGTAGCTGTCTTCAGACACACCAGAAGAGTGCATCAGATCCCATTACAGATGGTTGTGAGCCACCATGTGGTTGCTGGGAATTGAACTCAGGACCTCTGGAAGAGCAGTCAGTGCTCTTAACCACTGAGCCATCTCTCCAACCCCAAAGAACATTTTTTTTTTGCAGGATATTTTTTTATTGATTAATTTTTTTAATTAGGTATTTTCTTCATTTACATTTCCAATGCTATCCCAAAAGTCCCCCATGCCCTCTCCCCCACTCACCACCCCTCCCCCCGCACTCCCACTTCTTGGCCCTGGCATTCCCTTGTGCTGAGGCATATAAAGTTTGCAAGACCAAGGGGCCTCTCTTCCCAATGATGGCTGACTAGGTTATCTTCTGATACATATGCAGCTAGAGACACGCACCCCGGGGGTACTGGTTAGTTCATATGGTTGTTCTACCTATAGGGTTGCAGACCCCTTTAGCTCCTTGGGTACTTTCTCTAGCTCCTCCATTGGGGGCCCTGGGATCCATCCAATAGCTGACTGTGAGCATCCACTTCTGTGTTTGCTAGGCCCCGGCATAGTCTCACAAGACACAGCTATATCAGAGTCCTTTCAGCAAAATCTTGCTAGTGTATGCAATGGTGTCAGCGTTTGGAGGCTGATTATGGGATGGATCCCCGGGTATGGCAGTCTCTAGATGCTCCGTCCTTTCGTCTAATAAGGATATTTTTAATGCTATAGTTCTGTCCAGCATTTAATATTTGTATGCTGTGAGGTAGTGTAGGGAGCAGAGAGCTCATTAATAAGTGTAGTTAGTTTCTAGATGTATGGGAAGATATTAGGATATTCCTCAAGCATGTCTTTTCTTGGGAAGAAATAGAAGTTATGGCAGCAATAGTGATAACTATCAGGTAAAAATTCCTACTTAAGTCCACACCTGCACTAAGTGCTTGACATGCAGTCTCTGATGTGCTTCTTCAAACATGGGATTGATTGTATTATGAATCCCATTTTGCAGTTTGCAAGGTGCAGGACAAGGCAGGATGTTACAGGCTGTGTGACATACACTGCTGGTACCCATAGCAGTTACCAGGTTTAGCATGACTGAGTCTTGCTTCAGTCCAACAAGCACTGTTGACACTGACAGAATTTCTGCCAGGACTGAGGCTTCTGATTTCCTGCATGTAGGCACCTTATGCCTTTTCTTATAAATTTCCCCATTCTTCTCAACCCCCTTCCATAGGAAGTCATTATGAGATTGTTCCCATTTTTCAGATTAAAAAAAATGACTCTCTAGGAGTTTATTGATTTTGTAAGAACACACTTCCTGACGGAAATTCCTGATTCCAATGTAGTTTATTTCCTTCATGCAGTGCTGAAGTGCTTTCAGGATGAAGTGAAACTGGTCTTCTATTAAGAGAGTAAAGGGAGGCATGGGGCAATCCAGCCACTTGCCACATTTCTTATAAAAGACTGTGAGTGCACTGGGTGAAGACATTAGTTTCCTGCTTGCTGCCCCCTCTGCTTCAGCTGTCCCACTCTGTACATCTGCTAGAAGAGTCCTGAGTATCAGAGAAGACAGCAGGCCTTGGTTAGATCACTTCTGCAACCTGCATGTCTCAGTTCAGCACTCAACAGTGCCCAGATGTCATTAATCATGGTTCTGTTTTCCTAATGTACCATCACACTGTGTCCCAGGCAAAGGCAGGGAAGGGCTGGGGCAGCAACTTTAGATAGAGAAGCCTAAGCTGCCACCCTGGAGTCAGAGTTCACTGTAGTGCTAGGAGGTTAAAATTGTTAGCATTCCTGTTGGGAAATAACTTTGCTTAGAGACATGTCAGGCAACCAGAGCCTTTGCCTCCAGGAGCAAATCACCCAGAATTAAATCCTGAGGCCCACTGTTGGTGTTTTTTAGTAATGATAAACCCTTGGTGATGAGAAAAAGAGACAACAATTTGTACGACAAGAACATAAACCAAACAGGCTCCAAATAAATCCCACAATTACATAAAAACACAAATTCACATGCACCAAATTTTTATCCTGAACTGGAAAAAAACAGAGTCACATATAGGGTTATAGAATTTTAGCAATACTGGAGCCTTGTTCACATAGTCATTTTCCCCCCTAGATAATGGAATCTTAACTGTGAGAAGGAAAAGGCATTTTTCAAGGTCAAAAATGATGGTAAATCTAATGGTATAGCAACTTGGTATAGGTATAGCAACAATTATTATATGTCAACAACAGACTAGGGTACAGTCTAACCATCATGTCTATTTACTAATGTCATTTCCCCAGTAAGGCTTTCGCTTCTCTCATTTACAGAGGAAAAATAATCAGAGAAATCATAAAATAGGCCCAAAGTCAGTGAAACTTGGTAGATCCACGAAACTGTTCACAGAACTCCTGTCAGCTCCTGGTAGATTAAGAAGCAGTGATGCAGTTTGACCTTGCATCTTCCAACCTTTGGTGCTGTTACTTTTGCACTAATATGTGAACTATGTACGTTTGCTCTTTCCAGGTCAGAAGGAGACCCGATGAGCTAATTTTAGTCTTCTGTCCCAGATACTAGTCAAAAATATAAAGCTTGTTCCAATAAATAACATTTTACCTTATTCCACTTCTGTTCAGAAGGAGTGAGAATTAAAATAAAATAAAAATCCAAGCTATCATTTTCTTCTGTTATAGATCTCAGAAGATCAAACTCGACTCTGGTCTGTTGACCAAGTGAAACTGAAGGCTATGAATCTCTGAATACGTATCCACATGTTGGTCCAGTGAACAATTGCAGACCTGTTCTGTCAGTGAGAGAATCTGACCAACTGACTTTACATATGATAAAAGGCCAGAGTGGACCCATCTCCAGTCAGGCACACCTGAAATGAACAAACACTAGACAAATACATAAACAAAAGTGAAGAATGAGTTTGTAAATCCATTTTGTAATGAATTTCACTGATTACATAAGACACTTCTGGGTGGGATTATAGAAAACCAGAACTAGCCCGGCGTGGAGGTGCAGGACTTTAATCCCAGCACTCAGGAGGCAGAGGCAGGTGGATTTCTGAGTTTGAGGCCAGCCTGGTCTACAAAATGAGCTCCAGGAAAGCTAGGGAGATACAGAGAAACCCTGTCTCAAAAAACCAAAAAAAGAAAAAAATAAAACTGGAACTATTACTCAAGTAGAAGTTTCTTCAAGTTGTAACAAGCAAAACAGAGAACAAGTAAATCTAATTAAAAGTAACCATTTAAGAAATCACTAAGTATAGGCAGTATCACTAAGTATCACAGCATAGGAAGCTTTTTTTTTTTTCAACATCTATTAAGGTTGCTCAGAAAGTTAAACCTATAATAAGAGTATATGGAGCAATCATTGGGCTTTGGTATATTCTTTTATTAATTAAGCTTATTATTTGGCAAGTTAATACACTTATATATGTCAGTGTGGTTACTCTCACCTACACCATCTCTTGTTCCCCCTCACCCCTGTACCCTCACCTACTCCCTCCAGTCCCATTCCCAGTGTCTTCTCTCTTTGCTTTGTTTTGCTGAGTTTTAATCAGGTCACTGAGCGACCATGGAATTGTCCAAAATACATCCTGGTGGACCCACCAGTGTTCAATTAGAGTTTTAACGAGCATGATTTTAAGCACTGTGTTACCACTACCCTATAGCATTCTCAGCTACCAATGAATGCTCTTCTATTTCTATCATCATGTCTCCATGGGGACTTCAACTGAATTCCAATACACGGAGTACTAATATGTACTCTCACCTTCTCTTAATTAGTACAAATGATGGGTCTGACTCAATGTAAATGAAGCTAGCATTGGTTTATGCAAGCGTTCATGAAAGACAGCTTTCGTTATAAGCACAGTGCATGCTCTAAATTCTATAAAAACCTCTTTTTGGGTGGTAACTTGTCAGACCCGTGTCTTGTCATAAGTTGGAGGAAAAATCAATCCCACTATTTTGGAGTTGGACTCAATTTGAAGGCAATAGGCTTGTCACATTTAATTATTTCACACTCCACTCACCAGGCCATGAAAGTGTCAATTTCACCTGAGGGGTAATGGGAGTAGGGAAGAAAAACCAGCCCAAGTGTGGAAACAATAAGTTGTGGTTAACAACAGCAGCAACCTTTAGAAATTAAGGAAGAAAATTCCCCCAGCAAGAGAGAGAGGGATTGAAAGATATAGATCTTGGAATTGATTTTCTCCTAATTTCACTCATAAAAATATTAGAACTCTAGAAAATATGGATGGAATAGAACCTTAGGGCTTATCATATCACACTATGTTAGCTTATTTTTACAGGGACTGTAACATCTCTCAGGGTTTAAAAATAATAATAATAATTATTATTTATTCATTATTGACTATCTGTCAATCATATTTCCAACCTGTTTGGTGGGAGAATAAGCCAAAAACTTACCTGTCAACTGCAATTATTTATATACTAAATTCACCCTTAAGTGATAACTATATAACAAGATGGTTCCTTTATTATTTTTACCTATGAGCAATTCAAAAAAGTGCAAAATGTATATGCTTTTGTTACTTGATCTCATGGAGAGACCACAGTATTTTATTCTGGCCTGGTGTACAGTGTAGGATCTCCTTCCACAGAATAGATACTAATATATCCTTTATGAAAGGGCAAATGCTGAAACCAGAAAGTTCAAATCAGGTTGAATATCTTTGTTCAGGCAAAGCTGAACAAGATGAATAACAAAAAATTCTTTAAAATTTGGTATTTTCCGTCTTTGGGATGATGGAGGAGAGGGGCTAAGGTTCATGGACCCTGGGATTTAAGGTTGCAAAAATAATCATCTGTTCCGAGTTGCTAGATTCTGAAGACAGGGAATTAACTGGGTGATTTCTACAGAAGATAAAAGAGTTAATGTGACTGTGTGTCTCCATCACAATGTCTGATTTGTCTCTCCTCCAGAGTGCAGGAAGGGAAAGCAGAATGCTGCTAAAGGAAGCTGGTTGAGACACATGAGGCTTTGCTTCTCATCTTCACTCCTTTTTCCATTGTGTGGCTTAGAAAAATAAATCTCCAGTTGATGCATATCTAGGTTGCTTTCAGTTTCTGGCTATTACAAATAAAGTTGCTATGAACTTAGTTGAACAAGTTTCATGGTGGTACAATGGTACATGGTGGTACAAAGTACATGGTGGAACAAGATTCTTTTGGTTATAGGCCTAGAAGCATTATATCTGGGTTTTGAGGTAGATCTATTCCCAGTTTTCCAAGAAACCAAAATAGTTGTACAAGGCACTCCCACCAGCACATTGGAATACTAGTCAGCTTTTTTTTTTTTTTACTTTTTATTAGGTATTTTCCTCATTTACATTTCCAATGCTATCCCAAAAGTCCCCCATACCCTCCCACCCACTCCCCTACACACCCACTCCCATTTTTGGCCCTGGCATTCCCCTGTACTAGGCCATCTTTTGATACATATGCAGCTAGAGTCAAGAGCTCCGGGGTACTGGTTAGTTCATAATGTTGTTGCACCTACAGGGTTGCAGATCTCTTTAGCTCCTTGGATACTTTCTCTAGCTCCTTTATTGGGGGCCCTGTGATCCATCCAATAGCTGACTGTGAGCATCCACTTATGTGTTTGCTAGGCCCCGGCCTAGTCTCACAAGAGACAGCTATATCAGGGTCCTTTCAGCCAACGCTTGCTAGTGTATGCAATGGTGTCATCCTTTGGAGGCTAATTGTGGGATGGATCCCTGGATATGTCAGTCTCTAGATGGTCCATCCTTTTGTCTCAGCTCCAAACTTTGTCTCTGTAACTCCTTCCATGAGTGATTGTTTCCAATTCTAAGAAGGGGCAAAGTGTCCACACTTTGGTCTTCTTTCTTCTTCAGTTTCATGTGTTTTGCAAATTGTATCTTATATCTCGCTATACTAAGTTTCTGGGCTAATATCCACTTATCAGTGAGTACATATCATTTGAGTTCTTTTGTGATTGTGTTACCTCACTCAGGATGATGCCCTCCAGGTCCTTCATTTGCCTAGGAATTTCATAAATTCATTCTTTTTAATAGCTGAGTAGTACTCCATTATGTAAATGTACCATATTTTTTGTATCCATTCCTCTGTTGAGGGGCATCTGTGTTCTTTCCAGCTTCTGGCTATTATAAATAAGGCTGCTATGAACATAGTGGAGCATGTGTCCTTCTTACTGGTTGGGACATCTTCTGGATATATGCCCAGAATAGGTATTGAGGGATCCTCCGGTAGTACTATGTCCAATTTTCTGAGGAACCACCAGACTGATTTCCAGAGTGGTTGTACAAGCTTGCAATCCCACCAACAATGGAGGAGTGTTCCTCTTTCTCCATATCCTTGCCAGCATCTGCTGTCACCTGAATTTTTGATCTTAGCCATTCTGACTGGTGTGAGGTGGAATCTCAGGGTTGTTTTGATTTGCATTTCCCTGATGATTAAGGATGTTGAACATTTTTTCAGGTGCTTCTCTGCCATTCGGTATTCCTCAGGTGAGAATTCTTTGTTCAGTTCTGAGCCCCATTTTTTAATGGGGTTATTTGATTTTCTGGAGTCCACCCTCTTGAATTCTTTATATATATTGGATATTAGTCCCCTATCAGATTTAAGATAGGTAAAGATCCTTTCCCAATCTGTTGGTGGCCTTTTTTATCTTATTGAAGGTGTCTTTTGCCTTGCAGAAGCTTTGCAGTTTCATGAGGTCCCATTTGTCAATCCTTGATCTTACAGCACAAGCCATTGCTGGGTATTCAGCTTTTAAAAATGAAAAACACTATGAACTTTGAGGTAAATGGATGAAACTTGAGAATATCATCATGAGTGACGTGACCCAGTCCCAAAGGCCATGCATGCTACGAACTCACTTATAAGTGGATATTAGTCATAAAATACAGGATCCTGTTCTGCATTCCACAGACCTTATGAAGCTAAACAAGAAAGAAGGTATAAGTCAGGATGCTTGATGCTTGAATCTCACTTAGAAGAAGTGATAAAATTGTCAAAGGGGCAGATGGAAGGAGGAAACTGGGTGGGCAAGAGGGTGGGGAAGGGAATGCGGAGGATCAGCATCAAGTGTGGGGAGGGACAGAAGAGATGGACAGATGGCCATAAGAATGAATGGAAATCTGCAACTGAGCAAGGTTGGGAATCGGGGGGGGGGGGTGAGCATCTCCAGGTCGAATGAAAATCCTGGGATAAAGGACACACCCTTAGCTGTGACTCACAGCACTGGGGATATGGAACCTGAAGAGGTCAACTACCATGATCCATGGAGTGATAGGTATAACAACACACCCACAAACATTTACACAAAATTTTATCCTGTCTATAAGAAATGCAGGGAGAGAGGATAGAACCAAGACTGAGAGAATGGCCAACCAATAACTGGGTCAACTTGAGACTCATATTATGGACAATCACCAATCTTTGACACTATTAATGCCTCTGTTATACGTGCAGTCAGGAATATGGCATGCCTGTCCTCTGAGAAGCTTCACCTAGCAGCTGATTCAGACAGATGCAAATACCCACAACCAAATAGTGGATGGAACTGAGGGACTCTTATGGAAGAATAGAGAAAAGAATTGTGGGCCCTGAGGGAATAGGAACTCCAAAGGAAGGCCAACAGAGTCAGTTAAGATGGATGCTAGGGGCTCTCAGAAACTGAACCATCAACCAATAAACACAGGCTGCACCTGGGCTTCTCCATATGTATGTAGCAGATAGCTAGCTTGGTCTTCATGTTGGTCCCAAACAACTGGAGCTGGAGCTATTCCAGAAGCTGTTGCCTCTCTGTGGGATATGGTTTTCTAGGTGGGCTGCCTTGTCTGATCTCAGTGGGAGATGATGAGAGTAGGGGAATATCCAGCAGAGCTCATACCTGCACAGAGGAGAAGGGGAGAGGGGATAGAGGAAGGATTTTGGGAAACTATGAGCAGGAGTGGCCAGTGTGTGGAACATAAAATGAATAAGTAATAGATAAATAAAAAAAATCTTTAAAAATAAAGAAAAATTAATCTCCTTTTATTGCTGTGAGAATTCCTTCCCTTGGGAACCACTGATACTGTCTACCTCTCCTCAGAATGGTCCCAAGGACAAACCCAATCTTGAGCTTTATGACGTTCATCCCACAGAACCAGTGGTTTTATTGGGCATGAGTAAGGGGAGCAGGACTTTGAGGAGCTCCACAGCTGCCTTTCACTAGAAAGTTTTCACCCTACAAGGATGGTGGCCTCCTTAGAGCTGGGTCGATGGAGTCCCTTTAGTTAATATGCCCTTATCTCTACCCTCTAGTGTCTTTGGAGACCCTGAAGCCACATGAACTTAGGACAGGACTGTTTACAAATGGCTTGGAGAAGTGGCTGAAATATCAAGTGAGGGTCCAGTAACACTCTTTCAGCCCTCCTTTTCTGACAGAAGGTCAATAGACCTGTTTCTTGGAGGCATAGACTTTTCTAAACCTACTTCAAATAGGGTTCTTGAATGCCTCAAGAAAATGGGGGTTAATAGGAAAAGGGGTTTAGGGACATGTTCAGAAGTAGTTCTTAAGGGCAATTCGACTCTTCATTTTCAGGATTCCAGCAGTCCAATCCACTAGCAAACACCAAACAGGATCAGTGGTAGCAACTCCAGAAACCACAAGACTCGGACCAATCAGCATGAGCCAGCAGAAGCAACAAGAGTCATCAGGAATACCATGAGAAGTTCTTTGGATCATTCCTCTCACAAAGTGAAGAAGGAAGACCAGCGATGTATTGCTGAGCCAGTGAAGACCAGCAAAGACCAGGAAAGAAATGTGAGGACTAGCAAAGCATTGCAGAGTCACAATGCAAGGGTGACCTCTCACTCTTTATGGGCTTCCATTTATCCTTTTTCCAAACATCACACACCCTCTCAAGTGTCTGCTCCAGCAAAACATTACATGTTCTCTCACTTGTCTGCTTTAGATAAACATCCTCTTAGGTCTCTGTTTCCACAAAACGTACTCTCACAAGATTGCTTCCAGAAAAACATTACATGATATGACTGAGTTTCCAAAGAAACCAGAAATGTCCCCTTCAGTTCCTAAAGGTCATTTGTAAATAGGCACAGTTGATTTGATGAAGCTGGTGGCTGTACATCTTGGACGACCTTGTTAGACAACAATTACCATTCTCCACCTTGGTTTTTCTTTTTTGACAGTTTCTCACTGATCTTGGAGCTATTACATTCCAACAGTTGGCTTATTCTGATCTATTTAACAAAAGTAGTAAAGATTTGGACTGACTTGCTCAGCTTTTTAATTTAATTTGATTTAATTTTATGTGCATTGGTGTTTTGCCTGCATGTAGAGGTGTTGGATCTCCTGGAACTGGAAACATAGACAGTTGTGAGATGTCATATTGATTGTGGGAACTAAACCTGGCTCCTTTGAAATAGCAACCAGTGCTCTTATCCACCAAGCCATTTCTCCAGTCCCTTGCCCAGCTTCTACATAGTTGCTGGATATCCAAACCATTAGGTCCTCCCTCTTGAACATCTAGCAGTTTCGGTAATGAATTAAGGATCATTTATGTTGTAGCATATGTAAGAATCTTACTTTATTAAGATAAATATCTTTTCAATGTGCGCACTGCATTTTGCTTAGATGCATCTGTTAGTGATTATAGGTTGCTCCCACCTTTTAATAATGAAAAATAATGCAGTGTACTCAGGTGTGTACGTCTGTAGTACATTTTCAATTACTTGGGGCATATGCCTAAGAGTAGGTTTACTGAGTAATATGATCATCCTGTGCCTGCTTTCATTGAATGTTGTGTTTTTTCTACATTTACCTTCATTAAGAACCATGGATCTGTTTACTAAAATAGCCACACCATGTTTATACCTCTACCAGCAATATACACTAGTCATTTCCTTACCTTCTTGTCAATAGTTATCTTTCTTTCTCTCTCTCCCCTTCTTTCTTTCTTTCTTTCTTTCTTTCTTTCTTTCTTTCTTTCTTTCTTTCTTTCTTTCTTTCTTTCTTCCTTCCTTCCTTCCTTCCTTCCTTCTTTCCCTCCCTCCCTCCCTCCCTCCCCCCCTCCCCCCCTCTTTCTTTCTTTCTTTCTTTCTTTCTTTCTTTCTTTCTTTCTTTCTTTCTTTCTTTCTTTCTTTCAAATTTAGCCATTCTACTAGGTAAAATGATGTGTCTTCATGGTTTGATTTTGATTTTCCCTTCTCCAATGAAAGAGTAGTCTCCTTGAGTGTTTGAATCTCCATTGACCCAATGATGGAAACTGTGCTTCTCTTTTAGGTGTTCTATGTAGAACAAAAATATTTTACTGCCTAAAACACAGTGAAATCTAATAAGGGTAGATGACATAATGGACGCTGCTGCAAGATAATAGATTTTTCTATGTAAAATAGGTTTTTTTTTGAAAACTCTTTTTTTTTTACATTTTCAGTTGTGCAAATTGCACTTGGCTTCCTTTTGTTTGAAAATGAGTATGGAAATGCACACGTAAAACTAAAGCTGCAATCGCAGCATCCATGCGTGACTGGCAGGGATTTGAGAAAGATCAGCTTTGATTAATATTTATCCCTTCTCATTTTTTATCATCAGAATTTAGAAGGAAAACATTTTCAGCTTCTCACTTGCTACTGCCTTGCGTATCTACTAAATGGAACTATTTGTTTCCAGAAAAACGTCTGAATGAGAACACTGAATACAAATGACTCTGAACTGGACAAAACTTCTTTATGTTCTTTTTCCTCCTAGACCCATTGTTCAAATTAACTAATTGAGTAAGTTAATATATTTACACACTTGCAAAAGAACATGTTACAGGGTAAGAAATGAATATAGTCATTCTCAAAGGATAGCAAAGTTCTTTATGGATTTTAATTAATGCATTATCTCTACTAAATTTGGGAAGGAGAACTGTTCTCTAGTATTCTGTGTACTGGTGTAAGAAACTCTTAATGGTTCCTACCAAGCTTTACATGCTATAGATTTCCTTAGGCTAGGAATAGGGAAATTCCAGTTCCATACTCTTAGCATCATTCTAGCAGAGTACAGACAAAAATTACTCAGTTCTCCATCATTGAGATGCTGAGTCAGATTTTGAAACCCATTATTCAGCAACAGTTTAAAATGATTACATTTTGAATTTCAAAAAAAATTTTATACATTAAGAAAATAAGATGCCACGCCGGGCGTGGTGGTGCATGTCTTTAATCCCAGCACTAGGGAGGCAGAGGCAGGCGGATTTCTGAGTTCGAGGCCAGCCTGGTCTACAAAATGAGTGCCAGGACAGCCAGGGCTACACAGAGAAACCCTGTCTCGAAAAACCAAAAAAAAAAAAAAAAAAGAAAAAAAGAAAAGATGCCTTCAATATACCTGGTAGGTAACTAAATTATTCATTTCTTGGTATCCTATTAGTAAGGGTCATAACAGTGTAAACCCAATAATTTATGATTTCAGATAAAACTTGCTTTGCACAAACTTAATAATCTTAACTGTAGTTACATTATCTTTTGCTAAGAGAATGTATTGATTACTCTTGGGAGTAAGTTGCTAATCTTATTCCTAGGTCTCTAGTAATATTTAAAGTATTTTATTGATACACACTGTGCTGTGTTAATTTTTACATACAGTTTATTCCTGTTCAGGAGTCATGAAAGTACATTTTAAAATACTAGATAGAGAAATTCTCAAGATACTTAAGAATTCTAGTTAATTGCTCATGCTAAAATGTATATTTCTAGTCTCGACTTACAGAATTTCTGATACAACAGACTCCTGATGGAACCATAGCAATTATCTCAGACAATTCTAATGCATATCTGTCAACTATATTTATGGAACGGCTTTGGCTATGTTGGTACATTGTAATCCCAACATTGTAAAAGTGGTGGCAGGAGGATCAGGAATTCAGGACAAACCAGAAATATAGAGTGAGTTTTGACTACACTGGATTACAATAAAGAGAGATCGAAAAGAAAATCACCAAACAAAACTAAGAACATTGGTTTTATTTGTTTTGTTTGTTTGTTTGTTTGTTTGTTTTGTTTTGCTTTGGTGATTTTGAGACTTGTCTTACACACAAAATAAATGTAATGAGTTCTTAATTACCGTAAGAGTAGAATAAGAGGCTCACAATTTCTAAGGATATACTCCATAGAGAAACTTTTGCTTGTTTTATTTATTTTTTATATCTCAAGAAATTGTAGAAACAATGTAGGGAAGTAGTAGATTCTTTTCTTCCCAGAGAATCATCTTTAAATTTATTCAATACATACAACTTTCTGTTTGTTAAGAATAAAAAGAAATTTTTATATAAATGAAACCAACATACTTGTGTTTTTTTTAACATAAGCAATTAAATTTCAGATGAATATTTGATATTATAAAATATACAGAATCCTCACCACTTTTCAGGGTTAATTGGTATTTTGATTTTATAGCTATCAATGTTGAGAAGGCATCCTTGAATAAATATTTTGCATAAAATGGCAGAAACATGTTTAGAGCCATTTCATAAATTGTTGGAAATTCTTTCCTAATACTAGACAAATTCATTTAATAGCTGTTGGTAGATTCTTATTGAATGTTTCTCACCACATTCTTAGAAGTTCTGTATAATAATCCTGCTAAGTCATATAAAGAAAACCGGCTCACAGAATTTTCCCCTTGCCCAAGAGTCTGGTTGCACATGCTGTTCATCTTACTTTGAAATCATTGTAGTTTCCTTTTCCGTAGGCTACTTTGGGTATAGAGCTCAGACATGAGCATCTAAACAGCCTCCTTCAGTAGATCTGAGAAAGGCATTAACCTCTGTGTGTCTTAATTTAACATCTGCAAAAATAAGAACTAAAATAATTAAATATGATGGGTTGTGAGAATTAATCAGTACAGGTTCAAAGAGGGAGGTGAACATGTAAAAGTAGCATCTAATCATGCCATCATCATTGTTATTATGAAAAATAACAATATCATCAACACTGAGTGCATAATGCAATCCATGATTCATTGACCCACCAGCTCTGATAATTATTATTGATAATACATAAGGATATGAAATGAGGTTAATGAAAGTTCTGAATCTCTTGAAATCTTTACAGGATAGGAGGAGGGAAAACTTAAGTCTTTCCTTTATATCACATATAACTGGATTTGAATTTATTGCTGATTTTCACATTTCTTTTATCTTTCTCTTTATATTACCTAAACCCCACTTGGGAAAATAGAGTAAATGACTCAGTATGCAAAATGTATTTTAAAGCCTAAAATAGTAGGAGTTGCAACATATAGTTGTTAAGACAGTGGGTTATCATAAAAAATGTGGGATATTTTGTGAAATTCATAAGTATATGATTGCAAGACAATTACCCTCTATAAGTGTGAGTCCAGAGTATAGGGAAATTCACAGAGTTCTAGCTCTACATATGAATATTCTGAATATTCTGTGAGTCACAGAACTTCTACTATCTGATCTGAAAAGTGAATGTGAGAGCCTTAGCTCAACTCAAAAAGATATTTTAAAGACCAATAATGTGATATTTAGGAAACTTTAGCTTATTTCATGAATCTTTAGCTCAGTTTCCAAAGGGGGTCAGAAACACAAAGTAAACAATTTGAATCAAGGATATACATATAAATTCTACACCTAATTAACCATTCATAATTAGTGAGTTGCAAAATCAAAGAAATAATCAGTCTTATATTTGGAACTTGCCATTGCAGAATAATGTTTTCCTTGTCTGAAAATAAGGACATTCTGCCAAGAGATCACCCAGCGCTTGTGTTATCCATCTGCCTGAGAATGCATAAGTAACTCATCAGAGGTCATGTCATGACCTCTCAGTACACCAGATATTTAGAAAATTTATTGGTTAAGATTGATTTTAACTTGATAAAACCTGGGATACTCTAGGAAACAGGCTTATGAGAATGAAAATGTAAAGTTGTCTTTGTTAAATTAATTGAAGTAGAAAAATGTGTCTACTGTGGGTGGCACCAGTCCCTGTTCCAGTTTAATGAATTGCGCGAAAGGAGAAAGTGAGCTGAGCACCCACTATCATTGTTTTCTGTTTCTTGACTGAGGGTGCAATGCAATACTGCTTAAAGTTCCTACTACCATGATTTTCCTGTGATGGTAGACTATGATCTTGAATCATGACCCCTTAAGTTGCTCTTCTCAGAGCATCTTACCAAAACAGAAAAAAAGAACTAAGATACATAGCCTGATAACTTCCTTACTGGAGTTTGTGATTGAATAAGTTTCTTCAAGTAAGTTAACCAGAGAAATAGCCCTGATTTGATACTTTAAACTCAGGACATATATAATGTAACTCTAGCTCACATTTTATACACTTAAGATAAATAGTTCCAATTTTATGAATGTGTAAAGCAAACATAAACATAGCCAAAATATGCCATTTTCCCCTTGGATATATACTTTTGCAAAACAATTTGATTTTCTCCTTTATGAATAATGGAGTCTTTATGATCTAAGCACAGTCATGGACTTATATTTGCTAAGAGAATAAGGCAGAAGTAGAAATACAACAAGATAGTTTTGGTGTTTTAGGGTAACTTCTGTTTACTTTCTTTGGGAATTAAACCATTGTTATAATTAATTTCATGCTGATCCTGGTGTGATATCAGTTACATTATAGAGGAAAGTACATTGGTCTAGTAAGAGGTCGATAAATTATTGCAATTTACTGGAAACAGAGTTGACTACCTGGAGCTCAGCTGAATGCCGGTGTGTGACAGGCAAGTAATTTCAGACAAACCAAGACAAGAAGAATGATTGTTTGGGTGTAAAAAGTCAAGAGTAATAATTATGAATGCCAATGGAGGTTGCCATGTTATTGGTGGCTAGGAAGCAATTACAA
Source organism: Mus caroli (assembly GCF_978045245.1). Lineage (NCBI taxonomy): Eukaryota > Metazoa > Chordata > Mammalia > Rodentia > Muridae > Mus > Mus caroli. The sequence goes on along the minus strand of NW_028227261.1, from coordinate 89,278,545 downwards.
AGTTACAAACATATGTAATTAAAATCTTCAAGTCTAACATTTCTTCTTATAAATTTTGTGAATAAATGAAAGAACAGGTTACTTAGTTTTAAACTCAAAATAATCTGTCATGAGTTAACTAACAATCACGCTTAAAATTTTTTAACTATATTAGTTTATGAAGGAATGCTTAATTGTGATATAATATTATATCGCTTGGATTAATCAAGAAAGATTTTACTGTTAGCAACAGTTTTGAAGAAGTTGGCCCATGAACCATCAGCCCCATTGCTTAAATACTGTGGAGAGACTACACATCATCACAGTAGTGCATGAAAGAGCAAAACTACTCATATCATGAGCTGGGGAGAAGGAGAAAGAGAACAAGATAGGTCCTACAGTTCTTTGAATATAATGCTCTCAATAATTTATGGGCCTCTTACTAGCTTCACAAAAGTTCCATTACTTCAAAATAGGACTAATCTAGAGACTAATATTTTAACACATAGACATTGAGGAATAATCCAGATCTAAATTATGGAGAACATCTAGAGGTAAAATGAAGATAGATGGCTTCACTGTTAAGAGCACGTACAGAAGACCCAGGTTAAATTCCCAGTGGTGGCTTACAACCATCTGTAACACTACTTCCTGAAGGTCTGACACATCTCTAGCCTCTATGGACACTGAACTCCTATTGTGCACTCATTAATTAAATTAAAATGAATAGGTTTTTAAAAATGAATTTGATATTTTTACTGGCCTTTTGTTTGTTCTCATTTTCACGGGGAGGGGGAGATTTTGTTTGAGAAAGAGAGAGCACACATGGGGTTCTGTGGGTAGTGGAGAGGTTGAAATATCTGTGAAGAGTTAAGGAAGCGAAGAATAAGCTCAAAATATATTGAATGAAAACAATGATCAAAGAAAACATACAATATCTATCAGTAGTTTTATTGTTCATAGCAGAAAATATCTTGACTGTCTATAAAGTAAAATGCAGGAGGCCATGAAGTAACTAACATATTTGTTTGTTTTCTTAATTAAAAACAGAATCAGAGCACATTATTTTGAGTGTGTGTGTGTGTTCTGTGTTATATGCATTGCTAGATGCTGGGAAGGGATGTCAGTGAAGGCATTCCTAACATTTAATCTTTACTAAATTACTATCTAGCACTATTTTATCAAATATTCTCAAGACTTAGACCCTCTTATTTGTTTCAGTGAGGAATACACCTTGAACTCAGTGTGTGTGTGTGTGTGTGTGTGTGCTTCTCCTCACTGATGATCATTTTTCTTGTGTGGAAACCAAAAGTTTGGGACAAGATCATGCCCATATTTCCATTAACTGGTATTGAAAGGATCTGTATTAGTTCAGGTTTCCCAAGTCCACATTCTCAGCACAGAGGGTATTTATATGCCTCTACAAGGACAAAGGTCAGGGAATAAGATACAAAGACTGGCAATAGAGGGAGAATGGGGAAGAGAGCAAGGGAGAGGGGGAAAGGGTTTTTGTCCAGGAGTGGAACAAGTACTGCCTTTGGATAGAAAGGAGACATACATGGCCCATAGAAAAATGGTGCCTTATAAAGATAAAAGGGAACTTCTGTGTTAGGATGAGGCATTTACATTTAATTGGACATGTTAATTAAGTGAGACAACGGGTATTTTTGATTGCTGCATTTCAATATTGTAATAGCTGGACCTTGGTAGTCAGGCTTAACAGGATGACTGGCCAAATAAGGGAATGGACCTTTTGGGCTAGATTCAGGAATGCAATCTAATGGTTTTTGTGTTTGTTTATTTGTTTTGTTTGTTGTTGTTGTGGTGGTGGTTTTTTTTTCAAGGCAGAGGGAATGGAGGTGTCATGTCTGTCATGCTTGGCTTGCTAGAGTCCCTTCATGTATCAACTGGTTTCCTTGTCCATTCGTCTCTATACCCATACAGGAAGCACCTGATAGAATAAAGGATACTGATGGCTTAACTCAAAACAACTCAGTTTTCCCAAAGAAAAGTTGCATACTGGATTCCATCTTCAAAATGTAAAGAACTAGCCGGGCGTGGTGGCGCACACCTTTAATCCCAGCACTCTGGAGGCAGAGGCAGGCGGATTTCTGAGTTCAAGGCCAGCCTGGCCTACAAAGTGAGTGCCAGGACACCCAGGGCTACACAGAGAAACCCTGTCTCCAAAAACCAAAAAAAAAAACAAAACAAAACAAAAAAAAACAAAAACAAAAACAAAAAAACCCAAAAAGTAAAGAACTTGAATTGAATCATTTCAATCTTTTAAATGTTTATTTTTATTTATTATTGACTTTACAACCCAGTATCAATCCTTCCTCTCCTCCTAATACCCCTTCACGCAAATCCTCCCCCCATTCTAACCTCCCTTTCTCTTTGGAAGTCAGAGAAAAGGAAGCCCCTCTCTGGGTGTCACCATCCCCACTAATCCCCCCTTCACACACACACATTGAGTCACTGTGGGAATAGGTGCATCCTTTCCCATTGAGACTAGTCAAGGCAGTCCATTTAGGGGCACAGATACACAAGCAGGTAGGCAATAGGCTCAGAGACAGCCCCTGCTACAGTTGTTGGGGGGCTGGCATGAAGATCAAGCTGCTCATCTGCTACATATGTTCAGGAATCCTAGATCCAACCCATCCTCATTTTTTGGTTGGTGATTCAGCCTCTGGGGTCCCCCAAGGATCCTGGTTAGTTTACTCTGTTGGTCTTCTTGTGGAGTCCCTATCCTCTTTTTGTCCCTCAATCCTTTTGCCACCTCTTCCCAAAGATTCACTGAGCTACATCTAACATTTGAGAGTAAGTTTCTGTATCTCTTTCCATTGGCTGCTTAGCAGAACCTCTCAGAGGAAAGCTATGCTAGGTTCCTGTCTCCAAGCACAATGGAGTATCATTAATAGTGTCAGGGATTGGTTCTTGCCTGTGGGATGGGTCTATATTTGAGGCAGTCTTTGGTTGGCCATTCCCTCAGTCTCTGCTCTATCTTGGTACAGGTCTAACCAAATGTTGGCATATAGAAAAATGCAAAGAGATCTATATTTATCACCGTGCATAAAACTCAAGTCCAAATGAATCAAACACCCCAATATAAAACCAGACACACTAAATCTAGTAGAACAGACAGTGGGGAATAGCCTTGAACTCATAGGTAGAGGAAGCAACTTCCTGAACAGAACATCAATGACTCAGGTACTTAGGTCAATGATTCATAAACGGGTTCTCATGAAACTGACAAGTTTCTGTAAAGCAAAGAACACCATCATTAGGACAAAACAACAGCCTCCAGAAACACTGTTTAATACCCCTACATTTGATAGAGGACTAATAGCCAAAATTTATAGAGAACTCAAGAAGTTAGACACCAATAATCCAAATAACCCAATTTAAAAATGGGGTACGGAATTAAACAGAGAATTCTAAACAAAGGAATCTTGAATGGCTGAAAGGACCTAACAAAATGTTCAATGTCTTTAGTCATCTGGGAAATGCAAATCAAAATGACTCCAAGATGCCCCCTTATATCCCTTAGAATGGCTAAGATCAAAAACTCAAAGGATAGTGTGTGCTGGTGAGGTTGTAGAGCAAGAGGAACACTTCCCTATTGCTGGTGGGAGGGAAATCATGCACAACTGTCCTGGAAATCAATTTGTTGGTTTCTCAGAAGATTAGGCATAGTTCTACCTCAAGACTCAGATATACTCCTGGGTATGTACTCAAAAGTTGCTCTACCATGCCCCAAGGACAACTTGCTCAACTATGTTCATAGCAGCTTTATTTGTAATAGCCAGAAACTGAAAATGACCTGATGCCTATCAACTGAAGAATGAATACAGTAAATGTGGTACAGCTACACAATGGAATAACTACTCAGCTATTAAAGGAAGGAGATCATGAATTTTGCAGGCAAATGGATGCAACTAGAAAATATCATCCTGTGTTAGGTAAGCCAGACCCAAAAAGACATGGTTATATACTCACTTATAAGTGGTGTTGTGAATGGACCTGGTGCTGTTTGTATTTTGATGCTAATTCTGCTGTCCTGGGAGGGGCTGCAGAAAAGAAGTGAGTCGCATACCCAGGTGACTTCTTGTGAACCAATCCCCTAATAAAGGAATGTAATCTCCCCTCTCCCAGCCTGAAACCTGCTTGTGAGTAGGCGGGACTTCCAGGTTGGAAACTGAAAGAAAAGGAGGAGAAGAGGGTTAGAAGGTTTTGGAACAGGAAGAGCAGAAGGGCAAGATGTAGCAGCCAAAGTTTCATGGTATCATGGCGGATCCATCAGTATTCACCACTGGAGGAATCAGATTTAATAAGGTTTACAAGATTAGGTTTTAGTTGTTATGCCCAGAGATTGAGTTACCGTTGTTTCTGAGCTAAGTTTGTGTGGTGTTTTTCTTCTTGCTATGATTTGACTGGGTTCCAGAGAGAAAGGTACAGTGGCGAAGTGTAGTTTTGCTTGAGGTACACTACAAAGGCCGTGGGGGATTTGAAGCACAGGGTTGGCGTGGTAGCAACCCACCAGTGGGAACTTAGCAAGCTGAGTGGAGACGTTTTGGGAGCTCCGGGGCAGAGAGTCTCCACAAGATAAGAACAGGTTGGCCAGACCTCTGGGGCTGAGAGTAGCAGGGCATAGTGCAGGAACTTTCAGTTCATTTTTTATTTCCCTCAACAAGTGAATATTAGCCATCAAGTATAGGATAACCATGCTATAATTAATAGAATCAAAGAAGACAAATGATGAGTGCCCAATGGATGAAATTTTCTCAGAAGGAAAAACAATATAGATATGGGAGGTTGGTGAAAGGAGGGAACGGAATGGAAGACGGAATGGGGAGGGATGTGGGGCTGGGGGAATCGTATGAAAGGAGAGAAGGGAAGAAAGGATGGAGATTGGCTGGGATGGCAATTGCTAGGACATGACAGAGACCTGGAATTGGGAGAGGCCCCAGAGGCTCTATGGGGGTGACTCTATCTGAGACACCTAGCAATGTGGAATATGGATCCTGACCTGTCTACTTCCTGGAGCCAGGCAGGACTCCCAGTGAAGGGCTAAGGACAGCAACTCACCCATAAAACCTTTGACCCAAACATTTCGATCTTAACATCACAAGTAAAACTTAGCACACTGAAATTTTAATTATTTTTAATTTCTCATATATGACAAGCTAGTCTTGAACTTGATACACAGCTGAGTATAAAGTTTAATTTCTGAATACTGACCTTCCCCCTCCTGAATAAGTGCTAGGATTACAGCCATGTACCATCTTGTCTGGTCTGTGTGGTACTAGGAATGGAAGGCAGGACTTTGTTCTTCACCTACAGTCCAATAAGGAACCCTTCACTCATAGCAAGGCCTTAGTGGTATCTGTACTTTGATCTATTATAGCCTCTGTGTCTGGGGTAATTAGATGGGTTTGTTGAGACTTGCCAGGAAAAGTCTTGTTACACAGCACTACCACAGTATATCCCCACAGATATGCATAGAACCCTGTGTCAATTAAATACATAGTTTTTGGAGTTACAGAACTGGGGAAGAATGTGTGAATGTTACAGCAGTAAGACACCACCTCATTAAAATACACATTTGGTGAAACTATTACAGTGCACAGATTGAACCTTGATGTATGCAAATTAAAAAAATAATTTAGAGGTTCACAGAATCTCAGGATGGAATGCATTAAGTGACAAAAGTTGTTAACTGTATTACAAATACAAAAAATGATCTCACTGAAGAGATGATAGGGAATTTTGGAAATGAGTGGAGACTCTCAGACTATAGGCCAAAACACCCTGTGAGTAATATACTGCATACTGGCTGAAAAGTTTGTTTCTCGAGGAGGTATAGGCTAACCACTGCATGTCTGTCTGACTCTAGATATCTGCTTTTTCTGGAATTGAATTATTAAGTTAAAAGTGATGAGGAATCACATTAGAAGACATCAGTGTATGAAGGCTTGCCTTGCTGAAAATAGAGAAAGATGGTAACATACAAAAGTATTTGGGCTAGCAAGATGACTCAGCTGCTAATATCCTTTGTCCGCAAGTGTGACAACCTAAATTCTAAACTAGGGACCTATATGTGGGAAGGAAAGAATGAGTTCCCAAAACTTGTTCTCTGATCCCCATATGTTCCCTTTTCCCCAAATAAACAAATGTAAAATTATATTTGATGTGTGTGTATGGGTGAATATGCATGTGTTGCACACACACAAGCACACACACAACTAGGTTAATATAGAATATAGTGCTTGTTTTGCTGGATGACAGGCTTTCAAAGCAGTGACTTCTGTGACACCACAGTGACATGTGTACATAGTATTTGTATCCTCTTTACTAATACTATTCTAATAAAAGAAACAAAAGCTTCTTGGAGAAATGTCTGATTTAAGGTTGGCACAGAAAACTACAAAGGCTAACCTAGAGTTTCTTGTAATGCCAGAAAATAGGATGCTGCCTTAAACAAGCACACACAGTAAAGGAGACATGTCAAAGAGACACTGCAGCTAATAGTGAGAACTCCCAGTGGCGCATCATGGAACAATTTGGGAAATACAAGTTTATATAGTATTGGGCTAAACCCAAAGCATAAGATAAAGAGCCATGAATCAATGTGGGTTTAATTAATGAAGAGGTAGGTAAATACAGAGGGAGATATAGATATATCCCATGTAGCTTTCCAAATAATTTTTTGTATAGCTTTCATCATTAGCAAGGCTGAATCCAGATTCTTTCATTCTATCATTCCTTAAATGATAGATGTAATAATGGTTTCTCTCTCTCTCTCTCTCTCTCTCTCTCTCTCTCTCTCTCTCTCTCTCTCTCTCTCTCTCTCTCTCTTTATGCCACTCTGTCTCTGTCTCTGCATCTGTCTCTCATCTCTATATGGATTAAAAAATTACAGTATGGAAACTGAAGAAATCCTATTGTAGTCGTGTGGGGGTAGCTCAATATTTTCAGCTATGTCATGTTGATTTCATAATAAAAAAAGAAAGAAGCCTCAGTGAGAGCAAACCCAAAGAGACCTGATAAATAAATATATCACAGGATATAGAAATAAGACAAAACAAAACAAAGCAAAAAAGCCAAGACTAACAAATATAAACAACACTTAGATTCTAACAAGTAATATCATATCAGTATGAGTTCATTAACTGTTGTATCCAGTGTGAAATGTGGCTAGTTAAAGTAATTTGAGTGTGGACTTATGGGAACTCCGTGCTATTATCATGATTGTGTATAAATCACAGTGTATTCTAAAATTTAAAGCAATTATGGAACTACTAATTGGCACCACAGCAAGCTTGGGTGAGAAGAATATTCTCAGGCAAGAAAAACATCACATCATGTTTAGATGATTGGAAACTTGGAAGACCTGTGTTCAAAAGCCACTTATGTAATTTTCTAGAAATGTGCTGCTAAGCATCCAATTGTTTCCTTTTCTTCATGCGTTATGTGGATATCATGGAACAACTACAGTTGGGTTTATAAGAAACTGCATCATGTGGCTGATATTGCTATTGTTATTGGGACAGAACTGGTCTTCCTTTTACTGTCTGTGTGGATCATTAGTGATCACAGGAAATGTGTCTGCACTGATCTGGGATAACTAAGGCATCCACACCATCCTTCCTTGTATTCAACCCAAATCCACCCTGCTGTGATTCAAACACGTCTACTCTTGGGGAGACAAAAGGCAGATGCTCATCTTTCCCTGAGCAGATACCAATTCTTTAGTCAGATTTCTCTGCAGAGTTAATGTTTCTTTTCTCCTCTTTGTGTGCATGCAAACCGGTCTTTTTGCTAATGCAATCAAAGAAATGTGTGGCTGGAATGTTTATTATGCGTGTTATAAAGAAGTGTTAACTATTTTTCCACTATTCAAAGACCACAGACATTCATTACGGAACGTTAGAAAAATCCTAATTATTAAAAAGAAGAACTAGAACCTGCCTGTACTTTTATTGACTCTGTGGTCTTATCCACACTCTCGTGACTGTGTTTGTATGTCTAAATATGACCCCACTAACAAATTTTAATCTGTATTGAATGCCATATATAACAACTCTGAAATAGATTATTGCTTTTATTTTCTACTTTTTGATGTTTGGGGAGTTCCATTTCATTTACTCATTTTAGATACTTTCATAACTTAGTGTTGAACATCCATGCATTTCTAGTTATAGCCTTGGAATAGTGAGTGACTTATCACTATGTGGTAGGTTGACAAATATATGTATATTATATATTTTTACCCATGGCCTAAAACCCACTAGTGAACCCAGCAGATGTGTGAGAAATAGAACTGGGGACAAGGAGTTTAGAGTTTACATTTAGGTGTCTTGGTATAAACTGGGGTAAAACTGTGTCTATTTATTTATTATTGAGGCAGTTTTAATGTTTAAACTTCTCTCAAAACTGGTAAATTCTAGAATGTCATACCTAGGTGAATGTATTTATCTACAAAGATGTTCTTTGTAATTGTGTAAGCATGACTATAGATCTTAGACACATCACACACTAAAAACATGGTTCTTGGTATCATGTCTCATTTAATCTATCTGCAGAATGAGGAAGTCTTGTAAGAACTAAAAAAGAAAATAGCTAACCCTGACTTCTAAAATGAGGCCGGGGGTTGGGGGGGGGGGTGTTAATCTACCTGAGAGACACTGAACTTCTCCCAAAACCTACAGCGTGATATTTCAACCCCTAAATGGCTAAATTTGGGTCAGTTTATCCTATCTATGTAATCTTTCCTTCCTGAGAAAAGCAAAAGCTTTGTTTTTTTCCTTCTGACTGCATCCTCAAGGGCCTACATTATTTCTAAGGTACCGGTGTCTGCAGATTTTTAACCAGTTCCACCAGGATTGAGAAGGCTATCTGCCCTTAGAAACCGGGTTTTAATCCATCACCACCCTTCCTTGATGCATAAGTGTGCAAAAACACTTTACCTCAACATTTTCATAGATCATACATGGCCAAGAAAATAAAGGTAAGATATTATATGCAACACACCTTAGACAATTCTACTTTTTTTGTGTTAGTTAATTAATTAATTAACTTTACATTTTGGCTGAAGTTTTCCCTCTTTCCTCTTGTCCTAACCCTTCTACCAATCCCCCACCCCCAAACTCCAATTCATTCCTTCTCCCTTCTCCTCAGAAAAGTAGAGCTCTGCAATATATATCAACCAGTCTTGGCACATCAAGTTACAAGGAGACTAAACACATCTTCTTCTATTAAGCCTAGAGAGGCAGGTCTGTAAGGGTAAAGGATCTGAACAGAGTGAGAGACAGTTCCTGTTCCCACTGTTAAAAATCCCACAGGAAGACTAAGCTGTACAACAACAACATACGTGCAAGAGGTTCTAGGTTTACCCCATGCACCATCATGCCACTGTGTGTCCAGATTAGTTGATTCTGTAGCTTTTCTTGTGGTGCCTTTGGCCCTTCTGGCTCCTTCAATTTTTCCCCTCCCCTGTTCCTCAGGATTCCTCAAGTTATGCCTAATGTTTGACTGCAGGTCTCTACCTCTGTTTCCATCAGTTACTGGAAGAAGCCTCTCTGATGACAGTTATTCGAGGCTCCTGTTTAGGGTTCCTGGCGCCAGCTAATAATTCTATTCTGGTCTTTCATCTTTACACTGTGGAATTAACAATAGAACCCTTCAATTTTATCTTAGAAGATACGTAAAGAAAAGAACCTAAGCTGTCAGCTGAGCATATGAGAGTTACAATCAGTGTTTCTTCCACTCACCCACTTTGTGTTCTACTTAAGGTTAATTCATCATTCTCAGCCTCAGTTTCCTCCTGTGTACAACAAGGATAGTAACAGGGCGATTTAAAATGCTTAAGTGATTCACATAAATTGGAGAGGCTGGTACATTGTGCGTGATAGCACTATGTACCATAGTGCTTTCATATTTTAGAATGTCTAATCAACTCATACTTTCCTTTCTGTTTCTAGTAATGTCTCCCTAAGAAAAAGAGAAAGCATCAACAGTGTATCGTTCCATTGTGGTTTCAGAATGATATAAATGTAACAACTGCTTAAAATGCCTGCTAAAGCCAGCAGGATGGCTCAGTTAGATAAAGGCACTTGTTGACAAGCCTGATGACCTAAATTTATCTATCTCCAGAATCATGGTGGAAGGAGAGGACCAACTGCTACAAGTTTTCTTCTGTTCTCTTCACATTTTCTAAAGGAAATATGCCCCCCTCTAATAAACAAACAAACAAACATAAACCCTTCTAACATAGAATTATTTTCGTGCTAATTCATTGACTTTTTAACTCAGGTTATTCTAGGAATTATTCTAGAACTAACATTGAAAGGTAATAAGCTATTCTTTGTCTCCTGTGACTTCTCAGCCTTATATAGTGGAATACAGAGCAATAAACATGGAATTTTAATTGGATGACAAGTGTTAATGTCCTGGCAGAGGGAGATATAAAGACTTGGCAGGGTATAGATCAGGGCTACCCAAAGAAACCTTATTAGGAAGGTATCCTGACAGAGGGAAAGCTGATCTGAATTTAGTAGGCCTGTAGGGATGAGTTTACGATAAGTCAAATAATTTAAATATTATGCCAACTCTGAAACGTTCGAGAGTATTGTCCATGTACAGATGTGATATAGACACCGAGGACTGAAAACACTGCCAAACACCCAGAACTGTGGAGAAATTGAACTGCAACATGTGTGATGCTCCCTTTCACAGCACTCCTTCTTCAGAACAGGGAAATAACCTTGACAGCTCAGGTGCCATGTCCAGATGGCTGCTTACTTAAATAAAGCACCATGGCCCAGTTTTCAGATTTCTTTCAGCCCTTCCCCCCTTCCTTTTTCATGATGCAGCTCTTCTCTTTTTGCGAGTGTATTGGGTAGGGAAAGAAGTCAGGGACTCAGCTTTTCTCTCCCTACCCTGCTCAGCCATGTGCTGCTAGATTCTCTGCCACTTCCCACTCATCATTCTTCCTTCCAGAGACAGAGTTATGGGCCCCGAGAGAGGACTGTTCCACCAGAGTAGTCAGTTACTAATGAGCTTCATGCTGCTTCTCCGCCCCCAGCTCCCAGCCACCCTCCACCCTGATCTCCTAGGTCACCTTCATCTGGCAGCTGGAGACCTATGTGTTTGTCGTTGTGTCTGTCTATATATATGTTCATCCCAGAAGCCGTTACACACTCCTGTGACTCTGTGAATTCACTGAGTATACAGAAACCATAAATGAGAGACCTCTTGACCACAGCCAATCACAAACAAGCTTGCCTTTAGAACTTCAGGCCTGTAGTTTCTTCACATAATAGAAAAGACCTGCTTCATACGGACTCACCAAGTTCTACTCTGGTCATTTATTGCCAGAATCCCAGGACTGTCTTTATTGCATGGATGATCACAATTACAACTAAACAGTAGTGGCTTCAAATATTTATATCATAAAAGCCACAACTACTGAAAGCTTGCAAAATATTCTTACACAATTTTTGTATATTATTTCCTGTTGTCTCACTGTAATTTAGGAGATATTCATAATTTCTAGCTCTGTTTTATAATGATAGAAGGAAAGCTTTAGAGGTGAAGAAAATTTTCTCTATGTTCCTGGGTGGAAGTGATAGTGCCAGGGAATCACCCCAGCAGTGGACTTCAGAGTCTGTGGGCCTAACTTGCAGCTTATGGGGAGAGCAGCTCTTTTGTACACTGTGGTAGTTTGCATAAGAATGACCCACATAGGCTCGTATATTTGAATACCTAGTCAACAGGGAGTGGAATTCTTTGAAAGGATTAGAAGGATTAGAGTGTGTTGAGATTTCAAAAGCAAAAGGAAACCCAGCCCACATCCCAATCTTTCTTTCTGCCTATGGATGAGGATATATCTCTCAGCCACTACTGCTTCATCACCATGTATACCACCATGTTCCTTGCCGAAATGATAATGGACTGAGGTTCTAAAAATGTAAGCAAATCACCAATCAAATGCTTTTCTTTATACAAAAGAGTTGTTTTGGTCATAGTCTTTTATCAGCAATAGAACAGTGACTATGATACACACTTATATACCAGACAATATGTTGAGTGTCCTATATTGATTATCTTGGAGAATTCTTCAAATTAGCCTACTGAATGGGCCCTTCTTTCTTGCACTTACTCTGTTAAAACTGAGTTCAGAGATGCTAATGTATACTAATTCAAACAATGATCAAGTGGCAAATACTAAATTAAAGTTCATCTTCCTAGTTACCATTGCATATTGTCTATTTTGGGTCAAATTATGTTCTTCCCCATACTTATTTTTCTACAATTTCAGTGGCTCATGTTGAAGTACAGCTTTAAAAGATTGAATGGGAAAATTCCACAACAAATTATTTTATGAGTGCATTCCTTACTTTTCTTATTACTATGGCATAGTACTTGACAAAATCAGCTTAAGGAAATAAGGGGTTATTCTGGCCTCCAGTTCAAGGACACAGTTGTTTATAGAAATGAAGCCATAGTTGCAGGAACATGAGGCATCTGGTTGTAATGCCACTGTAGTCAGGAAGTGGAGAGAGATGAACTAAGATGCTTAGTTCAATTTTTTAAAATTATTTTTATCAAGTCTGGAGCTCAACCTGTTGGATGGTGCCACTAATATTCAGATTCAGCCTTTCGTCCTCAATTAGATTTAAAGATTTAAAGATTATTTATTTATTTATTTATTTATTTATTTATTTATTTATTTATTTTATTAGTAAAATAAGGTACTTTAAAAAGACCACTGCTGGGTAGTGGTGATACATGCCTTTAATTCAAGCACTAGGGAGGCAGAAGAAAGAAGATTTCTGATTTCAAGAACAACCTCTTCTGCAGAGTTAGTTCTTGGACATCCAGGGCTAAGCAGAGAAATCCTGCCTCAGAGAGAGAGAGAAAGAGAGAGAGAGAGAGAGAGAGAGAGAGAGAGAGAGAGAGAGGAGAGACTACATCAACATAGTTTTTTAAACTATGATATGTCATTGTTATATTTGTTTTACTATTAGTTACTGTTTTTAATCTTTTAATGTGCTTAGTATATTCATTAAATTTATCATAGTTACATATGTGGAGGAAAGCAATTATTGTTACACATGGTTTCTGGTATCCACAAGGGCCTTAAAATGCATCTCTAGTAAGGGGAATAATTTACAGTAAATCCCCCAGAAGCTGATCTTCTTTGGAATCAGATCTTCGAAAATGAAATCAAGATAGAGTGAATTCATACAGGATTGAAGAAGACCTTACATGAAATAACTGATGTGTTAGTGAAAAAAAAAAAAAAAAAAGAGGTAGATTCAGGGACACAAACACACAAAGATGGTAACCCTATGAAGACAGAAACAGAAGTTGATTGCAATAGCTATAAGTCAGAAGAATTCATGAGCTCTAGCAACCCCCAGAGGCAAGACAATACAAAGGAGTCTTCCCCAGAGCCATCCCTGTCAATAGTAGCTTCTGAACCCAAATGAATATATTTTTGAGCCTCTGAAAACATGGTCAGAAGTCTGGGCCATCTTTGTGAGCACAGGAGACTTTATATGGGGCTGTCACGTTGTTGCTCTGTTTTGCTTCTAAGTTATTAGACTCCTGGTGTCATATAATTAAGGTGACTGGGTTTAGAATCAGCTAGAAGACTGAGGCACACCAAGACGGGAAGAGTAACTGAAAATGAAAGACCCACCTTGAATGTAGAAGGCAGCATCCTTTGGGTCAGGCCTCTAGACAAAATAAAGGAGAAGGAGAGAGATTGTATAGTTCATGCATTCTGCTTCTGTGCATCTTGACCCTCAATCATGTGGGTCCTCCTCCACCACACCAGACTGAATCCTCTTAAGCCCTGAGACAAAATAAGTAATTCCTCCTTTAGGTTGCCATTGTTGTATATTTGAACACAGTTACAATAAAAACCTAATTAATATGTCATGATTCTCGATAAAATTAAAAGACTCAGATGTGGTACTTGCATTTAATCTCAGCACCCAGTATGCTGAGACAGAAGGATCAACAGTATAGTGACAGCTTGGGCTATACATTAAATTTGGGGCTAATTTATGTTATGTGAAACTCTGCCTCCAAAAATATTTTAATGAAATAAAAGAAATATCATGAAATCCTTCAGTTGAATTACAAAGGAAAATTCCAAAGGGAACCAGCAAAGCAAGTTCCATGTTGTCATGGGGCTTTTCTAAAGCAAGAGATAAACACTGCTTAACCAGGTGGGCTTTCAGGAATTAGTTACTGCATAGCCATAGTGTTGATATCTGTAAAATGGGAGTAATTATATCCTAGAAATGGTAGAGATTGAACAAAGTCATGAATGCTTAGTGTCCGTAGAAAGGGAAAGTTAAATATGTGTGATGTGATAGATTCTTAATGATGGCTTCTTAAAAGTAAGCATGCTTTTGGAATGATGCTTACAGTAGAAGAGAGTCTATTGCTATTGGGGGATAGAAGGGAGGGGTTCCAGAATGCCTCAGTAGGTCCTAATTGACATTATGTGGGAAGAGGGGTACCAGACAGGATATAGGAAGGTTAATCCAGAGCATTTGATGACAGGTCTCTATTCCCAGTGTGTACTGGGTTTTGGCTAGGTGCCAAAAGGGGAGGAAACCCCAGAAGGCAGGAGCTGGTTGGGTATGCTTGCTCTGCTGTGGAGTTAAGCTGTACCTTACTATATTTAGATCCTGCCTCTGTCAAGCAAGAAGTCTTCCTGACAGGGCTCCAGTTTTTCATCTCTGAAAAGCCACTCATCCATGGAGCTTGGGGTTTGAGGAGAGAAGGGAGGAGGAGAAGGAGGGGATCTGGCTTCTCTCTTTACCTCTGAACAGATGGGATTAAACAGGGCCCTTCTATATCCCTAGCCAAGAGTCACAGTCCTTGGCAGTGATCCCAGGACACAGACAATGGGGACTGATGGAAGCTCCTTAGGCCTGGCTTGCCTGGGGCAGAAGGTTTCTTCTCAGGCTGAAAAAAACTGTTTCTTCAGACTCAGAAAAGGGATTTGGAAGAGGGAAGTGGGTGGGGCATAGGAGGCAACCCCTGATAGTTTAGTTTAGAGAGAGAAAAAACAAACAAACAAACTAGGACACAGCTTGTAGGAGCCCAGGCCAGCAGTCCTCCCATCTGACCTTTCTTAAGTCTCTGCCAGAACCATTGGCCAAGAAGGCAGGCAGAGCAGGCCAGGAATATAGTTGACTTAGGGCTAAAAGGAGGCCAACGTGGAGAATGAGTAGGAGGGGTGAGTGGAGGGAGTTGGGCTGTGGATGGGACAAGTGGATGAAATCCGGCTTTCTGTCCGCGTGGGAAGCAGAGTCGAGGGTAGGTCATGAGCAGCAGTGATTGCTGTCTCCATCCACCGAACTGAAAAATGAACCTCAGAGGAAGTGCCTCTGCCTATGTGTCTCAGAGATAGAAGGGAGCAATCAGACTCCATGGAGGCTTTCAAAAGCACCCAACCCAGACTCCTGCATTTAAAAAGATAAATTTCAAAACCACCCTCAGAGGATCACAAAATGACAATTCCTCCATTCATCTCCTGTTGACTCCATATTGCAATCTAAGCCCTGTTCATTCCCTGTAAGTCCTCAACTCCCTCTTTCCTAAGTAGACGACTTACCTCGTCCTTCATTTAAAATTACATCCATCTGGCACAATTCCCCGTGAATACCTTCATCTCTATTTGAAAATGTGCTCAGCATAGGCCTGACAGATTGTAAACCCCTTCGGGGCAGACGTCCTGTTGAATTCTCTGTGGGTGTGTCTCTAGGAGGAGTAGAAGGGAGGAGGACGGGGGATGGAGTAAATGGAGACAGAGATATAAGCATGCAGAGAAGTGCGGCCTCATAACAGGAATGTACTTGGAGAAAACCAGAGATAACATAAAGCACCAAGTCTTGTTGGGAGCCGAGCTCAGTGATGTACGAATGTCTGATGGACCTATGAAGGCAAGGACACAGGCACATGACTGGATTTAATGATAAAATTGCTTAGGGTCATAAAGGCTGCTTGCCACCTGCAAAACAACTTCTGTATAAATGCATTAAGTCAGCAATCTCCCTATTCTCTATTTAAATGCATCTGCCAGCCTCCAGCCACATTAGTTTTTTGGATTTTATTTGTTTGTGTTTTAGTTAGTTAGGTGTGTGTGTGTGTGTGTGTGTGTGTGTGTGTGTGTGTGTGTGTGTGTGTGTGTGTGATGCATAAGTACATGCACACATGCCGTGGCACAGGTGTGGAGGTCAGAACAATTTACTTCAGTTGACAATTGGTCCTAGGGATCTAACTCAGGTAGTTACCCGCAGTGGAAGGCATCTTCACCTACTGTGCCATCTTGCCACCCCCACGTATATTTCAATAAATATCAAAAATCAAATAAGGCTTTTATACTATTTAGTTTCCCTAATGGTTTTATAAGCCTGATACTGTTTTCTTTGATATATTTTTATGTATGTATGTGCTTGCATATGAGTATGTGGGAGTACTTGCTTATGTGTGAATCTGTACAGGCCAGAGGTTGATACCAGGTGTTATTTTCAATCCCTTTCCAACCCACCCCCTCCTTTTTTTTTTTTTTTTTTTTTTTTTTTTTTTTTTTTTTTTTGAGATAGTGACTGTTACTGAATCTGGAGCTCAATGTCTGGGCTGGCCTGGATGTCCAACAAGCCTCTGGGATGTGCCAGTCTCCACATATTCAGTTCTGAAGCTACAGGTGTGCACAGCTGTGTCCAGTTTTTACAGAGGTGTAGGGGATTTGAACTTAGGTCTTCATACTTGCACAGCAAGCATTTTATCAACTAAGACATCTCCCCAACCCCTTCTATTTTTGTATACAATCCCTTCACTGTTCCTATTCTGCATGTTATCTTTATTTTACTCTCATCTGTTTGGCCAATACACATACACCTAACTCATCTTTAGAAAATAACTAAACGACTCTTCCTGGAAGAGTTCTATGAAGTTCCAACAAGCATTCCGGTTGTAACTAGACTTTTGTTTTATGCTATGTTAAATAGTCACCCAATAAATAGCCCTAATCATATATTCGTTTGCTATGTTATCTTATTTCTCTATGCTAGATTCTCTCAAGTAGGATTGCTATGTTAAGTGGATGCATTTTTAAAGTTTTATTGCATACCCTCAGCGTAATTTCTAAAAGTGTTCCAGGTACATATATATTATAATACAATAAATTTAAATATTTTTTCTTCCTACACTTTTACCCTCAACTAGATAGACTGTCTTTAGTGTTTAATACCCTGAACAGGTGAAATGTTAGTTGCTGATATTTTGGTTTTGTTTCCATACTGACAGAAGACCAATCTTGGTTTACACTGGTACTGGCTAATAGGACTTTCTCTTTCGTGTATTCCTGTACATTTTCTTCTCTCTTCTCCTCATCTGTACTTTCCATCCTTTGCTGTGATGCTCCAGTTGGTATTATCAATTTGAAAGTGTTTCTTGTATGATACACATGACATCTTATACATATTGCATTTAATTTTATGTTTAGAATGATAGTTCTTTAACTGTATAAATGGTGCCTTGAGGGACTTTAATGGCCCAGGACTACAGAGGAAGAGTCAAGAACCCCAGATAACAAAGATGAGGCATCAGAGTTGGCTCTTTCCCTTCTGCCAACCTGGTGCCATAAAGTTGACTGCCCCACCACCATCAACCCTTAATTTATTTTTTTTACCCGGGCAGTTACCATACTTTATTTCTTGTGTGACTTTATAAATACCCCCCAACTCTACAGCCCCTTGAATATGCAAATGAGGCATTTTCCACCACCCTGGCCTAACCAATGATAAAGAGCCACACAAACCTTTTCCCAGAGACACTGCCTACCTCTCCAGGGATATGAATGTCCCTCTCTGCTAAATAAAGAATTCTCACCTGAGGAATAACAAATGGCTGAGAAGCACCTGAAAAAATGTTCAGCATCCTTAATCATAAGGGAAATGCAAATCAAAACAACCCTGATATTCCACCTCACACCAGTCAGAATGACTAAGATAAAAAAAATCAGATGACAGCAGATGCTGGTGAGAATGTGGAGAAAGAGGAACAGTCCTCCATTGTTGGTGGGATTGCAAGCTTGTACAACCACTCTGGAAATCAGTCTGGTGGTTCCTCAGAAAATTGGACATAGTACTACCAGCGGATCCTGCAATACCTCTCCTGGGTATATATCCAGAAGATGTTCCAACTGCTAAGAAGGACACATGCTCCATTATGTTCATAGCAGCCCTATTTATAATAGCCAGAAGCTGGAAAGAACCCAGATGTCCCTCAACAGAGGAATGGATACAGAAAATGTGGTACATTTACACATTGGAGTACTACACAGCTATTAAAAAGAATGAATTTATGAAATTCCTAGGCAAATGGATGGACCTGGAGGGCATCATTCTGAGTGAGGTAACTCAATCACAAAAGAACTCACATGATATGTACTCACTGATAAGTGTATATTATCCCAGAAACTTAGAATACCCAAGATATAAGATACAATTTGCAAAACACATGAAACTCAAGAAGAAGGAAGACCAAAGTGTGGACACTTTGCCCCTTCTTAGAATTGGGAAAAAAACACCCATGGAAGGAGTAACAGAGAAAAGTTTGGAGCTGTGACTAAAGGATGGCCCATCTAGAGACTGCCATACCCGGGGATCCATCCCATAATCAGCCTCCAAATGCTGACAGCATTGCATACATCAGCAAGATTTTGCTGAAAGGACCCTGATATAGCTGTCTCTTGTGAGGCTATGCCAGGGTCTGGCAAACACAGAAGTGGATGCTCACAGTCAGCTCTTGGATGGAACACAGAGCCCTGAATGGAGGAGATAGAGAAAGTACCCATGAGCTAAAGGGGTCTGCAACCCTATAGGTGGAACAACAATATGAACTAACCAGTACCCCCTGGAGCTCGTGTCTCTAGCTGCATATGTATCAGAAGATGGCCTAGTCGGTCATCACTGGGAAGAGATGCTGCTTGGTCTTGCAAACTTTATATGCCCCAGTACAAGGGAATGCCAGGGCCAAGAAGTGGGAGTGGGTGGGTAGGGGAGTCGGGGGAGGGTCTGGGGGACTTTTGGGATAGCATTTGAAATGTAAATGAAGAAAATACCTAATTAAAAAATAAATGTTCCTCTCCCCCTTAATAAGTGAACCAGTACTCTAACGCTGTTCCTAATGTTCGTTCCTTGCTGGTGCACTCACTATAGACCTAGATCCTGCCTGTACCTACCTGACTGGAAAAGCTTCCCTCCCTCCAGTTTATTCTGGTGCCCAACTGGGTCTGAGCACTCCAAGGGAGAAGTAGACACAAGGTGGCAGTGTCTAAAGGCCTTAGAATAATTTTAAGACATGTGTAACACTTTAGAGAAGAACCTAGTGACATTTGACTTCTGTCTTAGCTTGATTTCTAATACCATGACCAAAACCAACTTGGGGAAGAAAGGCTTTATTTTAGTTTATAGTTATAGTCTACCATGAAGATCAGGAACTCAAGGCAGGAACTAGAGGCAGATGCTATGATAACCACCCTGCAGCTTGTTCTCTATGCTTTGCTCTCTTTGTTTTGCTTTCTTATACCACCCAGGAACACCTGCTTAGTGGAGGCACCGTGGGCACTGAACTGGAACCTCCTATATCAATCATCAGAACCCACTTCCCCAGGTTTGCCTACAGACTAATCTGGTTCATGTAATTCCTTAATTGATATTCCCTCTTTCAAGGTGACTCCAAATTGACAAAATAACCAGTAAAATAACCAATGGACCCTCTACTGCTACTGATACATTCATAGTTCATAGGAAACTCATAGGCTTAACTTTAGATCCCATTATCATCTTTTATAATGATGCAGAGGTCAATGATAGCAAGAGAGGAGATGGAGTGTGTGGTGCTTCATCTAATACCAAGCTTTGAGAAGCTGTACCATGTCCACAGGTTCATTTTACAAATCAGCAGTTCCAGATAATAATGTTAACTTTTTCTCAAATAATGTGTATTAAACGATTATATATATATATATATATATATATATATATATATATATATATATATATTAAATTGTTCTTGCCCACTTAATTACTGGAGCTGCTGGGCTGTCCTTTACACTTAGGGAACTGTGGGCATACAAATGTAATGCTGTGATACAATCAACTTTGGGAATCTATCCTTTGGTATAGGGAGAAGATGGGTCTGTCTATTCATCCCTGTCACAAATGGAGGGACTGAGCTCTGTTACCTTGTACAAGCCCATAGAGTTAGAGAGCAACACAATCAGGGTTTGAGTGTACACCTCCCTTGCTCATGCTGAGACTGCCTCTCTGCAAAACTCTGATAGGATTCCTTTAATGTGCCTGGAGCCCCAGAAGAAGGTGACTATCTTTTGGGAATTGCATTCCTCCCTTGTAGACTTTGCTGTCCTGTTGATGAGTCATTCACTCCTGCAACTCCAAGCTTGTACTCTCTACTGTATTCCTCTCTAACCCATAAAAATCAATGCTTCTCTTGCCTTTAAGTCATATTTCTGCTACAGTCCACTCTTTTTTAAACCACAAAGTTACTTCACTGTTGACTTTCCACATATAGCCTTATGACCATGGCTACTCATCAAGTCTAGCTCCTTGCCTTCTGCTGAAATGATACACAGCAAGACTAGTAAATGATTTTATTTTAAAATGTAAACTTCTTCAGAAATTCACATCTGTCTCTCTCTTTGTATACTTGCATTGTATGCAGTAGGTGCTCATGGTATGATCGGGAACTAATTGTCTCTACTGTTCTATATCCAATATCCTTCCTAACCCAACCCTTGTTAGTTGGTAGCTTCCTGTGAGTGTCCTCAATCAAATAACAGCCTGAATATATTAAGTGTTAACATCATTTTCCATTGTCAGTCTCTGAATTTCACATGCCCAAAGACAGACAATGAGATGATTCCAGCCCAAATCAGGAGAGACAATTTCCAAAATCATTAGAAGGGGACTGATGCAGTTAAAAGAGGCAGGATGCAGGCACTTACTGGTGACCCAGTATTCAAAGGCTTCTCTTCTAGAAACTCCATAAATGATTCAACTAGAAGCAATTAATGTACCATGGATCTGGGATATTGGTTATTGGCAAATGAAATTAACAGTCATACCTGCCTCATATATTTGTGAATGGAGAGGGTGGTAATCAAATCATTAAATTTATTCAAAACTGATCATACCCTCTATATAGCCTTGAAAAAAGTGCTAAATGTCTCTGATTTTTACTTTGTTTACCTATAGAATTAAAACATAATACAAATAAATTTACCATGTGGTTGTTCTAAGAATAAAATAAGTGAGATTTCTAACATAGTGTTTGACACTGAAGATAATCTAAGGTGCTGCCATATGCATTACAGACATCAGCTCGATTTTTTTCTACCATCTTTCTATCATCTTCCTTCATAAGCAGAGCACAATGTTTTTATTTGCTAACAGAAAATGAACACAGAAATGAAATGAAGAAGAAAGTTGGAAGTCAGAGAAATGTTGATCTTGAACCAAAACTATATAGCCTGTGACTTTGACCACATGATTTCATGCTTCTCAGCCTTGGTATTCTCCTGGACAAAAAAGTAGGGGAATATTATAAATCATGTCATTGGAGTATCCCATGATGCAATAGAAAGAAGATATTACAGATTACATGTTGAGATACAAATTGAAACTTAAGTGTATTATTGTGCTAATGAGTGTACTCATTATGTCAAATGAGTTTCTAAATCCAGGGAAAGAGGTAAAGTCAACCTTGACACACAACATCTACCCTCCCACTACGTCAAAGTTGCAATGTACATATTTCTGCTCCCAACATTGCTTGCAAGAGGAAGCAAGCAAGAAAGTCTTTCTCAGTTCTGCATTTGCTCTGAACTTAAAATTCACATCTATTTTCCATCAGGGCAGGAGATACAGTTCTACTAGAATTTTACCCTAACATCATAGGTACCTACTTGCCTGATAAGGGTTTCTAACAAGGTGAGAATTCTTTCCAAATACCTTTCTTTCCAAATATCTCTGCATCTTAATGGAAAATTCTCCTGCATCTTTTCAGAATCGTTATCTGTTTTTAAATTTTAACATTCCTAGTATACAGAGCTTCCACTGAAAACTGAAATAGTATAAGAACATCTCAGGATGAGCATTCGTGTGACTTTCTGAAGCTAGCAGTAGATCCAGACCTCTGATTAAAGCACAAAGGGAAGTAAATAAGGCAGGAAAAGCCCATAATGGGAGGATGGGGAGAAAGAAAGATGTATACAGACCTTTTGATATCTCAGCCAAGGACTGGCTAAGAGCTGAGGCCATTTATTATCCTCTGACTGGCAGATAGTTCAAGATATTCCCAGATCTCCCCACCTCCATGCCCACTGAGACTTATTTATCTAACTTTCAAAATCAAGAGACCATATGCAACCTTCCAGAGAATATTATAACCAGAATCTGTTTTTAATGCGAAATCTTTAACTCATAAACTTATCCATCTCCAGAAAAAGATTTCCCTGTCCAAAGCCTGTGCATCAGAATCCAGTGAAATGCACAGGGGCTGAGGAAGGAGTTCACTTTAACCGATAGCATTCAGTGTTTTTTACAGTGTTATTCGTCTAAGTGACAAAGCCAGAAGGCAAGCCTATACTTCTTTCTGACTTTTTATTGCTTTTCATCCCAGTGGGGACCAGCAGAAGGGTAGGAAAAAAATCCCTCGAAAGGCAAAATGTGCTTAAGATGTTTTTCAGAAGGAGCGAGAAAAAAAAAATGACCAACAAATAGGAATGGGGTTTGTTTGTGTCTGAGAAAAATGCTGCAGAAGGTTGGCTTCCGTAAATTCTTTGTGACTTTTGTGGATCTAGGTTGAGGTAAAGGGAAGATGTGAGAGAAAAGAAAGATGCCAACATAGTGTGAACTGTAGATGAATGTTAGGAATCTTAGCCTATAGAACTTTAGTGCTTGGGTCGACTTAGAAGCTGAAAATGTCCCCAATCACAAGAAGTACTAAAATATAATTTTTTGATATTTTTATTTTAATTAGGTATTTTCTTCATTTACATTTCCAATGCTACCCCAAAAGTTCCCCATACCCTCCCACCCTACTCCCCTACCTACCAACTCCCACTTCTTGGCCCTGGCGTTCCCCTGTACTGAGGCATATAAACTTTGCAAGACCAGTGGGCCTCTCTTTCCACTGATGGCCGACTAGGCCATCTTCTGATACATATGCAGCTAGAGACACGAGCTTCGGGATGTACTGGTTAGTTCATATTGTTGTTCCACCTATAGGGTTGCAGACCCCTTTAGTTCCTTGGGTACTTTCTCTAGCTCCTCCATTGGGGTCCCTGTGATCCATCCAATAACTGACTGTGAGCATCCACTTATGTGTTTGCTAGGCCCCGGCATAGCCTCACAAGAGACAGCTATATCAGGGTCCTTTCAGCAAAATCTTGCTAGTGTGTGCAATGGTGTCAGCGTTTGGAGGCTGATTATGGGATAGATCCCTGGCTATGGCAGTCTCTAGATGGTCCATCCAGAGGATTCTTTTATTAATGAATGCCACTTTGGGTGGTTTGAATAATAGTAGCCCTATTAGCATGATATATTTAAATGGTTAGGGAGTGGTACCATTTGAAAAGAGTATAAAGAAATCAGTGCCTTTGCTGGAGGAAGTGTGGGGGGAATGGGTCTTGAGGTTTTAGAAGCCCAAGTTAGGACAAGAGGCTCATTCTTTCTTCCTGCTGCCTGCTGATCTGGATGCAGTACTCTAGCATGAAGTCTGCTTTCATGCCACTGGGCTTCCTATCATGCTGATAATGAACTAAATGTTCAAAACTGTAAGCCATCCCCAATTAAATGCTTTCCTTTATAGGAATTGCTGTGGTCCTGATATGATATCTCTTCCCAGTGATAGAATACTGACAAAGACACCACTGAAGACCTTTTTAAGTTACAGAGACTATCAGTCTTTGTCAATTGAAAGAAAACAAAAAGTTAAGGGCCATCTGGTAGTAAAATTACTGGAAACCCATCTCTCTCTCTTTTTTTTATCCAAATGGAACTGGAGTCATAACCTCACCGAGTGAGAGGATATACATCCTATTTCATATTGGGAGGAACCAATAATGTAAGCACAAACCACAAAGATGATAGATAATTTATGTTTAGGGTTGAGTAAATGCCAAGCATTTATTTAAGCCTTCCAAAACATTATCTTTATCTATGAGAATAATCTTATCAGAGAAAAAACTTTTTCCTCTCAAGTTAAAGGGGAGGAAAGTGACTGTGTAAAGTCACAAGACTTCCTTTACTGATGGGGTATTTGCAACCTAGGAGGTAAACAAAACCTCAGAGCATTTTGTGGCAAAATGGTCAAGAAAAAGGGACTTTAAAATTCAAGGCTGGTGTTTTGATGATAGACATCTAGTACATTCTTTTACTCTGCTAGGTACTTTGTCAAATTTCATTTCACAGTGACTCTGGAATAAAGTGATAAGTAAGAGGCAGAAGTGCTGAAAAGAAGTTAAGACAAACACCTGAAAGCATGGGGTTATGATTCTCTAAGAGAATGCTAAGAGAAAATGTCCCCTTATTTTATGATGACGAAGCTGAAGACCAGAGTTTTAGTAATTTGCTTCATGTTATATGTTTAAAATTTTCAATTCTTAACTATTGCCTATTTTGCTGTGAATACATAGAGAATTTCTATACTTCTACATATTTTTAATTAGACTTTTGTATGGTTTGAGAGCTTCAAACACTCCTATATTTTTAGTCAAATCTATTCTGTAATCCCTCTGTCATTATTCTCCCACCTTCCTCTCAATTTCATCTTCTTTGCTTTTAAAACCTACTGAGTCCACTTGGTGATACCTGTATATGCATGTGGATAGGACCATCTACCACAGCATGGGTACCACATCACTGGAGAAAATTGACTTGTGCTCCTACAACAGCCATCATTTGCCAATATCTCCTTAGCTAGGAGTTTGACTTCACAAGTCTTTTCCTTATCCATGCTGGGATTTGGGCCAGTTTGATATTTTGCAGATATTGTACATGGAGTTACTGCCCACTGTGAGCTCATGTATGCGACGATGCTGACATGCCCAGCAAATTCCAATTAGCTATGGATTACCATGAATTCTGGCTCTTATAATCATTTTACATTTTGTTTCTCCATGGACTCTGGGAGGGCATGATACAGATGTCTTATTTAGAGATGAGCACTTCACAGTGTCTTATTCAACAGAGAAGTTTCTCATTGCAGTGTATGATACAGAGTCCTAGTGTCTCTGTATTAGTCACTATACACAGAAATTTTATGTCTCTATTAATTAACATATATATATATTAATTTTTAATATTTTTATTACATATTTTCCTCAGTTACATTTCCAATGCTATCCCAAAAGTCCCCCATAGCGCCCCCCACTTCCCTACCCACCCATTCCCATTCTTTTGGCCCTGGCATTCCCCTATATTGGGGCATATAAAGTTTGCAAGTCCAATGGGCCTCTCTTTCCAGTGATGGCCAACTAGGCCATCTTTCGATACATATGCAGCTAGAGACAAGAGCTCCGGGGTTCTGGTTAGTACATCATGTTGTTCCAACAATAGGGTTGCAGATCCCTTTAGCTCCTTGGGTACTTTCTCTAGCTTCTCCATTGGGAGCCCTGTGATACATCCAATAGCTGACTGTGAACATCCACTCCTGTGTTTGCTAGGCCCCGGCATAGCCTCACAAGAGAAAGCTATATTTGGGTCCTTTCAGCAAAATCTTGCTAGTGTATGCAATGGTGTCAGCGTTTAGAAGCTGATTATGGGATGGATCCCTGGATACGGCAGTCTCTAAATGGTCCATCCTTTCATCACAGCTACGAACTTTGTCTCTGTAACTCCTTCCCTGGGTGTTTTGTTCCCAATTCTAAGAAGGGGCACAGTGTCCACACTTTGGTCTTCATTCTTCTTGAGTTTCATGCGTTTAGCAAATTGTATCTTATATCTTGGGTATCCTAAGTTTTGGGCTAATATCCACTTATCAGTGAATACATATTGTGTGAGTTCTTTTGTGATTGTGTTACTTCACTCAAGATGATGCCCTCCAGGTCCATCCATTTGGCTAGGAATTTCATAAATTCATTCTTTTTAATAGCTGAGTAGTACTCCATTGTGTAAATGTACCATAATTTCTGTATCCATTCCTCTGTTGAGGGACATCTGGGTTCTTTCCAGCTTCTGGCTATTATAAATAGGGCTGCTATGAACATAGTGGAGCATGTGTCCTTCTTACTGGTTGGGACATCTTCTGGATATATGCCCAGGAGAGGTATTGCTGGATCCTCCGGTAGTACTATGTCCAATTTTCTGAGGAACCGCCAGACTGATTTCCAGAGTGGTTGTACAAGCTTGCAATCCCACCAACAATGGAGGAGTGTTCCTCTTTCTCCACATCCTCGCCAGCATCTGCTGTCACCTGAATTTTTGATCTTAGCCATTCTGACTGGTGTGAGGTGGAATCTCAGGGTTGTTTTGATTTGCATTTCCCTGATGATTAAGGATGTTGAACATTTTTTCAGGTGCTTCTCTGCCATTCGGTATTCCTCAGGTGAGAATTCTTTGTTCAGTGCTGAGCCCCATTTTTTAATGGGGTTATTTGACTTTCTGGAGTCCACCTTTTTGAGTTCTTTATATATATTGGATATTAGTCCCTTATCTGATTTAGGATAGGTGAAGATCCTTTCCCAATCTGTTGGTGGTTTTTTTGTCTTATTGATGGTGTCTTTAGCCTTGCAGAAGCTTTGCAGTTTCATGAGGTCCCAATTGTCAATTCTCGATCTTACAGCACAAGCCATTATTGTTCTATTCAAGAATTTTTCCCCTGTGCTCATATCTTCAAGGTTTTTCTCCACTATCTCCTCTATAAGTTTCAGTGTCTCTGGTTTTATGTGAAGTTCCTTGATCCACTTAGACTTGACCTTAGTACAAGGAGATAGGAATGGATCGATTCGCATTCTTCTACATGTTAACAACCAGTTGTGCCAGCACCATTTGTTGAAAATGCTGTCTTTCTTCCACTGGATGTTTTTAGCTCCCTTGTCGAAGATCAAGTGACCGTAGGTGTATGGGTTCATTTCTGGGTCTTCAATTCTATTCCATTGGTCTATTTGTCTGTCACTATACCAGTACCATGCAGTTTTTATCACAATTGCTCTGTAGTAAAGCTTTAGGTCCGGCATGGTGATTCCACCAGAGGTTGTTTTATCCTTGAGAAGAGTTTTTGCTATCCTAGGTTTTTTGTTATTCCAGATGAATTTGCAGATTGCACTTTCTAATTCGTTGAAGAATTGATTTGGAATTTTGATGGGGATTGCATTGAATCTGTAGATTGCTTTTGGCAAGATAGCCATTTTTACAATGTTGATCCTGCCAATCCATGAGCATGGGAGATCTTTCCATCTTCTGAGATCTTCTAGAATTTCTTTCTTCAGAGACTTGAAGTTTTTATTATACAGATCTTTCACTTCCTTAGTTAGAGTCACGCCAAGATATTTTATATTATTTGTGACTATTGAGAAGGGTGTTGTTTCCCTAATTTCTTTCTCAGCCTGTTTATTCTTTGTGTAGAGAAAGGCCATTGATTTGTTTGAGTTAATTTTATATCCAGCTACTTCACCGAAGCTGTTTATCAGGCTTAGGAGTTCTCTGGTGGAATTTTTAGGGTCACTTATATATACTATCATATCATCTGCAAAGAGTGATATTTTGACTTCATCTTTTCCAATTTGTATCCCTTTGATCTCCTTTTGTTGTCGAATTGCTCTGGCTAGGACTTCCAGTACAATGTTGAATAGGTATGGAGAAAGTGGACAGCCTTGTCTAGTCCCTGATTTTAGAGGGATTGCTTCAAGCTTCTCACCATTTACTTTGATGTTGGCTACTGGTTTGCTGTAGATTGCTTTTATCATGTTTAGGTATGGGCCTTAAATTCCTGATCTTTCCAAGACTTTTATCATGAATGGGTGTTGGATCTTGTCAAATGCTTTTTCCGCATCTAACGAGATGACCTTGTGGTTTTTGTCTTTGAGTTTGTTTATATACTGGATTACATTGATGGATTTCCTTATATTGAACCATCCCTGCATCCCTGGGATGAAACCTACTTGGTCAGGATGGATGATTCTTTTGATGTGTTCTTGGATTCGGTTAGCAAGAAATTTATTGAGGATTTTTGCATCAATATTCATAAGGGATATTGGTCTGAAGTTTTCTATCTTTGTTGGGTCTTTTTGTGGTTTAGGTATCAGAGTAATTGTGGCTTCATAGAATGAGTTGGGTAGAGTACCTTCTGTTTCTATTTTGTGAAATAGTTTGTGAAGAACTGGGATTAGATCTTCTTTGAAGGTCTGATAGAACTCTGCACTAAACCCATCTGGTCCTGGGCTTTTTTTAGTTGGGAGACTATTAATGACTGCTTCTATTTCTTTGGGGGATATAGGGCTGTTTAGATCATTAACCTGATCTTGATTCAACTTTGGTACCTGGTATCTGTCTCGGAACTTGTCCATTTCATCCAGGTTCTCCAGTTTTGTTGAGTATAGCCTTTGGTAGAAGGATCTGATGGTGTTTTGGATGTCTTCAGGATCTGTTGTTATGTCTCCTTTTTCATTTCTGATTTTGTTAATTAGGATGCTTTCCCTGTGCCCTCTAGTGAGTCTGGCTAAGGATTTATCTATCTTGTTGATTTTCTCAAAGAACCAGCTCCTTGATTGGTTGATTCTTTGAATAGTTCTTCTTGTTTCCACTTGGTTGATTTCGCCCCTGAGTTTGATTATTTCCTGCTGTCTACTCCTCTTGGGTGAATTTGCTTCCTTTTGTTCTAGAGCTTTTAGGTATGTTGTCAAGCTGCTAATGTGTGCTCTCTCTAGTTTCCTTTTGGAGGCACTCAGAGCTATGAGTTTTCCTCTTAGAAATGCTTTCATTGCGTCCCATAAGTTTGGGTATGTTGTGGCTTCATTTTCATTGAACTCTAAAAAGTCCTTAATTTCTTTCTTTATTCCTTCCTTGACCAAGGTATCATTGAGAAGAGTGTTGTTCAGTTTCCACGTGAAGGTTGGCTTTCTATTATTTATTTTGTTATTGAATATCAGCCTTAGTCCATGGTTATCTGATAGGATGCATGGGACAATTTCAATATTTTTGTATCTGTTGAGGCCTGTTTTGTGACCAATTATGTGGTCAATTTTGGAGAAAGTACCATGAGGTGCTGAGAAGAAGGTATATCCTTTTGTTTTAGGATAGAATGTTCTGTAGATATCTTCCAGATCCATTTGATTCATAATTTCTGTTAGTTTCACTGTGTCCCTGTTTATTTTCTGTTTCCATGATCTGTCCATTGGTGAAAGTGGTGTGTTGAAGTCTCCCACTATTATTGTATGAGGTGCAATGTGTGCTTTGAGATTTACTAAAGTTTCTTTAATGAATGTGGCTGCCTTTGTATTTGGAGCATAGATATTCAGGATTGATAGTTCTTCTTGGAGGATTTTACCTTTGATGAGTATGAAGTGTCCCTCCCTGTCTTTTTTAATGACTTTGGGTTGGAAATCAATCTTATCAGATATTAGAATGGCTACTCCAGCTTGTTTCTTCATACCATTTGCTTGGAAAATTGTTTTCCAGCCTTTCATTCTGAGGTAGTGTCAATCTTTTTCTCTGAGATGAGTTTCCTGTAAGCAGCAAAATGTTGGGTCTTGTTTGTGTAGCCAGTTTGTTAGTCTATGTCTTTTTATCGGGGAGTTGAGTCCATTGATATTAAGAGATATTAAGGAAAAGTAATTGTTGTTTCCTGTTATTTTTGTTGTTAAAGTTGGCATTCTGTTCTTGTGGCTGTCTTCTTTTAGGTTTGTTGAGGGATTACCTTCTTGTTGTTTCTAGGGCGTGGTTCCTGTCCTTGTATTGGTTTTTTTCTGTTATTATCCTTTGAAGGGCTGGATTCGTGGAGAGATAATGTGTGAATTTGGTTTTGTCGTGGAATACTTTGGTTTCTCCATCTATGTTAATTGAGAGTTTGGCTGGGTATAGTAGCCTGGACTGGAGTTTGTGTTCTTTTAGTATCTGTATAACATCCGTCCAGGATCTTCTGGCTTTCATAGTCTCTGGTGAGAAATCTGGTGTAATTCTGATAGGCTTGCCTTTATATGTTACTTGGCCTTTTTCTCTTACTGCTTTTAGTATTCTATCTTTATTTACAGCATTTGTTGTTCTGATTATTATGTGTCGGGAGGTATTTCTTTTCTGGTCCAGTCTATTTGGAGTTCTGTAGGCTTCTTGTATGTTCATGGGCATCTCTTTCTTTAGATTTGGGAAGTTTTCTTCTATAATTTTGTTGAAGATGTTTGCTGGTCCTTTGAGTTGAAAATCTTCATTCTCATCCACTCCTATTATCCGTAGGTTTGGTCTTCTCATTGTGTCCTGTATTTCTTGGATGTTTTGAGTTAGGATCTTTTTGCATTTTACATTTTCCTTGATTGTTGTGCCAATGTTCTCTATGGAATCTTCTGCACCTGAGATTCTCTCTTCCATCTCTTGTATTCTGTTGCTGATGCTCATATCTATGGTTCCAGATTTCTTTCCTAGGGTTTCTATCCCCAGTGTTGCCTCATTTTGGGTTTTCTTTATTGTGTCTACTTCCCTTTTTCGGTCTAGTATGGTTTTGTTCATTTCCATCATCTGTTTGGATGTGTTTTCCTGTTTTTCTGTAAGGACTTCTACCTGTTTGATTATGTTATCCTGTTTTTCTTTAAGGATTTGTAACTCTTTAGCTGTGTTCTCTTGCAATTCTTTAAGGGATTTTTGTGCTTCCTCTTTACTGTCTTCTACCTGTTTACCAGTGTTCCTTTGTATTTCTTTAAGTGTGTTATTAAAGTCCTTCTTGAAGTCCTCTACCATCATCAGGAGATATGCTTTTAGATCCTTGTCTAGCTTTTCCGGTGTGTTGGGGTGCCCTGGACTGGGGGAAGTGGGAGTGCTGGGTTCTGATGATGGTGAGTGGTCTTGGTTTCTGTTAGTAAGATTCTTACGTTTACCTTTTGCCATCTGGTAATCTTTGGGGTTAGTTGTTGTCGTTGTCACTGTTTAAAGATTGGAGCAGAAGCTGTGTTCCACTCACCAGCAGTCTCAAAATCCTGTGGAGGGGGTCGTGGGTAGCTGGCGGTACCCCAGTGCTGGTCCGGCCGGAAGAGGCCTGTGGTCCTACTCAGGCTGGTTTTCTGCTTCCCTAACTAATGCAGTCTCAGGTCCTGCGCGCAATTGGATTGGATCAGAAGCTGTGTTCCACTCACCAGAAGTCTTTAGATCCTGTGGTGGGTGTTGTGGGTAGCTGGCGAGTGTCAGCTGACCCTGCGCCCTAGCTACCCCCGTGGTTTTCTGACCGGAGAGGTTTGTGGCCCTACTCAGGCTGGATTTCTGCCTCCCCAACCAAAGCAGTCTCAGGTCCCGCGTGATTGGACTGGAGCAGAAGCTGTGTTCCACTCACCAGCAGTCTCAAAATCCTGTGGCCGGGGTCGTGGGTAGCTGGCGGGTGACAGCCGACCCTGCGCTCTAGCTACCCCGGTGCTGGTCCGGCCAGAAGAGGCCTGTGGCCCTACTCAGGCCAGTTTTCTGCTTCCCTAACTAATGCAGTCTCAGGTCCCGCATGCAATTGGATTGTAGCAGAAGCTGTGTTCCACTCACCAGAAGTCTTAAGATCCTGTGGCGGGTGTTGTGGGTAGCTGGCGAGTGTCAGCCGACCCTGCGCCCTAGCTACCCCGGTGCTTTTCTGACTGGAAGAGGCTTGTGGCCCTACTCAGGCTGGATTTCTGCCTCCCCCAATTAACATATATTTTAAAGAGAAACTTCTCTGATGAATGTTAAGAATGTTCCAGTTTCTGAGTATAAAGGTAACAACTTAGGGGACAGCTTGTTACTGTGTTCAGCTAGACTATTATATTCTCCACTGTGACAGCCAGCTGTGGGGTTTGACCAATTCCATCTTATAGAACAAGACTTAAATCCAACTTTGGAACACAAAGGCTTAACTGAAGTGGGAATGGCATGGCAGGGTACAGGAGGGGGTATTGGGAGTGGGAATAACTAACACTAATGACAATAGAAAAATCCACATGGAAAATTACTACGGAAGAAGCTTCCTAAGCTAAATATGTATATCTTACATGAAAGAGTATATGCACATTTATAAATGAGGTTAAAAGGCGATACTTTATAACAAGTGAACAACGATTCTCCAAGAAAGCATAGGCTCTACATTTTCTTTGTCACAGGATCACATGGTTTTGAGTTGAAGGTACATTCCTACTTGACACAACTCTTCTTATCTTAGGAAGCAGTAGGTAGAGGCAGGTCCTGGAGGCTGCCAAGCTATCACACAGCTAGTGTAGGAACACAACAGATCATAGCCAAGTAAATGTAAACACAAGTGAGAATATGCTTCAGATTATTCCCAAAACGCAGAGAAATTACAGAAAATGTCCTTCAACATATCTTGAGATTACGGGACAAGACTGCCCTAATCACTATCTGGGATGCAGGGCTGGGCCTCATTCTCTCAGTTTTCTTTGTAGGCAGGAGCAATGCCATCAGGTTGTAAAATAACTGAAATACTTCCTTCAGAAAGAGCAATATATGTTTTGAGGATCCCAACTGAGAGGACTACTTCTTTGATTGATGTGAGTTACCTCCTTCATAGTTCTTGGCATGGAATACCTTGCAAAAGAGGGCAGACTCGATGGGCCTGTATTTATTTACTTCTTAGCAGTTAGTATGAGCCATTATGCATGGTTTTCTGTTATTCAGTGCTTGCTATTCCGATAACTGCCCAGTTTGTACTTGAAAAATATTTGTAGTAAAGGTGCTTTAAGTATCATAGGTACCACTGTTTAGAAGTTTCTGTCATTAAACTCATTCGTTGTGTTTTCATTTTGGAAGGCAGAATTTGTCTGCTAGTGTCTCTAAAAGTAGGTCTTTTACCACCCATTCCCAATTTTTCTAAAATTATTACTAAAACAATTCAATGTTAGATAATTTCACCCTGTTAGGCTCAAAAAGCAAGGTGCTTGAGGTTTTCAAACCTCACATGATGTTTTATGGCCCAAATGTCCTTCAGCCAAGACAGAAAGCTGGCAGTTGACCTCTGTGTCTGCCTGAAGATGTCACATTCGTTTAGCAATGCATGTTTACTGAGGGGATGGAAATTCAATATGAGAAATACACATCACAGGGAAGCGGGATGTGTGAAAAGCTCAGAGCTTCCCTTTCATCTCTCCTGCAGTGAAAGAATGTGAGTGATGAGAGCTTCCTGGAGGAGGTGTGACAAAACTGAGACTGGAAAGATGAATCAAAGTTAAAAAGTAAGTTAATAAGAGAAAGGACTTCTGAATAGAGAAGAAGGAATCATGAGCTGAAAACACAAACAGAAAGGAAAAAGACCAAGTGTATACAGGGATAAAGGCCAATCGGGTAATATCAGACCATGAAAATACTGTATTTCAAGCAGAATAATATACCTTTGATACATGCAAACAGTAAGTAAAGTGACCCGTCTAGGTTGAATAAGAAGATATTTTTATTAGACACCCTGTAAAATGAAATGACATCAGATTAGACAAGTATTGCCTCCATCGCTGAGCAATGTGCTTTGAGGGTGGTTTCTCATCTGGAAGAACTACTTCTACAAATATTGCGTCTCTGTGTATAGTTTCTAAGAATGGAATATACACTATGCATAAGAGTACCATCTAGATTGGCCTGTGTTTAGTTTGTAGCAGTTAGTATGAGCCTTTATGCATATGATTTTCAACTGTGGAGTCTTTGTCTTTCAAGGAAGAGCAATGGAAATCAGGATCATGTAAATAAGAGTCTTGATTGACAAATTTTAGTTCTGGTCAAGGATCAGGGTCACTGCACTCACTGATTACAGTCACTCCAGGCTAACAGCATAGGGTACCCAGACCATGCTTGTGAAAATATCCTACTGAGGATTGGTGCTAATGTCTAGTCTCTTATTAATAATAGGCTTTCCTCATAGTAACAGTGATGGGGAAATCATCAGAGAATGTTACTCCACCAGGATGTCTGTGTATGTAGTGTTATATGTCAAAAGATCATCCTGGGAGAAGTGTGAAGGGCATCTTGAAGGGTGTGTAGCAGAGGAAGTTCAGGCAGGACTTGAATGCCTGCATTCACAGAGGATATGATAACCTTTGTCTAGGGATGGCATTATGAGGATGCAAGCCCACAATGTCAGGTTATAAGTTGTTTCTGGACTCTATCATCTTTTTATTATGAACCCCTTTTCCTGGGAAATTCTTCTTCCAAGACAGATGATATCTCAAGAAGCATGTATATTAAGTTTCTTGCTTTAAAATAAAATTACTTATTTCCAATAAGTACTGACTTTAGTTGACACAATTCCCACTAAAAGCAATAAAGGTTTGATTTTTAATGAGAAAATATATGATTCCCATTAGCATTGTTTGAAATATTGAGAAGAGTTCATGGACTGCTACTACACTTTTCAGAATCTTCTTGCCAGGGAATGAGAAGAGAGTTTAAGAATTCCTACAAGATGTCAAAGGTTGACTTCTGCAGTGTTATAAGTTGTGTGTAAGTTGTGGATCACTCTTTTAGTGTGAAGATTAACACTCATTAAGATTTTATAGATTTCTCTTTAATATTAGATGCTAGACGTGTGATCCAGTGAACTGAGAGATAACGTCACTTGATTTGAGAAAAACTAGGTGATTCAGAGAGGTAGAAAGATTTGTAGAAAAGCAAAAACCATTTGTAGGAAAGCACATAGCCAGATTGCTTCCTCTTGCAACTTTCTTGGGAACCTGTGAGGGATTTTCTTCATTATATTAGCTGGCATAGGAAGGGCTTTCCATGCTGGACAGTACCATTCCTTGGACAAGGGAACATGTTGTAAATAAAGTGTAAAATGTGAGCCGAACACTAGCATGCACACATGTACTGCTTTTCTCTTATCACTGTAGACATGATGTCACTAGCTTCTTGAAGCCTGTGTTGTCTTAATTCCCTTGTCATGATGCCTTTTAACTAGAAACCTTGAGCTGAAATAAACTCACCCTCTCTCAAAATTCTTTTGTCTTGGTATTTTGTCACAATGTTAAACTATGACAAGACCTGCTAGAAAAGCACTGTACCAAAGATCAATATTCTCAGTCCTTGGAGTTTTGAGAAAGGGCCTTGCTATATACAGCCCAGGATGCTCTATAGTGTACATTACAGTCTGTCTCTGTTTCCTCAGTGATGAAACTCCAGATACGAGTCACCATGAGCCTCTGAGTGTCTGCTTAGTCAAAAGATTGTTTGAAATTATTATTATTATTTTATATTGCAACATTTTCATCAAAAGAAGATTCTTTGGGCTAAAGAGCAATCAATCAAATCATGGCACCCATTAAAAACTTGGGGTTACTGTAGAAATTTATAAATGAAGCTTTCATCCTATTTCAGGATTAAGGAGATGACTGAAGAAAGGGAATCATAGAAGAGTGTTAACAATGAAGAATTGGGGGACATAATGCAGTCAACGTTCATGGGTGGTAAAAAGAAATCTATTCTCTCAATCCATCCACTGCTAGAAAGGGGACTAAGGATAGAATTATAAAACTTTAAGATGGTTTAGTTTGAATGAAACTTGTACAACAGTGGACCTCAATCTGTGGGTCACAACCCCTTTGGGGGATCAAGTGACCCTTGCACATGGGTCATATATCAAATGTTTTCATTATGATTCATAACAGTAGCAAGATTACATTGATGAAGTAGCAACAAAAATAATTTTGTGGCCAGTGGTCACCACAACATGAAGAACTGCTTTAAAGAGTTGAAGCATTGGAAAGCTTCTGTAAGGCAAAGCTTATTAACAGAATAAGACAAAAAGGCAACCAATAGATTGGGAAAAGATCTTTACCAATCCTGAATCTGATAGGGGGCTAATATCCAATATGTATAAAGAACTCAAGAAGTTAGACTCCAGAAAACCAAATAACCCTATTTAAAAATAGGGTACAGAGATAAATAAAGAATTCTCAACTGAGGAATACCGAATGACTGAGAAGCACCTGAAAAGATATTCAACATCCTTGATCATCATGGAAATGCAAATCAAAACAACCCTGAGATTCTATCTCACACCAGTAAGAATGGTTAAGATCAAAAACTCAGGTGACAGCAGATGCTGGTAAGGATGTGGAGAAAGAGGAACACTCTTCCATTGCTGGTAGGATTGCAAGCTGTTACAAACCCTTTGGAAATCAGTTTGGCAATTCCTCAGAAAATTGGACATAGTTCTACTGAAGATCCAGCAATATACCCAGAAGATGTTCCAACTTGTAATAAGGACACATGATCCACTATATTCATAGCAGCCTTATTTATAATAGTCAGAAGCTGAAAAGAACTCAGATGTCCCTCAACAGAGGCATGGATACAGAAAATGTGGTACATTTGTACAATGGAGTACTACACAGTTATTAAAAACAATGAATTTATGAAATTCTTAGCCAAATGGATGGATCTGGAGGATATCATCCTAAGTGAAGTAACCCAATCACAAAAGAACTCACTTAATATGCACTCACTGATAAGTGGATATTAGCCCAGAATACCCAGAAGTTCAGAATACCCAAGATACAATTTGCAAAACACATGAAACTCAAAAAGAAGGAAGATCAAAGTGTTCATCCTTCTTAGAAGGGGGAATAAAACATCCATGGAAGGAGTTACAGAGATAAAGTATGGAGCAGAGACTGAAGGATTGACCATCCAGAGACTGCCCCACCTGGGGATCCATCCTATAAACAACCACCAAACCCAGACACCATTGTGGATGGCAACAAGAACTTGCTGACAAGAGCCTGATATAGCTGTCTCATGAGAGGTTCTGACAGTGCCTGACAAATACAGAAGTGGATGCTCACAGCCACCCTTTGGATTGAGTACAGCATCCCCAATGAAGGAGCTAGAGAAAGTACTTAATGAGCTGAAGGGATTTGCAGCCCCATAAGGGGAACATCAATATAAACTAACTCGTACCCCCCCCCATAACTCCCTGGGACTAAACCACCAATCAAAGAAAACACATGGTGGGACTTATGGCTCTAGCTTCATATGTAGTGGAAAATGGTCTAGTCATCAATGGGAGAAGAGGCCCCTTGGTCCTGTGAAGATTCTATGCTGCGGTATAGGGAAATGCCAGGGCCAGGAAGCAAGAGTGGGCAGACTGTGGAGCTGGGGTAGGGGCAGAGGGGAGAGGGGATATTCGAAGGAAAAACTAGGAAAGGGATAACATTTGAAATGTAAATGAAGAAAATATCTAATGGGAGTGGGTGGGTAGGGCAGCCAGGCAGCAGGAGGGTATAGGGAACTTTCCAGATAGCATTTGAAATGTAAATAAAGAAAATATCTAATAAAAAATGAAAAAAAAGTACACACTAGATCTACACTCCATATGACTTAAAAAATCTATTAATAATAAAAAAAAAGAGTTGAAGCATTAGGGAGGTTGAGAGCCACTGTTCTACAGTTTTCTAAAGTGATTATGACAACAACAGATTCTGATTTAAATGTCAAGGTAAGCTTTCGTGTAGTTGGACTGGAATCCCTATGTGTAGACAAATTAGTAGATTTCACATGATTCCACTCATATATGAAATACCACCAATTCTGACAAGATCACAAATAGCTCTGAAAATGAAAAAAAAAGTATTATTCAGTCAATGTCTACTGTATAATTTGTTCCAGGAAATCTACTAGGAACTGATAATGTTACCAAGTTCAAAGCTTACAACCCAACCTTGATGTCCTGTGAAAGGATCAGACACCATGATAAAGGAATAGAATCTTCTGTGTGTGTGTGGGTGTGTGGGTGTGTTTTGTAGTACATTCTTTTAGAACATCCACTACTTTTTGGCCTCATTCATCGATTTATGCTGTGGATCAAATGAGAAGCAAAATCAATTATTAGCAAGAACATAATATAGAAATTTACATAGCAGCATATATCATATTCAAGAGAGACTTAAGCCCAGTAAGGAAACCTCTATGATTAGGTCAAAGTACTCAGTCTACTATGGAACCATTTTGTGTTATAAAACAAAATCCAGTAATGCACGGTAAGAGGTAAAACTAAATATTCATTGTAAGAGTGTGAATCAAAATTCAGTAAATAAGGTTGCAGAGACTTTCCTCCATGTCCCTCCTCTGTCCTCCTAAGGAAGCATTATTTCCATGACTGTTCCTCACTTGCCCCTATTGTATAGTAGTCAGAACAAGCTGTAGAATGTTCATCTAAACATACTACTCTTCCGTTAACAATCTTCCCATGTCCCTCAAAATGGGTTTTACTTCTGACGATCAAGCCCTCACCAAACTCCTCATTTTACCCCAAACATAAGAGGAAATTCTTGTTAATCTGAGACACTTCCAGGTTCCTCAGATTCAGGATTCTCACTTTTGCTCTCATGATCTGTATTTTTGCTTAAGGCACTGTTTGTTCCTACAGCCTACACAGCTCCTCACATCCTACTGTTGGCCATATTCTTAGGTGCTGTACAACCACAAATTTCCCAGCCAGGTATGTTACTCTTCATCATGATCATTTCTGCTTACTAACACGAGCCAGACCCTGAGTTCTGTGAGGTGTGCTCATGCTGTCTTCTTTACTTTGTAATGCCTCCAGCTCACCAAAGATTACACCAGAGAGTAGGTAGTTATAGAACTGAAAAGATAACTATTGTTTATGAGTTCTTCTTACATAACAGGTACCCAGATTATCTCCTGCCATTTAATTGTCCTTAAACAATGATAAAGATTTTTTTCAGTGAAGTGACTCTTCAATGAGGACATTGATTCTTCGTTAGTCTTATTTGTCTGAAGGTCACCACATCCCAGAAAAGGAGGCCTTGGAGGCCACACATGTATGTCTGTGTATGTAGGGTGTTGGATGTGCAGCTAATATCTGCTGGATGAAATGGAATATTTAACATTAGTTGCCATGGCTAATATGTGGTGTAATCTTCCACCTGACTGATCAAATGTGGACTTACATAATTTTCAGATTTTAATAATGATAAGTAACTAAATCAATGATTTAGAGTCAACCAATCAGAAATCTTGGTATACAATAAAATTTGCTTTAATTTGCTTATGAAAACAAAAATTACTGAATCCATTGTTTTGGTTTCCTTCAGTTTCGAGGAAGGGTAAGAATTTGAATTTCTAGAATTTTCTCAGGTAATTTTGTAAAAGAAGCACACACACACACACACACACACACACACACACACAGAGAGAGAGAGAGAGAGAGAGAGAGAGAGAGAGAGAGAAACCAAGGTGACTTAATTTTCATGTGTGTTGGCCTTTTTGCTCTCCTGATTGTATTTTTTCTAGTTATAGATTAGCCATTATAATACATTATGATGTACTTCCTTTGATACACATTGATATGAATCAATAGTTCCGAAATTTTACTTCCTGCTAAAATTGTTCCAGGAAATTGAAATATGTACTATCTGGAAGAAACAAGCAAAAAACCTCAAGTTTCTGTGGGCAGATGACATTCCTAGCTTAAAGGCACTGAGAAGGTCTGCATAAACATATTTGCATAATTGAAAATTCAATTTTATTGAGTCTTTTAAAATGTTTGTTTCCCCCTAGAGCACTCTCATTATAATTTCATGGGAATAGATTTCCCTGGCACCCAATTTGAGAAATGATTGCAGAGATG
Source organism: Mus caroli (assembly GCF_978045245.1). NCBI lineage: Eukaryota > Metazoa > Chordata > Mammalia > Rodentia > Muridae > Mus > Mus caroli. The sequence continues at coordinate 89,238,705 of NW_028227261.1, read as the reverse complement.
AAAGGGCTTTGGAAACGTAAATAGCTGTTTAGACCACAAAACCCACTAACATTTGAATGATCATTCTGTAATTTGTAATGTATTTTAAAATGCACACTGTAATTTAATTATCTCACAAATGTAAGAACTTGACCAAGATGTCAATAATAGCTGTCAAATCCAAGGCTCAGAGAAGTTATCTAACATCATCCAGAGGGATTTCAAAGATGGGTTCTTCCTCTGATGCATAGAAATATAAGAAGTTGGAAGTTTTGAGATGAAACAGCAGCAGAGGGAAAATGAGTATATAAATGTAGGATAAAAGAGCATCAGGAGGAATCAGGTCTCAACCACAGCCACATGGATGCCAAGAGAAGTTCCAAGATGCTCATCCAATATGAACTGAGTAATGAAAAGACTCAAAGGATAACTGAATGCATCAGGGTCCTGTGAGGAGCAGCAGCAGGTTCTGGCTGGATGATATTTGAATGGTGTTTTGTAATTAGTTGGCAAATAGACACTGATATTTCTTTTAATTGCCTGGAACAGAGCCACAGCATTGTGCTTCCATCTGTCTGAGCCAGACATGGAGACCCAGAGCCATCTCTACTTTGGATTTCTTTGTCCTGCTCATCATTGCTGATCATAGCATGTGGACATTTGATTACAGTGTTAGGGACCTGAGTTGACACAGAAATCTCATCAAATCTTGCTGTGCTTGCTGCTGGTGTCCTGTCATGTGACATTATGACAGTGGACTCCCCTGGACCCTGTATTTCTTCAGGGAGGAAGAGATGAAACAGTAAGGAAAGAGAAAAGAGAATATTACTACAACAATAAAATCCAGGCCGTCCTATGAGTACTGTCATAGTTTGGACCTCCAAATTTTACTCCATCTCTCCTGCATTAGAAAAGGGAAACTGAGGCACAAAAAGGGAAATGCCTGGACAGAGATCTCACAGCCAGCCAGCGGCAGATGTTGGCTAGACTTAAATTATCCAAATCATTTCCCTTTCTTTTGAGTGTTCATTTGGCAATTTATGGGATTTTGAATTTTTTTTTAAAGTTCAGGATTTTTTTTTCAATATTTTTTATTTTAGTTGAAAACTGAAAATATCGGGCTGGCGAGATGGCTCAGCGGGTAAGAGCACAGAGTGCTCTTTTGAAGGTCCAGAGTTCAAATCCCAGTAACCACATGGTGGCTCACAAACACCCATAATAAGATCTGACACCCTTTTCTGGTGCGTCTGAAGACAGCTACAGTGTACTTATGCATAATAAATAAATCTAAAAATAATTGAAAATATTATAGGTGTATACAATGTACTGTGACCACATTCACTCCTCACTGTACTCTAACACTGCATGTGTCAACCTCACTGACTGCCTTCTTCTCCCCATCTATCCTTCATCTATCTATCTGCCCTCCCTCCCTCCCTCCCTCCCTCCCTCCCTCCCTCCCTCCCTCCCTCCCTCCATTTTTCCTTCATTCCTTAAATATTTACGTAGTTAATATTTTTCCTGGATAATTGTAAATATACTAATTTTTACTTATGTGGAGATCTGTGTCTGTGTGTATGTGCCATTGTCTCCAAAAGTAAGCAGAGTGATGTGTCAGGTCCTCAAGCTGGAGTCATAGCTGTTTCTGACTTGGTTTTGTTTAGGACCCACAACTGGGCTCCACTCTAGAATCAGCAAGAACTCTACACTGAACACTAGCTTTCATTAGACAGATTATATTATTTACTCGTGTGTGTGTGTGTGTGTGTGTGTGTGTGTGTGTGTGTGTGTGTGTGTGCTGTGCCATAACATAAAAGTGAAGGTCAAATGACAAGTTTCAGGAGTTCATAACTGTCCTGTCTTTCCAAACTGTGGGTTCTAGGAACTATACATAGGTCATTGGATAGCACATACCTTTACCTGAAAAGCCAATTTGGTATCTCTTTTCCTTTCTCTGTAATTGTACTTTTTCAGTGACTCAAGATATAAATAATACCCAAAAGTGATGTTGGGGTAGGAGAGAGAAAATAAAAAGTTGAGAAGTATAAGAAGGGACAGAGTGGGTGGGATGGGACTCTTTGGATCTAATTTTATCTCCTGTACCACCACCACACATGCTTCAACAAAAATAGCACCTATTTTGGGTAACATGTTATAACAACTTTCCTTTTCTAGGGGAGTTGAACCCAAGACTGTTCACATACCAGGTAACTGCACTTCCACTGAGCTGTGTCCCCAGCTCTTGTGCAGTTTAACTTAATTTAAAAAGATTTGATATAATAATTTAATTGCAATATTTTTCTTTTTCCCTTTTTACTCCAAACTCCCTTCAAATTCATGGCCTATTTTCCCATTCATTGAAATTATATGCATACGTGTATATATGTGTATTGCTAAATATTACCTATTTAATACATAAATACTTCCTGTACATATGTTTTCAAAAATGACCATTTGACAATGGACAATAGATTAGTTTTCTCTTTCCAGGGCATGGTCACCTCTTCTGTTCCAGTTTCAAGCTTTCTCCATTTGCCTAAAATGCAGGCTCCATGAGCTTCCTTCTGACCACATCTTTTGATTTGTTCATTGGTGTTATCCTTATTTAGCTCACATTTGGGCATTCTAGCTCTTACAATCTCCCATCCCCAATCTACAATATTTCCTGAGCCTTAGGTGCTTAAGCATTGTTGTGTACCCTTGATGAGCTTGCATTTGGGCAGAGTGTTCTATTCTGCCAAGAAAATCTGAGATCAGGTACGTAAGAGAAACTCAAAAATAATTCTCCTCCTTTTACATAGTTTGTTTTTCTTGTATTTATGGTATATCAGAATATTCAGTATGAGCGTGGATAGATGTTGCCTATGTATTATTGTAAGATGGGCAGTAGGGATATAGGATGTTTTATTTATACACTCAATTGAGTACAGATAAGGTAAGGGGCATATAGAGAGATGGCAAAGCAGACAATTTGGCCAATGATGCATGCAATCTATATGAATTAAGATTTTCTCATAAAAACATAATTTCCAAGGAAAGCATAAGAAGAGCATCTGAGGTGGAGGTAGGAGGCATCTTATACACATGCCAATAGAGAAGTTCATGGCCATGTGGCTGAGAAGTATAGAGCCAAGTTCTCTACTCTCATCACAGAAATCATCACTGATATTGGAAGCTAGAATTTCTGGCATTTACAATTAATTCAGTTACTATCAAGATAATATTATTTATAATAAGTACATTTAACAATTTATGTAGAGAAAGAATGAAAATTTATTTAAAATCTGTCTATCCATCTATCCATGTGTCTATTCATCCTTGCATTGTCTCGTTCTTAGTGAATATACCTAATTGAGATCTTTGTTTATCTCTGCCTAAGCATCTATATACACATCTGATGTCTATTTATCCATCTCATCTACCTATTATGTCTTTGTATGTCTATCTGGCTGCCCATCTCTCATCTATCACAGAGTTAAGTAGGGTACTGATCCTGGAAATGAAGGCACAGAGCTTGGTGTCCATACACCTGGTACTGAGGGGTGGTTTGAAATGAGGCTTGTCTGATTTTCCTTTTGTTACAAACATGACTTGTGAGATTTTAGCATTATAGTGAAGATAATATTCCCTTTACACCCCCATGCTGCCCTTCATGCAAGCAATACAATCTGACAGGTGCATACCTGCATCAAAGCACTCAGCACCAATTCTCTTAACTGATCATTACCTCCACCCACACACAGGCAGAGAAAGATCGTAGCTGAAGGCTTCATGACCCAGTCATCCTGGCCAAATAGAGCAACTCCCTCCTTTTACAGGTGAGAGCCCAGAGAAAGTGAGGAACCTAACCTGGGTGATTCATGATAGAGATTTTTATTCTGGTCCCAGGAGATATTGACAATGTTTGGAGATACTTTCACTTGTCACAGCAGGAGAAGAGCTCCTGAAATCTAAGAGGATGAAGATGAAGACTCTGCAAAGATTCATTCAAGGAACAGGACAGATTCTGACAATAAAGGATCCCCCACCTGAAATGCTTCTGGTATTGAGAAACCTGGTTTCATGCTGTTGGAAAATCAAATTCTTAGTGGATCATGAGACTCATCTGGTTTGCTTATGCTGATTAAAAGGAAGTCAGCTAATATGGAAAAGTTTTCCAAAACTGCAGTAGAAGTAAGACTTGTGCCATTGATTCCCTGCCACTAGCCTCAGCATAAATTAGGTGTATAGACAGTATCTGATGAAGCATAAAAAGATGCCACTCCACAACTGCCATAGGAAGTAGTTCCTGACCATACTAACATGACAGGCACCAGTTCATGTGAACGGATGGCATGTCCTTAGAGGAAGCACCGTGAATGTCACACATGAACTGTATATCTGTGGCTGCTTATTTCTTATCATGCACCAAGATCTGAAGATTTAGCATCAAAGCCATGGTCCTGCTCTGTTACCACACACATCATGGAATAAACACACTCTTGGTGGGTCCCAACATTGATTGATGATTTAGTGCTTGAAACTCTGGGCTCTGTATTCAAATGAACTTATTTCATGTAACTTCACCACATACCTTCTACATGAGCATAGGCCAATAACTTTTCTCTAGATTTCAGGTTTTTCATTTCCAAAATGTAGAAAAGAACAATGCCTACTACATAGAATAATGGTGATGATTGAATGAGAAAATTAATAGAAAACATTTAGCATGATTTCAGGAATAATAATCCAATGTGATATGGACAGTAGTGGCTCTAGTAATTGGAATTATGACAGACAAGAGCTCTGGATTTATGTCTTGCTTTCTCTCTCTCTCTCTCTCTCTCTCTCTCTCTCTCTCTCTCTCTCTCTCTCTCTCTCTCTCCTTTTATTAGGTATTTTCTTTATTTACATTTCCCTATACCCTCCCCCGCCCTGCTCCCCTACCCACACACTCCCACTTCTTGGCCCTGGCATTCCCCTATACTGAGGCATATAAAGTTTGCAAGATCAAGGGGCTTCTCTTCCCAATGATGGCCAACTAGTCCATCTTTTGCTACATATGCAGCTAGAGACAGGAGCTCTGGGGGGTACTGGTTAGTTCATATTGTTGTTCCACCTATAAGGTTGCAGACCCCTTTAGCTCCTTGGGTACTTTCTCTAGCTCCTCCATTGGGGGCCCTGTGTTCCATCCTATAGATGACTGTGAGCATTCACAAATTATTCTGCATTTGCTGGTCTTGGCTACATGAATTGGAGGGCATCATCTGATGGGCTATAAACCAACTCCTATAGCTTCCAAGAAACTTGGGGCTTATCACAATTTTTGTTCTTCTGAATCTTGGCTACTTCGATGACTGTGCTAATGCAACTCAGATCCTTGTGTTCCTAGATCCCATCCACAGTAAGCATGGCTCCCTTTGTTTTAGCTGAACAAAGGTGATAGTGACACTATGATGGGCCAGCTTAGTGGGCTGTCCCCTGGTTGTCCCTGACTGCTTGGGATTTGTGTCAGTGCCATCCTGCTGTGATCATGGACAAAGAAAGAAAATGGTAGTGTTTTTATTTTTAACAAAGTGACTCATCCTCCCTCTGGCTACGGAAAGCACAGGAAGACAGCAGGCGATATCAGAAGGACAAGTTCAGGACACTTTCATCCCATTGGGAACCAATTGCAGCAGATGCCATCCTGTCTTGTTCAGCTTAGTTTGCCCAGGAAAAGACATTGAACTCAAAGAAGTTGGCTTCACAGGAAAGGAAAGTCACCATAAACAGCAAATAACAAAGATAATTAGAACCCTGGCAATGGGCAGAAGAAAGTACTAATTATGTAATATGTGAGTAGGGACAAGAGCATCTTGAATCTTGGTTTCCAAATGTTGTCTTCTACCAGAAGCTTTTAATAGGTTTAGCAGGCCCTGGAGCCCCTGTGAACTTGTAACTTTCTTGCCTACTTACACCAGAGTGCTTCTGCTTGTATATACTTCACTGATTAAAATCTCAAGAGTTAGTGTAATTATTGGGTCCTTATAATGTGCCAGCGATTGCACTAAACACTCAATAAGTGTGAAGTTATTGAGCTCTACAGCAACCTTATGAAATATTTACAGCAACTATTGCCATTTTACACTTTATGAAACAGAGGCTTAAAGCCAAGGTAAATCATTTGCCCCGAGTCAGAAGGCTAATAAGCAGTTTTGTCAGGGCTGGAAATCAGGCCTGTCTGTCTGCTGAGCCCATTTCCTTAACTACAATACTCCACAGTTCTTCATGCTGGGTTTCCATGTAAGCTTTCATTTTCCAAAAGTGTTCCATGGTTATTTTAAAAGAAATAAAATAAGTTTGAAAGTGACAGATTAGATGTTCTGAGATCCCTCCTAGCTCTAAATACCCAACTTTCATGATTTTCAGAAGGAAAAAAAAGTAGAGGCTGTGTAACTGGGGTTGATGGTGACGGGCAATGGGCAAGTTCTGAGATAATAATAGTCACTAACACCTGAGAGCTTAATAAGCCAGGCCATGCTCTAAATCTCTCACTCACATTAGCTCATTTAATCCTTGCACCAACCTTCTTTGGCGAGTTCTATTATTGGTTCCATTTCTGGATAAGGAAACAATACAATGAGATCATCACTCATTCAAGGTCATGCAAATACAAGTATGGATCTTTGTGGCTGTACTATATTAAGATGCCTTAATCTGGGAGAAAATGACTTTCTTTAATATCAGCATTTATATTTCAACACCAGGCCAATGCAAATTTATGTAAATAGACATGCATATCAGCTGCTACCCTGGCATTGGTGCCAGCTTCCCCTCAGGGATGTCAATGTAACAAAATTTAGCCATTGTCAATGATTTGAGCTACCACATTAGCAGATATTTCCTTAATTCCCTACATTTCTCAGACTTGGAGGCAATACATATATTCACACAGTTTGTGCTTTTATATGTTTTAATATTATCTTTTTTTTCTTAGGTTTTCAACTGTGGGTAGTTGATACTCATTTACAATGAGACCAGTTCTTCACTTCTATCTCATACTGCCTTTTCACACTCTTTGTTTGTGAGCCTTGCTGCAGTCTACAGGGGGGCCAAGCAAATGTTAGCATGGCTCTTGTGCTGAGGAGACGTTTGCTCAGGCTCCCTCTACAGTTGCTCTAGTACCTTGTGTAGCATTTTTAGACTTTTCCTAACGGTGTCATATGCTTTCTTTGCTGAGTGCAGGGAGGGAAGCTAGCAACCAGGTAGACTCCCAGAATGGAAAGGAATGTCTTTTAAATTTTTCCTTTATTTTTATTTTATATGTATGCATGAGTTGCCTGAATATGCACGTCTATGTACCACATCTGTGTCTGGTGCCTCCCGAGGTCAGAAGAGGGTTTAGATCTCCGGTGAGAAGAGTGACAGACAGTTATGAGTCACCATGTGGGTGCTTGGTATGGAACCCGTGTCCTCTGGAAACACAGCCAGTTCTCACCACTGAGCTGTCTATCCATCTTCATACTGCTCTTTAAAAAAAAAAAAAGAGCTTGGGATATCCCTTAGTTGGTAGTGTGAGTGTCTAGTATGCATAGAACATGGGTGGTTACTCCAGCCCAGCACAAAGAAGGTGTGTTGCCTGTTATCCCAGGGCACAGAAGGTAAGGGTAGGAGATTCTGGCACTCCAAGGTCATCTCTGGCTTCAAAGAGAATTCTAGGCTAGCCTGAGCTACCTAGGGAGAGTGGGTAGTAGGATAGGACAAACACATAACCATAGAAAGACTATCACTGTAATAAAGAAAAGGGGGCCATTTAAGAACAAATAAGGTATTGTTAATAATTACACTAACGTAGCTAGTATAAACTTAGAAATCCTGAGAAAAGGTGAAGGTATGATCACCCTGGCTAAGAAGCAAAACCTCGATTTTTATGCACCATAGTGACTCTCTCTTTGTTCTGAGTTTTAGAAAGGTAAAGCATGCCCAGGGTCACATAATAAATACATAGCAGGGCTGTCTGTCCGATTCCAAAAGCTTGGGCTGTGGCAGATATCACAGATGGGGACTCTTGACATTCTAGCCACAAAAGAACTGACCGCATACTTCCTTTCTGCTCCCGGTTATGCTGCCAGCCATTGTCCTTGGACATGGGAAACTCAGGTGAAGTGTGATGACTGTGCTATCCCAGAAGAGGGCAGTGTTGCCATGTCAGCCAAGTCAGAGGCTACAGGAAACAGGAAGGAGGCCTGGATTGAGCAGGCCTAGTGGCCTGGCTCAGCATCCCTGGAAAAGCCAGCCCCACAAGGCTGCCTCAAAACCAGCTGCTTCCCTGGCTTGCATCCCCTGAATCCTCACTGTAGATAAAGCTGCTGTCCCCATCACCTGTCTACTGGCTCCCATGATCCAACACCTGAACAAATTAGAGAACTCTGTGCCACCTGGGGTACAAAGAGGCCCAGAGGGAGTTTCCAGATAGAAAATAGGAACTGTTGCCATTTCTTATTTGCTCAGAATTATTCTAGAGCTGGGAGTGCTGTTGACATACTTGTTACCACTTAATCTTTAATAAGGAATCATTTTCATGGGGGAGCTGAGTTCTGGATCCATGCCAGTTTAGATAATTATATTCCCCCAGAAGACTGAAGCTGCTAAGGCAGAATTCTTTCCAAGAAGAGTGAGAAGTCTCAAAGACGGAGATTAGGTGTAAAATAGAGATTGGGGGTGGGTATCAAAAATGGTCTGTGGGAAAGAGAGACCATGGCTTGATGAGGGCAAACCTCAAAGTGGTGCCACATAGCAGATTGTTTTTTCTTCTTGTTTCCTTTGGGCTCATGGAGAATGAGAGTCATGTGTAGTTTTTGTCTGTAAGAAGGAATTCAAATTTTGCTCTTTTTAAAAAGGCACCTGATTTACAGGGGGTGTGAAACAAAGCAGAAAATGCTAAAAGGAGGGGGAATAACAGTTCACATGAGAAGAAAAATGAATACAGAAAAAAAAATCCTTTTAACAGTTTCTCTCATCTAAAGTGGTTAGGACAGCGTTTTTTACATTAACTTCAGCATTCTCTCAGAAGGGGATAAAAATGCCCTGTGATCCTCGGCTAAGAATTGCTGGTGATTTTATATCCTCCTGCTGGCATAGATCGTAATCAACCGGAAAAACCTCAAAATGACAAACAAACAAAAGACAGCTTTGTTCTCTGAGGTTCATTAGCTCCGGCCAAGGCTGAGAAGCATCAGAAAATGAGGTGCTTGAAGCAGGCAATGTACAGAGGTCACGTTGGGGTAATTTAACTCTCCCCACTGTACCATCCTGTCCCTCTCTCTGGTTGCCAGAGGCCTGGTTGCTCCAAAGAATTGAGAGAAACTGAGGCTGAGGGGTACAGCTCAAGGGTGGTTAGAAAGAAGGAGCTCACGGGTAGTTCATGGTGAGCCCAAAGTTACTCACCTCTGCTTTCAAGGTCATTACAGAGTAGCAAGCTTCATTTCTTCTTTCCAGCCCAATCCCTCTTTGTTGCATCCTCATTAAGTCCAAATGGCATCCTATTCATGGACACGTAAGATTAGAAACCTCCAAGAAGCGGGTTCCTCTTTTTTCTTTCTAACCATTGTTGAATTCAATCTCTTATTTCCACCACTCCCCTGCCTTCTTCCTTCTCCCTTTCTTCTTCCTCTGCCCCCCTCTTCACATCAGTTCACCCTTATTTTCTTACGTCTGACTACTTACATAGAATTCCATCAGCACACTATTATTATTATATTATATTTATTATATTATATTACATGTTTGTGAGTGTTTTGCCTGTATCTAGACATGTTCACCACATGCATGCCTGGTGCCTGTGGAGATCAGAAGATGTCATTCAACCCTTGGCACTAAATTTAAAAAGGTTGGATGCTATCATATAGGTGATGGAAGCTGAAATTGGTCTTCTGCACAGCTGCAATTGCTCTTAACTGCTGAGGCACTTCCTCAAGGGATGCCTTCAGCTCATTTTTGATAGCACAGTTTCTCTCCAAAGTCTTTCAGAAGCTTGTTTGTCTACACAACCAGCTTGAAGTATCATAATTTGGTGTCCTAGGTCTTTTATGAAAAAGGCTTCCATCTGCCTTCCAAACTGTTTTTAGCCTTAAGTGCCTGACTATTTTCCTTTTTCCAATCATGTAATAATTCAGTTATTCCTCAACATACTCTCCTCTACGTCTTTATTCATTGTCTTAGTTAGGGTTTTTATTAGTGTGATAAAATGCCCCCAGCAAAATCAACTTGGAGAAAACTGAAGTGTTTATTTCATCTTATGTCTCCAGCTAAAAGTGCCTCACTGATGGAAGTGAGGAAAAGAACTCAGGAAGGGCAGGAATTTAGAGACAAGAATTGATATAGAGGCCATGAAGGGTGCTGTTTATTGGTTTGCTCTCGAGGCTTGCTCACTTTGCTTTCCTGTAGTACCCAGAATCGCTGGCCCATGGGTGGCACCTCCCATAGCAAGTTGGGCCCTCACATATTAATCATCAGACAAGAAAATGCAGTACAGGCTTGCCCAAAGGCCAGGTGGCAGCAGTTTCTCTACTGAGGTTCCCTATTTCCAGTTGACTCTAACCTGTGTCATTTTGACATAAAATTAGCCAACACACTCCTGGTTCCCAACATCTATCTACATCCTAGTTAAGGACTATGTTCTCTTGAGTGATGGCTTCACATACCTGCTTCAAATGGACATAAACCTTCTTTGCCTGTGAATTTCTCCCCAACTTTACATGCAGCCCATGTTTTGTATTGGTATAATATTTAGAATTTTGAAAGTCATGTTTTATCTTTCCTTCCTTCCTATGTGTGCAGTCTGCTAGGTCAGGGAATAATCTTCATTCTACACACAGATTAATCCAATGCTTTTTTTGTATGGTAAGTTTGAAAAGGCAATTTTCTGCACAGATTAATGAGTACTTTTAAGAATCTATGATTGAAAGAGTGAATCAAAGTTTCATGGATGCATGAATAAATAACTTTGTGCATGGATGAATAAATGAATTCCTGTACTTATGCATTCAAATAGATCTTGGGAGGCCACTATGCAAATTAACCCAGGAATAGATAAATGCTTGTATGCATAAATGAATAAAAACATACATACATGAATCTGTGAATGAATGACCAAATACTTGGATTTCTGATTCTTAAGACTGTTTCTCAGTGAGCAGTTGACTAAGGTATTGCTGTCTATTGCTAGTATGCTATACTACCACCAAAATTTCTTTAATATTTAATGGTTTTACTAGCTAGGACCCTTGAATATGGGGCTGGAGAGATAGTTCAGTGATTAAGAGCACTGGGTGCTCTTTCTGAGGACCTGGATATAATTCCCAGTACATATACAGCAACACACAACTCTCTGTAACTGCATTTTCATGGGGAATCAATGCTATTTTTTGTCCTTTGTGGTTACAGTATGTTTGTGATAAAGACATATATGCAGCCAAGATACTTTCAAATATAAGATAAAATTTAAAAAAGGTTACTTTTGAATACACTCTTCTTCTATATTGGCCCTTCAGGTGAGGCTACTCTATTTTTGTACTAAAACATTGAAACCATGACCCAAGGAAGACCACTTACCTGTCAGAAAGAAAAAGAGGAAGTTGGGCATTCTCTGTCAGTCTTTTTACTATATAAGGAGGAGGATGAAGAAGAAGAAGGAAAGAAGAAGAAGAAGAAGAAGGAGAAGAAGAAGAAGAAGAAGAAGAAGAAGAAGAAGAAGAAGAAGAAGGAGGAGGAGGAGGAGGAGGAGGAGGAGGAGGAGGAGAAGGAGAAGGAGCAGGAGCAGCAGCAGACGACGAAGAAGAAGAAGAAGAAGAAGAAGAAGAAGAAGAAGAAGAAGAAGAAGAAGAAGAAGAAGAAGAAGAAGGAGGAGGAGGAGGAGGAGGAGGAGGAGGAGGAGGAGGAGGAGGAGGAGGAGGAGGAGCAGCAGACGACGACGAAGAAGAAGAAGAAGAAGAAGAAGAAGAAGAAGAAGAAGAAGAAGAAGAAGAAGAAGAAGAAGAAGAAGAAGAAGAAGAAGAAGAAGAAGAAAAATGGAGAGGAGGAAGAGGTGGAGGAGGAAATGAAGAAGGAGGAGGAGGAAGAGGAGGAGGCTATCTCAGGCTGGAAAGACTCAATGTGTTCATTCTAGGACTGCATATGTCAGGTATGATTATAATTTCAAATAATATCTAAGCTTGATACCAATTCAGTAGCAAGTTTGAGCAGATCACCTTATTACTCAAGGCAGACATTGTTTTTCCTTCCTAGTTCACCCTATGCTTGTGAGAGGAAGATATACTACAGATTTTCTCTCCCATTTCTCCCTACTTTATGGTCCTTAATGGAAACCATTCCTGTGAGAGCCATATTTGGTCCAGTCACTGAGTTTTTCTGGTGTTAGTGATAATTCTTTATCATCAGGATCAAGCTATGGGGAGTTTTCTGGTACACCGCTAGTGTGTATTTGTCTAATCTCCTTAGATTGTTTGAAGGGTTTTAGCCCACTCACCAATAGATAGCAGGAACAGAATTGCAGTGTATCACAAAATGCATATACCAGGAAGCTTCACTTACATCCAATCAAATACAATTATACTTTAGCCTTGAGAAGGATGGTGATGGTGAGAGTGGTGACAGTTATGAGAATAGCAAAACGATGGTGCTGGTGCCAGAAGGAGAGTAATCCCAACTAAGACGGTTACATGTAGCCTGATCTCACATTTTGCTCAATTACAACCTATGGGATTGTGTACATAAGAAGAATATTTATGTAGGAGACAAAACTGGTCTAGACTGATAGTCAAAACTGACAGTTTAGCAATGTACTGTTAAAGTAAACTAACTTAGGGCATGAGGCTTAGACATCTAAGACAATATACTAATGTTCTCTGATAAAATAGAGGCATCTTACTGTGAGATAGTCAGCCATAAACAGAAAAAAAATGAAGTATATTTACAGGTACAGACTTGGCCTGTCTCTAAGAAGACAAAATGTACCAAGATAGAAACACTATTAAGTATAATCCTGTAGACCTGTGCAATTCAACATCCTGTTTGTCTGAGTCATCGGATTGGCTATCAAAGGAGCTGGCAGAGATAGAAATATAAGAGTCAAGTTAAACTTTTTCTGTATTTACCACATTATTATTCTGTGTAAGCACATATTATATATTAGTCTGCTTAATCTTCACATAATACTAATAGCTGCACCATTTTCCAGTATAGAAAGTAGGGTCATTATAATTTTATTAGTTGGCCTTGTAAGGCTAGGCCTTTTCCATTTACTTTTGCTACTCATAATGTGATTCATAGACCAATGCTGCTACATTACATGGAATTCTGCAAGGTGTGTGTGTGTGTGTGTGTAGTGTGTGTGTGTGTGTGTGTGTTTGTGTGTGTTTGTTTGTTTGTGTGTTTGTGTTTTAGGCCAATACCAGACCAAAATTCATATGAATTTTAACATTCCATGTTACACATGGAAGCTTTGAAATGAAAGGAATAGCATGTATACTACATTGCACTTGTCCCTCCCCTCACCATTCTCTTTTCCCAGAAACCAGGATCACTCATTGTGGTCACAGCAAGAACAGAAGGTTGATTTGGATTTTGGAATTCCCAGGGTTTTCTCAAATGGCTACCTATATCTTTCCTGGTGGGTTGGAAATCTTCAGGCCCAGGGTCTATAGGGTGCAATAAACTTTATGTTGTTGACCAGTTGCCTTATTGTGCAGTTGTGGAATTTACCATAACTTCTTTTACTGCCATTCAATGATAGGCTTTGGAATTTCAGCAGACTTGGACAACTTTGACCAAATGTGTCAGTGATTTGTAGCTCCTGAAATTTCCTGACTCTTCTGCTCTAGTTTGTGAATAATTACAGTGAGATTTACATTTCAGTTATTTTATGTTCAATACCAGAAATATCTTTTTGTTTCCTTTTAAGTCTTTTTAGAACTTCATTGATGTTCATACACTGTATTCTTAACTCAATGCTTATTTTATTTACTTATTTTTTTAACTTGCCATGTAAGAATTTTTTACTGGAGCAATAGCAGAATGCCTGTTTCTGGTGAGAATGTTTGTCCTTAGTATTGTGAAACCTGACCAAGGTCGCATAACTAGAGAGGTCATAAATATGAGGATGCAATGAATTGCTTTCATTTTATTCAATGAAAATGTCGTCAAGCTTCTAACTAGTTATGTTTCACCCATAGACTGTGTTTAGCTTTGATCACAGAAGCTATTTTTTCATCACACATATGTAACATATATGCAGCTTGGTAGTCATGTCACTCATGAACAACTGTAGTTGTGGCTATTCCCCAAAACGGTTGCCTGTATGTAGGATATGTTCACATAGCTGGGCTGCCTTGTCTAGTCTCATTGGGAGAGAAGGCACCTAGCCTCTCAGAGATTTGAAGTACCAGGATAGGGGGATACCCAGGAAAAGCCCAGCCACTCAGAGAAGAAGGGATAGGAAGATGTGGGAAAGATTGTGGGAGGGGGTGACTTGGAGGGGACTAGTGAGCTGGATGTAAAGCAATAACGGTTTGTATGGTCAGCACAGAGAGTGTTGCAATTAGAAGGTGTGGCCCCGTTGCAGTAGGACTGGCCCTTTAGGAGTATGTGTGTCAATGTGGTTGTGGGCTTTAAGACCTTCACTGTAGCTGCCTGGAAGCTATTATTTTGCTAGTAGACTTCAGATGAAGATGTAGGACTCTCAGCTCTTCTAAAACTAAGCCTGCCTGGATATTGCCATGTTCCTGACTTGATGATAATGAACTGAACCTCTGAACCTGTAAGCTAGCCCCAATTAAATGTTGTCCTTATAAGAGTTGACTTGGTCATGGTGTCTGTTCACAACAGTAAAACTCTAACTAAGATATATATATATATATATATATATATATATATGTATATATATATATATGAAACCCCAATAATGGTTGGTGGGCATCGCTAGAAAATACCAGTTCCTTTCCTAGCTGTCATAAGTTGTCTGCAGTTTGTTGTTTAGTTGTGGCATCCTAAATATTTTTCTCCATTCAATGTTAACATGTCTACAGATATTGCACTGTTCCTGTCTTGGTTATGTAGCCATTGGTAAAGAAACTATTTAATGGGAGACTTTCTGGTATTCCAGCTGTTACAATTTTTCCTCCCCTTCTTCCATGATGTTTCCTGAGCCAATTGAAGAGTGGTCAACCTTGAAACCATATACACACAAAAAACAAAAAAGACAATAATCAGGTTATATTTATATGTATATCTGTGAGTGGACACATTCACACACACACTCTCTCTCTCTCACACACACACACATGAGCTTAAAACAATAATCAGTTGCAATAGGATGTCAGTTTGAGAGTGGGGGGGACATGGGATATTTTCAAGGGACAGTATCTTGGAGGGATTGGAGGAGGAAAGGGATGCAGAGAATGGTGTAATTTCATTTTAGTTCAAAACATTAAGGACACACAGCAATTCTTCAGATTGTCTAGCAGTCATGTCAGCTAGAAGAGGGGCCTACAACAATGGGGGAAAGGGTAACAACACTGATTGCTGACCTCTCCTTCTGTACCACTCTGGCCAGAAGCAGCAATTCATGAACAATGCATAAATTGCTGATATTTGGAAAAAAGAATGCTTTTTGGTTTCATGGCTCCTGCAAGGAGTAAGCACACAGCTGGAACACATGGGCAGTGGCTACTAGGAAAAAGATGAAATTAACCAAAATTAAGCATAATTTGTCATCCAAGTCTTCCTTCTCTTAGAAGATGCAAACCTTCAATAAGCTTAGAATTCTCACACACCTATTCTTAGCTTACAGATTCTGCCTATGTCATTGTCTAGATATGGAGACAGATCCCTAGGGCTGTCTATGCCACTGTTTTCTCAGAATTCCACAAATGTCTTTTGATAATATAAAAAATTAAAATCAAAGAAGTGTCAGTAATCATGGCATCTCCCAATTTTATGAACCATAATTCCAAAATCTCAGATGAACTTTGTCTCATTCTGATGTCTATATTGTTTCTGATGGTCTACATTTCCAACAGTCACTAAGGGTCACCTCACTTCCTTGCTATCTATAAGTGCTAAGGAGATCATGCCAAAGCAATATGTTTTCAAATATAAGTGAAAATAATTCAGAGAGCACCAGATTAAAGAAGAAATGCAAGTTGTTCTTAAAGGAAAAGGTGGAGATAGAATGAGTTAAGAAAAGCCATTTAAATAGAATGCATATAAGAGAAACCAGGAGCTGTGAGATGTTTCTTTGCACACATAAGAACTGGAGTTCTATTCCCAACAACCTATGTAAAAAGTTGCCCAAGTTAGCTTCCACCTATGATCTCAGTGTTTGGGCAGTGGAGACAGAAGAATCTAGATTTAGTGAAAGACTGTAACAAAAATATGGTGGAAAGCAATGGGGGAAGAGACATCCTGTTGACCTCTGGCCTCTATGTAAAGGAGCACACAGGAACTAAAATCCATATTCCCATATGAAAGAGAAGCCACAGAATATTATATGCATGGTACAACATACATGCAAGATCCAGGAAAGACACTGCACTGTGTAATGCAGGAGATATTATAAAATGTCTTTATGTATGGCATGTCATTGCTTCAAAAACAATCAAGAGGAAATGTAGGGCAGTAGATACTAGCCCATTTAAAAAGCATTATATTAAGAAATTTTTCATTAAGAAACTCATTCCACTCTAATAAAACATGCTTGATTAATGTGGAGACTGTGTGATGAGAGCATGATCTTACAAGTGGAAAACAACCTGTGGTTGATAGAGATGTGCCCAGACACAGTTTTTCAGGCACAGCATGGTATTGAATTGAGCAGACAATGACTATGACACTGGAGAAGTCTAACTGGCAAGGTGCATATTCTCTCCCTGCTTCAGTTATATTTTGGCTGGTAGGAATGTTTAAACATTAATTTGCAATTATGCAAATATATGCATGTAATATGTTAATTTAAAAAGAGAATTTTAAGAGAACAGAATTCCAAAAATATATTTGTTCTAAACAGAGCACGTTTTAGACACTCTTTGTAAACTATTTCCTGGCATTTTCTTATCAGCCTTTCTCTTTTTCTATTTCTCCTTACTGCTTTTAAGTCTTTGTGGACATGTTTCATAGTGTAGACTTTCATGTGGATTTAGAGGTCAGGAAACTGTGAAATCTTATAAACTGTGTCTATGGGTGGAAATGATTTTTTTCAGGAAGAGAAACAATCTCATACATGAAGGGACATGTGTTCTCTTCTCCTCCACTCTAATATTCAAAACCATTAATGTTAATTGAATGCAATAATGTACAAAGTAAAGGAATCCTACATTTAAAAATTTTGATAAACATTTATTTAAATTCTAATGCCATAAATTTCTTGAGCAAAGTATGAATGCATTTTATGCCTTAGGCTACTTTAAAAACTGTCGGCCCTACAAAGTTCTTTAGTGCCTGGCACACAGAAGATGTTCAGAAAATGATGGCTGACAGTAATTGTTATTATTAATCTTGAGTACATATTTCTAGCCCAAACAGACCTGTCCTATCCTTTGAATGTACCCGAAAGGTTCTGTCTTCTGTAGACGCTACAACTTATTTCTATAACTCTCCATCTTTTCACTCGTCTATACATGTATTTGGCCATCCCTGTACTTCATTCCTATTTCGCTGACTTATTGAAAGGCCTTTAGCATTCTTTCACCATTCAGCTAGCTAACTTAATCCAAACTATTTCCGACAAAGTAAAATGAGTTTGGGTTTATTAAAAATCTTCTATGCTATTTAATCATGGCTGAAGATAATTCAATTTGGTCTTCATTATTACAGTAGTTTATAACCATCAATTGTAGTGTCTGACTTAGATAAATGCTTGTCCTTTATTGGTATAGTAAAACCAACTCTATGGAGTGAACTTTTTTCTATTTTGATGATAACATTATGGAATTAGTGTTCTATTTTTTTTTATTGATGATTCATTGTATGAAGTAAGGATTAACTCAAACCACTGTTCAGAAAGTTTCATGTACAATATTGAGAGGTGGCATAGAATTCATTCCACTGAGCTTAACAGGTAAAATCTAGTATGGAATATCTATCAGTTTATATCTTCTGAATTGTTCTAGGGTTGAAAGAGAGAAATGGAGAACATAGACCATTTGAAGCTTCACTTTTTCCCCATTTAATTAATTAGTTATTTAATTCACTTTACATCCTGATTGCTGCCCCCCTCATATCTCCCTTCACACAGTCCCTTCACCATCCTTCACATTCTCCTTTGAGAGTCTAGCACATCAAGTATCTGCAGGACTAGGCATATCCTTTCCCACTGAGGCCACACAAGGCAGCCTAGTTAGGGGAACCGGATCCAAAAACAGGCAACAGCGTTAGGGACAACCTCCTATCCAGTTTTGGGGGACTCACATGAAGACTGAGCTGGGCATATTCTACATATGTATGTGTGAGGCTAGGAGCCATCCATGTATGCTCTTTGGTTAGTGGTTTAGTCTCTGAGAGACCCCAAGAGTCCAGGTTAGTTGACTCTGTTGGTCTTTCTGTGGGGTTTTTAACCTCTCTGGTGCTCTTGATCTGAAGCTTCCTTTTATAATAAGGTGTTTTCTTTTATTTGTTGCACGCATGGATGTTTCTATTTTCATGAGCATGAAAATCTTTATTAGTCATGATTTTATGACAAAATATCTGAGAAATACAACTGGAACCAGCATTTATTTGGGTACATGGTTTCACAGATTTAAGTCTTTGATTAGATGTCTCCATAGGTTTTAGGAGTGACACAAGGCAGAAATAATGTGGTGAAAGAACCTGGACAAGGAAAGCTGCTTATCTTGTAGAACTGTAGAAGGGAGGAGGAAGGCAAGGAAAGCAAGGAGGGCAGGGAGGCATATTCATATATATATATATATGTGTGTGTATACATATATATATATATATATATATATATATATATATATATATATATATGAGAGAGAGGAAGGGAGAGAGAGGGAGATTGAAAGGGAAGGAGAGAGACAGAAACACACACAGAGAAAGGGAGTGAGGGGGAGAAAGAGAGCGCATGAGAGGTCTGGAAACAAGATAGACCCTTCCAAGGTCTGCCTTCTGTGATCTTCCAACTAAGCTCTACTGCTGTCTGCTTTCCACTGCTTCCCAATAATGCCACCACCAAATACATCAGTGCATTGGTATATTCATAGGTCCACTTCCAAATTTCCTACCTCTGAAAAAAATTTTTCATCCAAATTTTCAACATATGCGTATCTTTAAAGGATTCTTTGTATTCAAGCTAAAAGTGTCCACACTTCACCTTAGCAATGGTGGGCAGCTGAACTACCAGAAGAGATACGGGAATCCTTGAAACTTGTTTCATGTCATCTATTCTTCCTGACAGAAAGAATCCTGAGGACAAAACCACAAATTATGAGAGCCAATATGAAATCAAAAGTTCCACATTATTTCTGGCAGGACCTATTTTAGAAATCTGGACACCAAATGTGATATAATTGCTAAGCCAGACTAGACCCCATGGCTTGCAGTGACAGCTAGATGCAGGGAGAAAAAAATAGTCAGCTTCTTTCTTTGCGTCTGTATCTATGATTACTTTTAGGTTAGTGAATTTTAACCTTGATGGGATACCGGAATCATCTGACAATTATTCATACTATACTTTCTGAGATTCACCTCTGAATTGTTCTAAGGACAGAATGGAAGAGGCTCAGAGGAAGTTGGGGCAAGAAAGGCTATTGTTTGTTAGTGTGATTGAAGTACATTATATACATATATGAAAATATATAACACAACACGTTGTTTTATATAATTAATAAATGCTAATAAAATAAGATTTTTAAAGGTGCTTAAAATTTTCTCAAAATAATTGTGGAGGGCTTTGACTTTTCAAGCATTTTTTCAGCTACTTATATGGTATCAAAGTGATACATTTCTAAAGTAGTACTTCTTGATTTGCAATTACTTTTTTAATGGTTCTGAATTTCTACAAGCTCCTTGTTACTTCTAATGCTTACAAACCATGCATTGTGTATTGGTGCCCTAGTAATGCTGATAGAAAGAGATGAGACAACAGGCAAGGAAGCTAGCTTACATATTAGACTAGAGGGGAAAGCAAGGGTAGATTGGGTCATGATATTTTCAAGTATTGTCTACTAATATTCAAGTGACTCCAACATAGGAACGTATTACAAAATCTGTATTCTATGAGCATAGCTGATGCTATTAGCAACTAACTTTCTAAAATTAGGTGCAGTGAAGGTAATAGTACTTTGGGCTCTTTCCAGTGATGTTTTCAGTTCATGGCAGGACTGTAAAAGAAGATTCCTCTGTGTCTTTTTATACATCTTCCATCTCCTAATTAATCCAACTTCTATGTTCTTCCTCCAAAAGGTCCTCCACTTTCATCTTCTTCTCATTGTACTTGTGACAACCTCATTTCAGTATCTCACAAACTGAATTATTTACTCTACTTTTAGATTATTCCCTGCCAAAATGTTCTGCACAATGTGTTTAGATTTATTCTGTAGAACAATTCTGATACTTCTACTCAAAAAGATGAAAAAGTGTAAAGTTCTTTAAGTAGTCATTTAGCCCTGGTTATTGTCCAGGCTGTGTCTCAGATCCCTTGCACTTAATCTTCTTTTTCAGTATGCTACACATGAGTTCATACTTCTGCTTATGTAATCATTCATTTGTATGATCATAGACCCAAGAAACATAATATCTGATGTAAAAACAGTTGCCCCATAGTAAGCTCCAGGGAGAGTTCAGGTTTATGGGAGAAGTTTTAGGGGAGATAAAATATGAACTGACATTCTAGAACAGATTTTTTGGTGGATACAGCAACTCTTGCCAAATTGACAGTAAGTAGTATCTCACAAAAGCACAAGCACACACAAAAAGATTACAAACTTTATGTGAAACTTCATTGTGGAATTGAGTTTTGGTTTAAAAAATAGTGTTTTCACTAGAAGCTTAGGAAGAGAGGTTATGGAGCCCATGGGATAGGCTGTAGGTAATGAAGACTCTGGGATGATTTATGCTAATAATACTGTATTAAAGTACATCCGTGCCCATCCTCTTTATATTTTCCTTTGTCATTCTCTTTCCCTATAACTTTTTGTGCTTCACTATTACTTCCCACTATTACTTCCTTCACTATTACTCACTCTTTAATGCATTACTTTCCCCTATCCCTACCAGGAAAACAATTAGACTTTCTTCCTGTACTTTGGACTAACTTACTTTTGTGACATGTGGGTTTTTCTTTTTGTTGCATCAATGTTAAGATATCTAAACAGTATATATTATATACTTGTCTTCTAGCCTTTCTCCTGGTAGGCATTAGCTGTTCAATAAATAGTTGTTAAATTGAGTTGGATTTCGGAATCATTAAAAAATGCCCAGTCATCAATTACAATTTATACATTCCCTAATTTCTACTCGCTTCTTATTTGAATTTAGTGTTGGTCAATGATATTAACTGGCAAACACATTTACTCCACTGCTCTCTGCAGAAATTTCAGTAAGGGGCAAAGTGCTGGCAGTTTGGAGGTGTTTTGCTTCAAAACCAAATTGATACCTTAACTTCTATGAAGGCTTGGCACCTCACATTGTGTATCAGCAGGAAGGATCATACCATGTCAGATGGAAATGAATAAATAGAAATGTAGAAACAGTGTGAACTCCATCCCTTGCTTTCATCACTAGACTTGGGTCAGTCAACAAACCCTATAAGACCATGGCATAGCAGTGGGAGTTATCATTTGTCATCTGCTTACAATGTTTTATGCACTGTGATAAACACATCTTATAAAGTTATGTAAGCAAATACTAACAATAATCCTGTAATGTAGGCATTATCATTCTCTATAGAAATATATCATGAAGGAGTAAATGGTTTTAATAATAGACATTTTTCAGTACTTACCTAACAAAAGCAACCAAAGAAATGAAAAGGTTATTTTGACTCCATGTTTGCGGGTTCAGTCCATCACATCAGGAAAGACATGCCAGCAGAAGTGGGAGATGTTTACTCACATTGCCTTCACAGTCACAGTGCAGAGAGAAATGAATGGTGCCAATCAGCTTCCATTCTTTTTGATATTTAGTCTGGGTCCCATCAGCTGGTACTATCCAGATTTAATGTTAGATTTCCCACATCAATCAGTCTAATCTAAAATCCTTCTCATAAATATGCCTAGAGGTTGTTATCCATAGTGATTCTAGATCTCATCAAGTTGACAATTAAGATTAACCACTGCACATTCCCTTCATTGAGATCACACTGGTGACAACAAGTTCAAGGGGGTATGAAGCCAAAACAGTGACTCCAGAGACCAAGCATTTAGCGATGTAATTGTATTGTCTTAAATGATTTTATCATGATGTTTGGTATGCCAGACAATGTGAAGACAGGTGCTTGGAGGACATGAAGAACTTCATGCCAACTAGGAGTTTTTAAATATACTCAATCATTGTCATCAGCTCTTACTGGTACAATAGCAGTGGAAGAAAGAACTGAATGTGAAAATGTTCCTACTGATTGATTGGAAGTGAATAATTATTACCTTTTTTATATTATGTATTCACTATCAGAAAGTAATAGAAATGCTAAGCAAGATTAATAGCCCTGTTTCATTATTTTTAATGCAAACTATTGATTTTAATGTAGTATAAGGCATGACAGTTTATTATAATAAAACAATAAAATAGAGTATATGAAGTAATTGAGAATAATCTTTTTGCCTTCTTGCTGCGGCTGTGGGGCATAACGTTCTGTACATGTGGAGGCATTTATGGCAAGCTCTTTGCAGAGATGGCAGCTTAAGCACTCTATAAAGAAGCACTTTGGAACCAGAGTATTATAAATAATCGGCAATAAAGCTGGTAAATGGGCCTTTAATTTGATTCCATTATGTCACAGATCACAAGGACCAAGAGAGCCCAGCTTTCAAAACACTAACTGCTAAGCCTAACACAAAGGTAAGAATAGGAGATGGTCTTAGAGTAGCTTTTCTACCGTTGACATTTTCAGGGAAGAGCTAGATCATTGACATCTGGGTGTGGAATGATTACTTGTGTAATAGCCAGGCATACCAGGTAAAACTTCTCTGCTCCCACTGTAAGTTTTCTCTGATATTCTCCCTTTCTAGGGGTGGTTTTTTTGGGCATCTTTCCAACTTCCATATACCTTGCCCAATTTCATAGGTAAGAGCAGACAAATTCAATGTATGACCTTGTTGCCTAGAATACATCATAAAGGATGTAAGAAAGAAATATTAGGCCAACTGTACATGCTGTGCTAATCAGAACACACATAGAGTAGTGAAAGCAAGTGCAGATGAAAATCTAAAAGCAGCCCAATTCAGAGCACACAGAAGGAGGGCATGAAAGGGAAACCATGGGAATATGGGCTGTGTGACTGATGCGTCCCAGGGAGTTTCCTAGAAATGCAGGAATGATCAGGATGTGTAAAAATGATTTACACTTGTTCTGTGAAAACCCCAAAACAATAACATTGGTCTTATGTAGATAAAGGTGAGTTTATGTCCTATCCACATACAGACCCCCCCCCGATATTATTATACAAGTGAACCAAATCACATCTTCCTCGATAATGTTTTTATATAATGAAATTAGAAAGGGGACTAATCATACTTATAGGTTTTGGGTAGCAATGGATGAGCCTAGATAAAACAGATCCATTACTTAATACAAAGCAAGATCTCAAAATTTATTAGCCACAAAAATAAACACCATGAAAAACTAAAGCCTATCTGAAAGATAGAGCCTACTTTTTCTGAGGGTCTGAGGCAGACTTAGGTAGACATTGAAATTGAAGCTGAGAAAGCTTGCTTTGACTCCCTCTATTTGTTCAAAGTGTCCAGGAGACCTGATCTGAAAACAGAAGGTCAGGTATGCCTTACAAAAACATAATACATTCAAATCCCAGAATCCAACTTCATTATAATTTAAGGACTAAGTCCAAGTAAGAGGTAAGGTCTAGGCAAGAGAAATGGAGAATGGTCAGTCAGAAGGATTCGTGTGAAAGAGAAAAGAGACAACTAGCTAAGATTGTTCAGGTCTGTATGTGCATCACACTAGCGGTTTCTATTCACATGGTGGGTAGGATGAGTGTATTCTAATTTTCTTGCTTTTAGATTGGCTAATGAACTGTAAATTTCAAGAAGATATAAGGAAGAAATTCTATATGAGAATAACTGCATTATTGTGAACTTATGGACAATGAAAATCATCAGCTCTGGAGCCCCAGTGGCTAACTTTAGCTACTTCCACTAGACCTGTCCAATTTCTTTGCTTCCTCATGCAAAAAAAATGATAACAATAGTGTAACATGCTTCTTGAGACTATAAGAATTTAGCGAGACAGCACAAGAGATAGTAAGTGTTATTTCTAGAATTATCCAAAAATAAAATGGAAGTATACCTACATATGAGTCCTGGGATGGGAGCTGCTATGGCTTAGGTTTGTCTTCTACCATGGTAGTTTAGGGAAGTATTGTGTACCTTGAAGAAGTAGATTTTTAGCAGGAGACTTGTAGGAGGACCTGTCCTAAAAAGGACATATGGAAATATTGTCTCTTCTTTCTTCCTTTGTTATAGTTCAAGATATTTTGCTCCTATACCAATTTCTGCTAACATCCACCCAACTAGAGGTCTTAATGGTTACCAAACCAATAGGAGTGCCTGATCTTAGAGCCTGGACCTGCAAACCTGTGACCGTAATAAATCTTGTCTTGTTCTGTGTTGGCTGTCCCCAGTGTTTTGTTATGGTAACACAAAGCTGAGTTACACAGGATCTGAATTCAAATGGGGTTTGATAAGCTTCTTCATCCTTATTTCTTGGCAGCAAGATACACCAATTTTTCTGAATTGAGAAACCATTATCTATTCTTCCATTCATAGCAGAAAGGAAATTGATTAAAATAGTTTGTTTTTCCTCTATGCTTGAGAACATCTGGGGATATGGTCCAAGCATGAGTGTGTGATCCAAAAAGAATCATTTGGAGAAAGTGGCTCTTTCCTAGGATTTTATGTATAATAATCACAAAGGAAGTTGGAAGTATTAAGGGCAGCATTAACCTCTGATACTAACAGCATTGCAGTATATTCCTATAGATATTCATCTCCTAAAATCCAGAGAGATTTCCACAGCAAGACAGGAGTTCAGTACAGAATCTCTTCCCCCATCTGATAGAAACTTTCTATAGCTCAAATTCTCTAAGAGCCATCACAAAGACACCCCCAACACATCATTACTGTTCTCTTGCTATTCTACATCTCTCGCATTCACAGCTTACCAAGTAGGCAGTCAGAATGGTAGCAGTTTGCGTTTTTCAAAGAGGCAAACCTGAGCCTTCACTTTGTCACAGAGCTCCCACTCCAACTGCCATTTATCCTCAATATCCTCTATCTTAAAGCAGCTTGTAAGCACTTTGAGGCAAGAGCTACTTTCATTTCTTTTGTATTTTGTCACCTCTAGTATTATTTACCCTGATTTTGTAACATGTCTAGTGAGGCACGCACATGTTTTATTTATTTTAGTTAACAGGACTCCATTAATCATTAGATATTAACTTTATGATTAGATATTAACTTTTATTTAAGTACTCTTCTTATCTCTTTCAACAGAATCCCAGCACTAAACCTGAGACAGCAATCTAAGGTAATCTATGACAATCATGACATGTCCACCTTTGATTTTTTTTCCAGCCTTCTTATAGTTAAAGATAACCTATACTAAAGAAATAGCCAGTGAAATAGGAGAGGTGTTTTTCTTATGAGGCAGACCCCTCCACACACACACACACACACACACACACACACACACACACACACACCTATTATTCTATACTGAAGAGTGACCATCAGGCCTTTTGATTACTAAGCCAGAAACAATACCACTTGTCAACTACATGAAACTCATAACTAAGAAAAATAGTCCTTAGCTTATTTAAGCTATTCCTGGGATAATCTACAATCCAAACTAGTCCCAAACTATAATGTGAAGAAAGATAGTGAAGTTTAAGCTAAGGAATCCAAATAAGTATAGCTGAAGAATCAAATTAGCTAATACATAAAGGAAGGAGTAGTCCTTGTGGACTATTACTTGGGATTTACAGATGAATTGGAGATAGGATCGTACTAGAAGTTTGGGACAGATGATGAAGACCCAACAGCAAATGCTATTCCTGTTGGTTCTATGCTTGAATCACCTGGAGATCTTTAAAAACTAATGTTTATGTTCCCTATCCCATGACTCAAAATCTATTGACTTCACCTTTTAAGGAAAAAAAACATTAAAAATTAAAACAAATATTTATTTATTTACTTATTTATTTATTCATTCATTTATTTAGCTCCTGTGTCTGTGTAAAGAGCAAGGACGAGCACACACACACACACACACACACACACACACACACACACACACACACCAGTGCATGTTCATGGAGGCCAGAAGATAACTTGTTGAAGTTGGTTCTTTCTTTCTCCCATATGGTTCTGGGGATTAATTTAGGTAGAACGTCAGGCTTAACACCTTCACATACTGAGCCATCTCACCAATTCCACCATCAATCATCTTTTAAAGCTCCCAGTTGATTTAAATGTTCACTCGGAGCAGAGAAGTGTTTTTTTAATGTATCACATGGTCAGCTCCCTGACTGCCCACTCTCACTTCTCATCATTGTCATTAGGCAGTAGGCTTACCTGGTACTCGCTGCAGTTCAGCATGGACTTCTTTCTTTTGTCTCCCTCTTGTTTCAGAGTTTCCCTAGATTGCCTTTTCTTCAGACACTGGAGACCTCCTTTGGGCTTTCTAGAATTAATTAAGTAGGGAATCTGTTTCATTTGTTTTTACAAAGTGTCTGTTTCCTTACTACACTGTATGATATTTTACATTTATATTTGTATGACTTTTTTTTCTTCATACATGTACTATATTGGGCCTGGCATTTGGACAATCATACTTATAAATTTAACTAATAAATGACTGTGCATGGTGGCAACTTTCTTTAATAGCAGCATTTGGGAAGTAGAGGCAGGCAGATCTCTGTGAGTTTGAGGCCAGTTTTGTCTACATACAAGTTCCAGGACAGGCAGGGTCAGGTAGAGACACCCTGTCTCAAAGAAACCAAAGCAAGCAAACAAATAAACAAACAACAACCAAACCAAAATAAAGACCTAAACAAACAAACATAAAAACGAATGAAGAAAACCATGAATAACTGCATAAAATATATTTGATAATGAAATCATAAAATTTATTGTGAAACTTCCCAACTTCTCTTTCAAGTGGTTGCCCTAACTATATAAAAGTTCTTTGATTTTCATTGTCTCTGGGTCTGGTTAATTTGGCTATGATTTGTTTATGTTCAACCTCATTGTTAATGGTAAAAATCTAACAAATGAACACTTTAAATTAAAAAATGAAAGTTAAGTTGTTAAGAGGTGATATTATATCACTGGAGGAAGGTGTTACCCAAGTGCTTTATCAAAGTATTCCAGGCTACCTTGAGAGAATGACTGGAGTCTGTAGAGGAGGAAAACTCCTTAGAAGTCTATTGTTTCATTATCAGACAGAGCTTGGGACACATTTAGCAGTGTGTACCTGGTTCCCAGCTCCATGCCTGGCACTGAATAATGCAGTGGCTAGTCCTAGGAAAAAGGTTGAGAATGGATTGCTTGCACTTGGAAGAGAAGAAAACTTTATGCAACACTGATTTTAATCTCTGGGTCTTTTAAGGGAAGAAATCATGCAGAAAGTAAATGCCGTAAGATGGTAGATTAACTTGGCCAACTCCATTCCACCTCGTGCAGACATTCAGGGTGTTCTGAGCATCTCTAGGGAGGGTGTGTAGCTGAGGACAGTAGGGTAAGGCAGCTTGTGGCATTTTTGTTTTCTTTCTTTGTTAGTAAAGTAAGAATTTAAATGAGTTTAACCTTTGATGATCTGGCGATTGTAAAAATCAACCCCACAAAGTTCAAGCACTGTCAGATTGCAGAGACACACTTTCTGAACAGCTCATCTCCCTAGACCTTTCTCTGTCAAATGTCAAAGCCCAAATGAGCTTCTTTGGAAAGCAAATTGCATGTTTCAAGCAGTCATTTCCCCTGGCTGGCAACTTTTGCTCCAAATAATTAAGTAACACAAGAACTGAAATGCTCTGGCCTTCAAGGTTGAACATAAGGATGTGTGTGTGTGTGTGTGTGTGTGTGTGTAAAATTCTTACCATACTTCTGGAAATTGCAGAGTTCAGGTTTTTAAACTATTAGCAATCATCTACTATACATTATTATTCCATAAGGAATACAAATGTTTCTAATGAATAGATTACTGAAGTCACATTTCAATGTGGTAGGAGAGGACTGAAAAAAAAACCTCTACTGAGTTATAAATAGAACATCCATAAATTGCACTCTAAGGCTCAGAGAAAAATCATGGAAGAAGGGGTGGAAGGATAGAAAAGATGGAGGGACTATGCAGAGTCTTGACTGCCAGGTTCTTGTACTTGAAGTCACAGAATCTGTAATTATATACACATAATTACATTGGACTTGTTAACTCTCACTGTCATGGAAGAGGAAGGTGATCGTAGGATTCTATACTTTGATGAAAATTTATGTCCATGGTGATTCCCTCTCCAAAGTACTGATTGTGTGCCCTTTTCAGGAACGTAACAACTTGGAAGAAAGCCAGGCATGCCCAAAGTATCTGGTGAACAAGGAATTCTTGTTTCCTTTGTCTTCCTTTGGCTGCCTACATATAAAAAAGAAAGAAAGAAAATTTATATGGAGAGAATAACTAATGGAAGATGGAGAAATATATTCCTCAGTTGTGTAGCCACTGGTAAGATGCCTCTGTAAAAGAAAATCCCCCTCATGCCCTGTAGCCAACTCTGATGAAATCAATTATCTAACATACAAATAAACAGAATAAAATAGCGTCAGAATAGAAGGAGGATAGTGGAGAAGAAGATGAGGTTTTACGGAAATCAGAGGAGGTTAAAAAGGAGATAGTGGATGAATATAATATGAATGTATCATGTGCATGTATGAAAATGTAACAATGAAATCCACTATTATATATACCTAATATATGCAAATAAAAACATTAAAGTATAAATTCCCTTTGTAAAACACCAAGCTAAGCCACTGGCAGAGGCAAGTGGCTGAACAGGCTTTGGCCTGTGAAAACCAAGAGAAATGGTGTTGGAATGAGTGACGATCATTCCATCTTCATACTCACCCTCCTCATTTGCATCTTTTAAAATAAAACTTGGAGATTTATGTAGAAGTTCAAGATTTGTTAAGCACAACCTTGCACTGGCATGTTCTGACAGACAAGACTGATTGCCACCATTGAAGTATGAGAAAATTAAGACTCAGAGAAAGACATGACATGGGAGATAGCCCAGCTCACAAGTGATGGTGGGGTTCAGTGTCACTGAAAATCAGTAATGCAGGATTACAAATGGGCTTTGAATCTGGTTGAATTGTTCTCAATCCTGCATTCTCCATGAGTATTTGTACAGTGTATAAGTACAGATACATGTTTGTCTCAGTACCTAATGTGGGATGGTTAAACCACGGCAGGAAGCCGGTGGGTAGAGCAGGTTGAAACCTGGACTCAGTGGGAACACACCTGAGACTTAGGCGACTCCCTGCTCCCTGCCTGGAACACTTGCCACACTCCCCACATAAGGAAATGTGACCTGTTGTTAGGTAGGTCCAGAAGAGTTCTCCATGCTAATGAGGTACCTAGAGGCCCTGAGGGCTTAGCCAATAAGCTTCTTTTCCCAGATATTCCTCCCTGCAAAAGGTATTTTGGGTTCGACCCTGAGAAGTATGTACGCATCTGTTTTACATCATGAATAGTCAATAAAGAGTTTAGAACCTTATACTTGTCTTTTTCATCTACCACCCTATGAGGAACATGTAGAAGGCCTTGACATACAGAGCCAGAGCTGTAGCTTAATTCTCCCATAGAAGGCCTCTCTGTGATCCCAGATGACTGCAGCCAAGAAAAGGACAATCACCTCTGAGCTAAGCTGGAGTTCCCCTTTCCCTTGGCCCTGTCTAGACTGTCCGCAGCCTGTGCCCCACCACCACCGCTCCATTCTCTGTTCTTCTGAGACTCCCAGCCATGTCTGGATGACCAGAGTCTGAGAACCACACGGCCCCAGCCTCGTTGCAGGCCTGGGAACCCCTGAACAGCTCTGGCTTTCCCCACATCTCAGACTGTGTTTTCCCAACCGTGGAGCAGTGTTTGAGCATTCCCTGAAGCCCAGCACCCACCACATTGCTGCATGGGATAAGCAAAGTCAAGCACCCCAGTTTCTCCTCCCAGCAACCTTGCCCTGAGGTGGGTATAATGCAGACCAACAATCTAATACATAAGATGACAGATTCTGTTGTTTCCCTTTTTTCCAAATCTATTCCCTAATTCAGATGTTGAAGTTTCTCAATAGCATACTTTCAGAATTCTGGTTGCTGGCCTGCATTATGACCCTCATCTTTGTGTGTTCACCACCACATGTGACTTAAGAATGAACATAGAGTTGACCAAGTTCAACTCATACCCATTTATGAATGTTAATATCTATCTCTCCGTAGTCAAACCCTAAAACTTCATCCCTACTCTATTCACAGGACATTGAGCTATAGCCCAGATCTGTTTCTGAAGACTTAACTCCACTAACCCTGGGACTCTACTTCTAGTCTATCAATGAACTAATATATTCAAAACACTCAAAACAGGTCTGACATATAAAATATACTAGTTAGTACACTTCAATTACTGTTATCATTATAAGCACCATTGCTAGCACTCAAACTGAGCTAATTGAAATTCTCAGCTAATGTCATGCTCTCATGACCTGTGACTCAAACTCTCCTGAGAAACCTAGCTGAAGCGGTTCTCTCTTGTGAAAAGAATTGCTGATTCAACCAGTGAAAGGCCTGGTTTTTGGTCTTCTGGGATTTCTTTATTGACACTGTCATTATATTTTATTAAAACTCTGTTTTTGCTTCTGTTTTGTTTTGTTTGTTTTTATTTTTGATGGTGTGTGTGTGTGTAAATTATCTCACTCTTACCTACAAGGATTTTTATTGTTTCCTTTATAACAATAGTACTTACCATTGTACTTGACATATGTGAAAATATGTGAGATTCTTTGACACATTTATTAACCTATAAGCAATATGACAGAAGAAAAATGAGCAAATAAATATTTTTTCAAATTATTTATTAACATATACTATACTTTTCCCCTCATACAATATATCTTCATTACAGTGTTTTCTCTCTTTCCTATTCCTAGTCCCTTTCCATACCTCCTCTCTTCCAGGTACACTCCTTTTTTGTCTCTCATTAGAAAATAACAGGCTTCTAAGAGATAACAACCAAAGATAACAAAATAAAATATAAGATAAAATAGAAACCATCTCTTGAGGCTGGACAAGGCAACAGAAGGAAAAAAGCCTGGAGAGTAGGCATTCACACATTCAGAAGTTCCATAAGATTACTAAGCTGAATTCTACATTATATATGCAGAAGAATTGGTGTAGACCCATATGGATTCTGTTCTTGCTGTTTCAGTGTCTGTTGGTTCAAATGAGTCTTGCTCATTTGATTTAGAGGTTCTTGTTTTCCTGGTGTTCCTTATCATCTTTGGTTGTTCTGTTCTTTCTGCTTTTTCTTCCTTAGAGTTTCCTGACCTTTGAAGGGAGATATTTGATTTAGATATCCCATTTAGAGATATGTGTTCCGAGCTCTCTCTCTCTCTCTCTCTCCTCCCTCTGTTTCTGTCTCCCTCCTTCCTACCCTACCCCCCCCCCCGTGTGTGTGTGTGTGTGTGTGTGTATGTGTGTGTGTATGTGTGTGTGTGTGTGTATGTGTGTGTATAAAAATTCCTGCTGTGGGTATCTGTGTTTATTTCCATCTGCTTCAGTTCAAAATCTCTCTGATGATGGCTGAATAAGATACAGATTTATACGTATAGGAGAATATCATTAGGAGTCATTTTATTGTTACTCTTTTATAGACCAGTACTATTTGGTTTTGCCCTACGTATTTTGGCTATGTTGTCTCTGGTTCTTGGTCACACGAACAGTTTCAGGTAAATTCAGTCTCATGGAGTGGATCTTAATTCAAATCAGATATTAGTCCCATCAGTTCTATGGCATCATTGCCCTGGATAACTTTTAAACAAGCTAATTTTTCTTAAAGTGTTATGTTTTAAACACCATATATATAGTTTTTTGCCGCAGACCCTCTGGGTCCCTGTGTTTGCGTGGAATGGGGTCTCTCGACGCGGGTGGGCAAAGCGTGGATGAATGAGTGACAAACAGGCACACACAGGAGAGTTCGTGTGTAGAATCTGAATGTAATTTTACAATTCGAGCTTCAGACTTTTTATACAGAAGACAATAAAGAAGTTGGGTGACATACCCGCAAGGTACAAATGAGGTAACCGGATGCTTAATGATTCTTACACAGAACAGAGGAATGAAAACACAAAGATCTGAAGGAACTGGGCAGTAAAATAACTGAGACAAAGTCAGTTCTATCTAAGGTCAGCTATAGTCATAGAAGCCAGGTGTGAGAACTTTACACTCCTAGGGCAAGGGCTTTCACACCCAAGTCATGGTTCTAACTAGGGAGTTACGTTCTAGCTAACCATCTCATGAATAATGCAATACTCTAAAACCACAGCCCGATCTGCTTCCTAAACCATAGTAAATTCCTGTAAATAGGTGTAACTCAGCTATAATTCTAAGCATCTATTCTGGTTTCCCCTACGGTCAGAAACTTCTTTCTTCCTAGGTGATGGTAGATTCCTGTGAAGGGCAGTGACCTAACTTTTACTCAAAGAGATAGTGTAATACCAGGGGCAGTACTGAAATCCAAGCCCAAGGTCTTGCTAAGGATGAACTAGGACTGTTGGAACACTGGTTTAGATATGTCAGAATTCAATCTTAAAAGGCACTTATGATAGGAAAATATTGAAAGAGAGCACGTGGATCCATACACTAGACTAACTCGGGAATGGAATTCGGGAATGAAAAATTACTGTATGGGTAGGGAGCGCTAGACTCCAGGAGGAGAGCTTCCTTGAAGCCCTTTTGCCCTTAAGCCTTTCGGCCTGTCCAGTTGACTGGACCGGAGAGCGTAGCAGTTTTTAGCCCTTGTTATTCTTCTGTTCTTTCTATAAAATGTAAATTACAGATAAGCTGGTTGTATATCAACTTCATGTTATTAGCCATCACTTTCCACATTAGTTTGTAAGCTAATGTAATCAATTCCTCCAGTTGCCATGAGATAGCTTCCTACGGAAGGAGATTGGCAGAGCAAGTGATGTGGGAAGGGACAAAATCAGAGTGTCACTAATGGGTTCTCTCAGAGCCATTCCACCTGATTTCACTATACAGTGAGACTGAGCTAGATATGCAGGGAAGAATAAATGCAGTCACTCCAGGACTTCAGTGCAAGCTTAAAACCACAGATATAGAATATGCATGGACTCTCTCTCTTTCACTCTTTCACACACACACACACACACACACACACCATTACCTGTTTGCTCACTTCACACTTTAAGAGTTAGTATGGAACATACAGGCATAATACCAGCCCTCAGGAGACAGAAACAGATTAGGCATTGTTTATGTCAGTCTTGGCCACTTGATGCCCTCAAGACCACCCTGGATAACATGAAATCCTGTTTCAAACATTAATACTGACATGTATGCAAACACACACACACACACACACACCTATCTTTGAATGGCTTCTGCTTTTTAACATGAACCTTATTTTTGTACTGACTATTGGTTCAAAAAGCAAAGGGAACAAACTGTATACCTACACATGGAAAATGGCATATATATATGTGTGTGTGTGTATGCATATAAGTGCATATATAAGTACATATATGCAAATATAAGTTTATGGTGATGTTAAAGATGAAATGGTGGGATTAGGGCTTATTTTTAAATACTTGCTAAAGAGCAGACCCTATATTAAATGCACTGTACTTATTCATGTAATTACTCTTCTCTGAAATCAGAAGAGATACATGTCACTATCCTGGTTTTATAGATAGGGAAGTTGAAGTGTACAGTTATATAACTTTATGAAGTTCAGCTATGAGCCATAACTTTGATTAAGCTCTTATAAACACAAGCTTAAAAGAAATTTAAGTGAAGGGAAGTAAAGAAAGGACAGAAGAAAAGGACTTAGAAAAATCATGAAGAAGCCCTTTCTGCTGGAAATGTATTAGTTAGGAAGTAATATAAAGAGCTTTCCTTAAATATTGTGGGCAAAGATATATCTTGTGAAACATGACAATGTTTATTTTTGTATAGGCCAGACTGTGGGTAAAAGATAACACTGCAGTCCAAGGACACCCTCATGTAGATAGAAGGCCTGTAGCCAGGTATGTGGAGATACCAGTGTTGCCATGACAACAGCAATGCTACCTGTGGTGATATGGACCAACATTGGAGATGGGGGTGTTTATTGGAGGTATAGAAGGTACTATCATAGTCAAGGGCAATTCTTAGAAAATATATCCACTCTGGATAGCATTTATGCTTAGCTATAAATAGTTAAAATCCTGAGTATTCACAGAAGCAATTATCTTGGTTTTCAGGTATTGGCATTCACAGGTACCAGTCAATTGTCCAATGCCTGACAAGAGTGGCATAAATAAGGCTGGAAGCATGTCCTCTGTGCTTTTCCATTCTTCTCCCCAATGGGGACATTGTACCTTGCTCTCTTCCCTGTCTCCATCCCGCCCTGAGACTTGGCTTGCAGTTACACTCTCTCCCCAGTGTTCTCTGTTTTTGGATCCTTCCAGGTTGTTTCCCTGCAGGGCCCAGGTGTGCTGGTCATCAGATCACCTGCTGGTCACACCTGCTCAGCCTGTACCTGAGAGGCAGGACACAGTTTCCTGTCCCAATGGTATTTCTTGGAAGAGTCTCAGGCCAAAGCAAATACACAGCAGGAGGGATTGGCCTTCAGGACTCTGACAAGCCCTGGCCACCCTCCTTTTATTTCTGCCCATGCTCTCTCTCTTGGCAGAGCAGGAAATCCCTGGTGAGAGAGCATAACTTCAGGCCTCAGATATGTTATGAGCAGAGTACATTTCGACATGATATATTCCCCAAATCATATACTGGTTAAAATACAAATTAAAACCACAGGCTATCGTGCTGTAGGGGAGGATACATTTCCAGATAACCAGAAAGACTAATAAAATTCATGTTTGCTTCTATTGTTAGAAAAATGCTTTCCACAATGTATTTTCAATACTTCATAAGCATACTTGCATTTTTTCACAATTTATCATAATACTAACTGTGCTAAGTGAAACTAAAAATCAAAATTAATGAAATGAGAACCAACTATCATGTCTTACCTCTCTCTCTGTCTCTGTCTCTGTCTCTCTCTCTCTCTCTCTGCCTTTCCCTCTCCTCCCCTCCTTCCTCATTACAGACCTCAAGAAACATATATTATTGTAATTGGCAGATGTGAACACTGAGGCAGGAAGAAACGACATAGCTCATGTTGAATCTACATTTAGTAAAAGCCAGAGACATACACCTAGACCGCCTGCAAATGGTCCTTTGCACAGAACTGCTCTAACTTTGGGAAGCCCTGAAGTCATCTGGGAGGCTGGGTCACAGGTGGTGCTCTTCAAAGTGTCTGACTTGGGAGTTCTGGAGTGGAGGTTGAGAAATTTACATTTCAGACAAACTCCCAGAATACTCTGATCCTGCTGCTAAATGTCTCTAACACTGTTCACAATTATGCAGTTTAACCCCCATGAAACAAATACGGAAGGGATTATTATAATTGCCATTTCATAGAAGAGGAAAACATAGTTTGCCTAGACTTATCAAGCTTCAAACTGATGGCATATAAATTTAAAGTAGAGTCGCTATTCACAATCCATGTGATTGCTGACATGTTACACTGAAGTGATTTCCATCTTTTCTTGGCTATATTAAGAGCTTATTATATCTTTGCCTTTGTCTATTTTACTGAAAGTAGCAGATCTTCCATTTCCCATTCTCCATTTACAAATATAAAACACAAGAGTCAAGGTTCAATAATAAAGGCATCAGTTGGGCAAACAAAGCTTGATGTTTAGAGCTACCTACTGAGAGCTGTTGCTGGCAGGCAGTGCCCTGAAGTAGTAGCTCTAAGTCTTCACTGATCAGTAAAAGCTCTGACGTCTGTATTCTATTTTTTATAATGTTCATATGACTCAACATTAAAAGTGGTATTAGAAGATGGCTGCCATTGAGTTTTAAATATGAGTATATATAAGTCTTCAGCATTAGCTAAAATACCTATTGTTTTTCAAAATTGGTAACTAATAATGGGCCGCATTTATGAGTACAGTATGATAATTTGATAAACATACAGACTTTATGCTCATCAAATTAGGGTAATTATTTCTACCTCCCTTTCATTTGGTTATTATTCCTTTGTGATTGCTAACTTTAAGTGGTTTCCCCCTAATCTATAAAATATGTTGT
The DNA here is from genome assembly GCF_978045245.1 of Mus caroli. Lineage (NCBI taxonomy): Eukaryota > Metazoa > Chordata > Mammalia > Rodentia > Muridae > Mus > Mus caroli. The sequence continues at coordinate 89,202,127 of NW_028227261.1, read as the reverse complement.
GGTGAACTACGGTCACCTAGCAAAAATGACTATAGTCATTACATGAGTTATATTTTCACTATATTTAGAGGCATTATATATCCGGTATAAATCAGAGGCAGGCTGATTTCTTTAACTGTAGATTTACCCTTTCTATTGTACCAAATGTAGCAAAGAGACTACAATGACGAAAGGTGGCAGCAGCTGAGGGTACACACACTTGGCTGGCCTCAGTCAGCACAGGTTAGTGAATATTATACTTTAAATGGAAATGTCTCATACTGGCTTAACCTGAAAGATGTCCCTTTTCAAGAGGTTGTGGGAAGCAGAAATAATGAGACTTCATTGGAGGAATTTGCAGACTATTGTATATCACCTTCCTCTGAGAGAAAGCCATTCATTATGAAGGGAAGTTAGTGAAAACACTGGCTATTAAAAGGAAGGTGAGACAATAGGATGCTCTAAGGGGAGGTGGACCATTCCATCTAGTGGAGGAGCTCTTTAATCTCAGGAAGCAAACAAGTCAATGGCTCCAGAAAGTCCCTGAACCTGACCAGAACCATTAGGTCTTTTCCTCCCCAAACATATATAAGCTTTAAGGATTGCTAAGAGACACTCAGACTAGCTGAGCGACCAAGAAGAGGCTCAAGTCAGCCAAACTGACTGGAAAAACAAAAGGAGACATAACTCAAGCCACCAGGAAGAGACCAGTTGAGCTGCCTGGTAGAGCCTCAGACCAGCTGAGCTACTGAGAAATGGGATATCACAAATCCCTTGAACTGCCTTCAGGTTAAGCAGTGAGTTCTTTCTTTCCAGCGTCTCTGAGCTGTCCCCTTGATGGGATGGACCTTGGTGACTTAGCTTCCTTTGAGTAATTTCTGTTCCTGTCAGCAATCCCAATAAAGCCCATGGTTCACCTGGATGGACTTCTGTGGTGTTTATACTTTAGACTATCATCAGTTCCCTCTTTGAAGAAAACAGTATTTTTCACACCTATGGAGGAGGAGTGTCCCACTGTCTCAGAGTTAACTTTTCTCCACCTCCAGTTTCTTCCCTTGCCCTCTGCTTCCAGTCAGCCAGGAAGTGAGCCCCCTTACCTGCATGCTTCTACATTGTAATTTTCTGCCTTTCTACAGGGCTGGGATAGAAACAGCCATGACTATTAAACCCTGAGGTAATATGTTCTTCTTTCTTTGTGTTGCTACTGTCAGACATTTCCTCCTGGGAGTGACACTAAGATAGTTGGTTGTTATGATTATGCAAAATAAGATTTCTGGAACCATAGAGACCCTAGGGAAGTTGCTTAGAGCTACATTAGTTTTGTTTTAGGTAAGGGCAGGAGAACAGGGCACTTTCTATTTTATAGATTTTGTCTTTCTATCCATGATGGAGAACTTCCTTTCTGACCTTAGGCTTGGATTCAGTGAGGTCAACTGAGACCATGCTTCGTAAATGGCAAAGGATAATGACAGAGGAGGAGCTTCTGAAGGTGACACACAGCAGGACAAAGTGGTCAGTTTCCCAGCTTTGGAGACAGACAAATGCAAGTTTAAATACCAGTCACACTGATGGCAGTGTGATTTTGCAATGTCCATTAATCTCTGCGCTTTCTTTTTCTAACTATGTAATGAAATTATAATCCAATTTCAGGAGTGTAATTGTGAAATTAAATGAGGGAATAAAATGTGATTAACAGGACATTATAATCATATATTATTTCGGGGAATACTGGATTGAGTTTTTTCTTTCCTCTTTAAGATGTATAGAGCTGTAACTGTGATGCACGGGTCAAAGGGCTTAAAGATGTGTAAAATGTACTTTCTCACACTTCTGTTGCATGCAAGGGATAGGTGAACATTCACGATTATAAATGGCTAATTTGGGACCAAAATTAGGTTTGATAAAAACTGTAAGAATAAAAATCAGAATGTGGGAGATCAGAGTCATCAGTCTTCTCAGGGAAAATGTTTCTTGTCTGGAGACATTGTTTCTGCAATAGCGTAGCACCGGATGCATGGCCAATGTAAGGAAGCCATGTCCAAAGGTTGGTAGATATGGGTTTTGTTAAGTGGTTTTAATCTATTATTCAGAAGATTGCAATGCTTCTGAGAGAGCTTTCTCAACAATGTGCCACTGGTACAAACTAAAAGAAGCCAAGAGTCTCCTGATTTTAAATGATATTGAAGACTTCAATAGCCTATAAGCAATAAACTGGTAAAGAAATGTATTGAGGGGTAAGCAAAGAGTGATTTCACAAAGCAGGGTGAGTATAAGACTGGAGTTCAAAGGCAAGCTGGCCAAGTTATGAACCAAAGAGATAAGTAAGCCAGGATAAGACAGAGAACTGCTCTTACCATGTCTGATAAAAACACCACCTATCTCTAAGTTGAGGATGGTAAAGCAACATACAGAATTGGGATAGTAATTTCTCATCCTTTGAAGCAGGCTTTTCCTCTGGAGTTGCATCCTGGTTCTCATTGATGGCCATTTCTGCTTGTTCCTAGCAAGGACTTTTTGCCCAGTAAGTGTGATACAAAAATGGTTGGATCTAAACATATTTAATTACATGTGATCCTAATTTAAGCACAGCATCTTCGAACTTGTATCTTATCTGATGAAGACTTTGTTCAGGAAGGTCTCCTGTAAAGCCAATGGAGAGTAAATTGAGAAGTCAACTGTTTTTCATTGCAAGTCTTGTATATTGTTACAAAAACACATATTGGATCTTTTTTCTTGTCATGGTAAAACCCTTTAGTTTCAAGATTCCCTATTGACTCTCCCGTTATTTAATGGCAGTCACTAAATAACTGATGGCCTGTGTTTCACTTAATATTAATTGTCAAAGTGAATGGATTTGTAGTCAACTAACCAACACACCTCTAAGCAGGAGCAGGAAGGCTGTCCCAGGAAGGATTAAAGGATGACTGAAGGGCCCGCTGGAGTGGACAGCTCTTTCCAGTGTTGCTCTAGCTGAAAATCAGTGCTGCTTTTACCTGCCTGCTAGGAATTCTTGCTGATGAATGCATTTTGTCCAATGTTACCATCCTTTGCTTATGTTGGAAGCCAGATTCCTTGGTTTTCAAGCATGAACTGAAGAACAGAGCCTTTTCAAGAGTCCTCTAGGACTTTAGTACTAACCCAGAACCACTGAAGCATCCAGCTACCTGGGATGAGCAGTTATGGGTTTGTACCCTATCTGGCATGCAGTTATTATTGGACTACCCAGATTGCATTGTATAAGCCAATCTAACAAATTCCCTTTGTCATGTGAGTTCATCCTATTGGTTCTGCTCCTCTAAAGAGTCCTGACTAATGCAGTCCAGCTTACTACTCTGGACTTCTTTAGATTGTTTTAGACTATCCCATTTCATGCATTTTATGATATTTAAAATAGTATTTTTTTTTAAGTATCAGATGGCTGTAGGCTTCCCAATACTCATTTTTCTCTTTTAGAGCATATAATCTATCTTGTTTGCCCTGAGAACATATTCTCTCCACCCCCAAGAACCTGGTGAAATATTACTTATCTCATGGGGAGCTTCTTGATTATTTCTCCTGGACTAATTTAATAATAACATATAATTATCATAATAGTAACCATCATTTACTGAACGGCAACTGAGCACTAATTATTTTACCTACATTGTATGATTTAAATTTTGTGGTATTTGCAAGAGTGTTGTGCTATTGTTATATGATATTCAGAGATCAACATGACAACTACAGATTTTTAGCAGTTGGAAAACTGAGATTCAACATATCTGAACCCTCATGCTTGATCGCCTATATGTCCCCTGTAGAGAAAAGCACCAGGGATGGTCTCTAGCTTGCAAATCTATACTGCTTTCATATTAAATCTCCTTTTCTCCCAACACATAAAAACCTGCCCAACTACAAATAAAGGGTATACAATATTCCCTTTCTTGTCCTTATCTCTCACCACAATATCTGTTGATATAATAGCTCATCATATGATGCAGGGTGTTATAAATTTTCTTATACCTGTCTATCTATTATCTATCTATCCCGGTATCACTCTATTTATCTATATACCATATTTCTATTTCTCTGCCTCTGTATCTGCTACTGTGTGTTTGTGTGTGTACAAGTACATAAAGATCATAGAACAGCTTGTGGGAATCAGTTCTCTTCTTTCATCAGGTGTTTTCAGTTACTCAGGTACTCAGACTTGGTGACAAGCATTTTTATATGCGGAACCATTTCTCTGGTACTGATTGCTTTGAACAGTCATTCATTGGAATGATTTTGTCATGGATAAGTATGGACTCTCCTTCTTTCCAGCTATGAGATTTTATGCAAACCACGTTTATCTCTATCCCAGTTCTTTTTTTTTAAAATATTTTTATTATGTATTTTCCTCAATTACATTTCCAATGCTATCCCAAAAGTCCCCCATACCCCCCCCTCCACTCCCCTACCCACCCATTCCCACTTTTTGGCCCTGGCGTTCCCCTGTACTGGGGCATATAAAGTTTGCAAGTCCAATGGGCCTCTCTTTCCAGTGATGGCCGACTAGGCCATCTTTTGATACATATGCAGCTAGAGTCAAGAGCTCCGGGGTACTGGTTAGTTCATAATGTTGTTGCACCTACAGCGTTGCAGATCTCTTTAGCTCCTTGGATACTTTCTCTAGCTCCTCCATTGGGGGCCCTGTGATCCATCCAATAGCTGACTGTGAGCATCCACTTACGTGTTTGCTAGGCCCCGGCCTAGTCTTATCTAAAATGCACAAAGAGTAATCTGTCCATGTAGTTGTGACTATTAAGCATAGCCATTCATGTACAGCATTTAAAGGCATCAGACACATAGCAAGAACTCAGTGGGTATTAGCCAGAGTGCCATATTTCTCCTATCTCCCTGCTTGCTCCCCCTTCTACTCTATTCTTCCCTCCTTATGTTTTATGGTTTTAGAAAAATAACAATTTTTCCTCAGCTGACAAAACCAAAAGTAAATAAATAGCAGGTGCAGGCAGAGAACAGATGGAATTCAGTCTGGGCTTCTTTCCTTTTAGCTTTGGACAGGTTTACTGTTTGCATAGCTTGTCATCTCCTTTCCACCAAACAGTTCCCAAGTAGATCTCTGCATTTGGTATTCAACACACAAGTCTTCCAATTTCTTTTTTCTTGCATCTCTCCCATTTTATCTCTCTCCTCAACATTAGTAACAGGTTTTTCTGTTGTTGTTAGTAAAATACTTATATTTGACAGGCACTTGCAAACTTTCTCTTGGTTACAGGATCCTCAAGACAAGTATCTTCATTCCTTTTATTATAGGTAAAGTTGAAAGCCAAGAGAATTAATTTTTTTAATTTCTGCTGGCGATTATCTAGGATTTATGTGACCTTCTAAAAACAAGTGACCGAAGAAATCCTGATTGTTTATAGAAATCCTTTATCTTTGGAAATTCTCTCTTGGAGAAAATGCAACTGTTCCCTGAATGTTTGTGATTATCAGAAAATAATTTCATGCTGTGAAATTAGACCCAGGCTGAAAGGATATTTCATTTATTAAATACTAAAAGTGGTTCAATCTAGGTTGATTTCTAGAATACACTATATCCAGCAAGGGCAAGGAGTTGGGAAGATTAGGGTGGGATTCATTCTCTTTCAGTTTACCCTGAGGAGGAATGACACCAATAAGCAGTAAGCTTTTACTACTTATGGAAGCTCTTTTTTTTTTTTCAAATATATTTATTCTTTATTTCTGTTTTTTCTTTTTCCAATTTTTATTAGGTATTTTCTTCATTTACATTTCAAATGCTATCCTGAAAATCCCCTATACCCTCCCCCAACCCCTGTTCCCCTACCTACCCATTCCCACTTCTTGGCCCTGGTGTTCCCCTGTACTGAGGCATATAAAGTTTGCAAGACCAAGGGGCCTCTCTTCCCAGTAATGGCCAACTAGGTCATCTTCTGCTACATATGCAGCTAGAGACACGAGCTCTGGGGGTACTGGTTAGTTCATACTGTTGTTCCACCTGTAGGGTAGCAGACCCCTTCAGCTCCTTGGGTACTGTACTGGCTAGTTTTATGTCAACTTGACACAGCTGGAGTTATCACAGGGAAAGGGGCTTCAGTTGAGGAAATGCCTCCATGAGATCCAACTGTAAGGCATTTTCTCAATTAGTGATCAAGGGGGAAAGGCCCCTTGTGCGTGGTACCATCTCTGGGCTGGTAGTCTTGGTTCTATAAGAGAGCAGGCTGAGCAAGCCAGGGGAAGCAAGCCAGTAAAGAACATCCCTCCGTGGCCTCTGCTCAGCTCCTGCTTCCTGACCTGCTTGAGTTCCAGTCCAGACTTCCTTTAGTGATGAACAGTAATGTGGAAGAGTAAGCTGAATAAACCCTTTCCTCCCCAACTTGCTTCTTGGTCATGATGTTTGTGCAGGAATAGAAACCCTGGCTAAGACAGGTACTTTCTCTAGCTCCTCCATTGGGGGCCCTGTGTTCCATCCAATAGCTAACTGTGAGCATACACTTCTGTGTTTGCCAGGCACTGGCATATCCTCACAAGAGACAGATATATCAGGGTGCTTGCCTAGGACAGAAGCAAAGTTCTACTGTGTGTTTCTTTGTTTGTTTGTTTCCCCATGAACTATTTCAGTTTCAACCCTGTTAGTGTATCGGTCTGGATTATGTATGTATGTTTTGCTATATAACATATCCCTTCAATATTCCATCCACATTCATTTAATTCTTACATAGATTTCTTAAGCACACATCTGTTACTACAGCTGGATTTTTATCTGCACTCATATACTTGAGTGCAGTCTGAAAGAGAAACTATTATCTGGAACAGTGTGTTCTCACAGACATGCCTAGAGAAAGCAGACCCAGGAAAGCCCAAGTAGATTAAAAGCAGAAGAAAGAGAGAAGTTCAGAGGAGTTTAACAGTTTAAATTCTTGCATCTCACTGGCGTTTCAATGGCAACACCCCAAGTCAGCAGGTGAGGGAGCATGGCAATGCAAAAAAGAAACAGATGAGTCAACAAATGTTGTGGTTATAACAAAGCACATTGGGATTAACACCTCCAGCAGGATGCTTTTTCAAGTTTACTGTAAATGGTATTTCATTAAAAGTTCTTGATGGAGATGACTAATTCACTTAGTATAGCCAAAATAATAACTTGGTTTCCCTGAAGTTGTGAAGTTGTGTCTTTTTACTGAAAAGTGTAGTAAGATATTATTTGTTATACAAACGTTATACAAAGTAATAAAGATGGATAGATTTTAAGATGTATACATGGGCCAGATGGATACAGTCACTGATCTTCATATATTTACTGAACTCCAACTAATTTAAAGCTGACTTATTTTTCCTTATCACTCTTGTCACTCCCATCAATTTTATCATCTCGATTATCATTATCATCTGTATTATCTCAGTGATTTTATTATCTCTTTCATCAGAAGCACCTTTCTCATTCATACCATCACTACTGGGTCCTTTCTCCTTGGCATTGTGACATATATAAATTCACTAAATTTATCAAAATAAAAACAAACAAACAAAAAATAAGGTAGGCATTACAATACTCTACTAAACATAACAATACCAATCTCACCATTACAGATTCAGAGTTGGGTAGAGATTTAAGTTGGTTCAATGGGAGACATAATCAGAATTTATAAGTCAGTCAAAAGTGGAGATGGCTTTCTTTAAGGGAACAGTAGAATTGGGTATGCACCGCAGTTAAAGATCATAAGCAAAATCAACCTTAATATAAGAACCATGCTGGGTATTCCGAGCCCCATAGGAGGAACAACAATATGAACTAACCAGTACCTCCAAAGCTCTCTGGGACTAAACTACCAACCAAAGAGCACACATGGTGGGACTCATGGCTCTAGCTGCATATGTAGCAGAGGATGGCCTAGTCGGTCATCAATGGGAGGAGAGGCCTTTGGTCCTGTGACGGTTTTATGCCCCAGTCTAGGGGAATGCCAGGATCAGGAAGCAGGAGTGGGTAGGGAATAGGGGGTTTTCGGGGGGGAAACTAGGAAAAGGAATAACATTTGAAATGTAAATAAAGAAAATATCTAATAAATAAATAAATAAACCATGCTGACATAGAAAGAGGAAGCAGAAACCCTCTCTTATTTCTCTTCGTGAGTTTGATGCTCTAAAGAATCAACCTTAACACGAAACTGGTCTGTGTACCCGTCTATATTTCATGATTTTGATGCAGTAAATGTCTTTTATTTTCTGAGTCTGAGATTTTTAAAATATAAACATATGTAGTCCAAAGGAGAAACTCTGCTAACGTTACCAACATTGTATCACCCTTTTTTATTGCTATCATTGTCATGTTTATCTTTTCAACATTCACTGCGTCATCTCTCAAAGTCCTTGAGAGTCAAAAATTTTTGTTTGAAGGAAAGAAATAAAGGGTTATGTAGAGGGAATATTTGCTTTTAATTAATAGTTTTGCCATTTGAAATACCTCGTTTTCCAACTTCTGGCTATTATGACTAGAGCTTCAGTGAACGTGGATGAGCAATAATCAGTGCAGGATGGTTCGGCATCCTTTGGGTATACTGTCAAGTTGATATAGCTACATATTGAAGTGCATTGTTTCTCAGCTTTCTGAGGAGTTGCTACATGAACTGTTAGAGTGGCTGCACATGTTTGAATACTCATCAGAAATGAAAGAATAAAAAGTCCCCTTGTTCTCATTCTCACCAGCATACATTAGACATTCTGAGTGGGATACCACAAATTCTCAAGGTAGTTTTAATATGTACTTCCCTCATGGCTAAGAATGTTGAACACTTTAGAAAGGTGGTTTTGAGTCTTTTTTTTTTTAAGCTTATTATGTTTTACCTTTTAAGAATTTTCTGTTTAGTTTTATACCCATTTTTATACTGGGCTGTTTGTTTTCTTTTTTTTTTTCTGTTTTTTTTTTTTATTACATATTTTCCTCAATTACATTTCCAATGCTATCCCAAAAGTCCCCCATACCGCCCCCCACTTCCCTACCCTCCCATTCCCATTCTTTTGGCCCTGGCATTCCCCTATATTGGGGCATATAAAGTTTGCAAGTCCAATGGGCCTCTCTTTCCAGTGATGGCCGACTAGGCCATCTTTCGATACATATGCAGCTAGAGACAAGAGCTCCGGGGTACTGGTTAGTTCATCATGTTGTTCCAACTATAGGGTTGCAGATCCCTTTAGCTCCTTGGGTACTTTCTCTAGCTTCTCCATTGGGAGCCCTGTGATCCATCCAATAGCTGACTGTGAGCATCCACTCCTGTGTTTGCTAGGCCCCTGCATAGTCTCACAAGAGACTGCTATCTTTGGGTCCTTTCAGCAAAATCTTGCTAGTGTATGCAATGGTGTCAGCGTTTAGAAGCTGATTATGGGATGGATCCCTGGATACGGCAGTCTCTAGATGGTCCATCCTTTCATCACAGTTACGAACTTTGTCTCTGTAACTCCTTCCCTGGGTGTTTTGTTCCCAATTCTAAGAAGGGGCACAGTGTCCACATTTTGGTCTTCATTCTTCTTGAGTTTCATCCTTTTAGCAAATTGTATCTTATATCTTGGGTATCCTAAGTTTTGGGCTAATATCCACTTATCAGTGAATACATATTGTGTGAGTTCCTTTGTGATTGTGTTATCTCACTCAAGATGATGCCCTCCAGGTCCATCCATTTGGATAGGAATTTCATAAATTCATTCTTTTTAATAGCTGAGTAGTACTCCATTGTGTAAATGTACCATAATTTCTGTATCCATTCCTCTGTTGAGGGACATCTGGGTTCTTTCCAGCTTCTGGCTATTATAAATAGGGCTGCTATGAACATAGTGGAGCATGTGTCCTTCTTACCGGTTGGGACATCTTCTGGATATATGCCCAGAAGAGGTATTGCTGGATCATCCGGTAGTACTATGTCCAATTTTCTGAGGAACCGCCAGACTGATTTCCAGAGTGGTTGTACAAGCTTGCAATCCCACCAACAATGGAGGAGTGTTCCTCTTTCTCCACATCCCCGCCAGCATCTGCTGTCACCTGAATTTTTGATCTTAGCCATTCTGACTGGTGTGAGGTGAAATCTCAGGGTTGTTTTGATTTGCATTTCCCTGATGATTAAGGATGTTGAACATTTTTTCAGGTGCTTCTCTGCCATTTGGTATTCTTCAGGTGAGAATTCTTTGTTCAATTCTGAGCCCCATTTTTTAATGGGGTTATTTGACTTTCTGGAGTCCACCTTCTTGAGTTCCTTATATATATTGGATATTAGACCCTTATCTGATTTAGGATAGGTAAAGATCCTTTCCCAATCTGTTGGTGTTTTTTTTGTCTTATTGATGGTGTCTTTTGCCTTGCAGAAGCTTTGCAGTTTCATGAGGTCCCACTTGTCAATTCTCGATCTTACAGCACAAGCCATTGCTGTTCTATTCAAGAATTTTTCCCCTGTGCCCATATCTTCAAGGCTTTTCCCCACTTTCTCCTCTATAAGTTTCAGTGTCTCTGGTTTTATGTGAAGTTCCTTGATCCACTTAGACTTGACCTTAGTACAAGGAGATAGGAATGGATCGATTCGCATTCTTCTACATGATAACAACCAGTTGTGCCAGCACCATTTGTTGAAAATGCTGTCTTTCTTCCACTGGATGTTTTTAGCTCCCTTGTCGAAGATCAAGTGACCATAGGTGTGTGGGTTCATTTCTGGGTCTTCAATTCTATTCCATTGGTCTATTTGTCTGTCACTATACCAGTACCATGCAGTTTTTACCACAATTGCTCTGTAGTAAAGCTTTAGGTCTGGCATGGTGATTCCACCAGAGGTTCTTTTATCCTTGAGAAGAGTTTTTGCTATCCTAGGTTTTTTGTTATTCCAGATGAATTTGCAGATTGCACTTTCTAATTCGTTGAAGAATTGAGTTGGAATTTTGATGGGGATTGCATTGAATCTGTAGATTGCTTTTGGCAAGATAGCCATTTTTAAAATGTTGATCCTGCCAATCCATGAGCATGGAAGATCTTTCCATCTTCTGAGATCTTCTAGAATTTCTTTCTTCAGAGACTTGAAGTTCTTATTATACAGATCTTTCACTTCCTTAGTTAGAGTCACGCCAAGATATTTTATGTTATTTGTGACTATTGAGAAGGGTGTTGTTTCCCTAATTTCTTTCTCAGCCTGTTTATTCTTTGTGTAGAGAAAGGCCATTGATTTGTTTGAGTTAATTTTATATCCAGCTACTTCACCGAAGCTGTTTATCAGGTTTAGGAGTTCTCTGGTGGAATTTTTAGGGTCACTTATATATACTATCATATCATCTGCAAAAAGTGATATTTTGACTTCATCTTTTCCAATTTGTATCCCTTTGATCTCCTTTTGTTGTCGAATTGCTCTGGCTAGGACTTCAAGTACTATGTTGAATAGGTAGGGAGAGAGTGGACAGCCTTGTCTAGTCCCTGATTTTAGAGGGATTGCTTCAAGCTTCTCACCATTTACTTTGATGTTGGCTACTGGTTTGCTGTATATTGCTTTTATCATGTTTAGGTATGGGCCTTGAATTCCTGATCTTTCCAAGACTTTTATCATGAATGGGTGTTGGATCTTGTCGAATGCTTTTTCTGCATCTAACGAGATGACCATGTGGTTTTTGTCTTTGAGTTTGTTTATATACTGGATTACGTTGATGGATTTCCGTATATTGAACCATCCCTGCATCCCTGGGATGAAACCTACTTGGTCAGGATGGATGATTGTTTTGATGTGTTCTTGGGTTCGGTTAGCAAGAACTTTATTGAGTATTTTTGCATCAATATTCATAAGGGATATTGGTCTGAAGTTTTCTATCTTTGTTGGGTCTTTTTGTGGTTTAGGTATCAGAGTAATTGTGGCTTCATAGAATGAGTTGGGTAGAGTACCTTCTGTTTCTATTTTGTGGAATAGTTTGTGAAGAACTGGGATTAGATCTTCTTTGAAGGTCTGATAGAACTCTGCACTAAACCCATCTGGTCCTGGGCTTTTTTTGGTTGGGAGACTATTAATGACTGCTTCTATTTCTTTGGGGGATATAGGGTTGTTTAGATCATTAACCTGATCTTGGTTCAACTTTGGTACCTGGTATCTGTCTAGGAACTTCTCCATTTCATCCAGGTTCTCCAGTTTTGTTGAGTATAGCCTTTGGTAGAAGGATCTGATGGTGTTTTGGATATCTTCAGGATCTGTTGTTATGTCTCCTTTTTCATTTCTGATTTTGTTAATTAGAATACTTTCCCTGTGCCCTCTAGTTAGTCTGGCTAAGGGTTTATCTATCTTGTTGATTTTCTCAAAGAACCAGCTCCTTGATTGGTTGATTCTTTGAATAGTTCTTCTTGTTTCCACTTGATTGATTTCGCCCCTGAGTTTGATTATTTCCTGCCGTCTACTCCTCTTGGGTGAATTTGCTTCCTTTTGTTCTAGTGCTTTTAGGTGTGTTGTCAAGCTGCTAATGTGTGCTCTTTCTAGTTTCTTTTTGGAGGCACTCAGAGCTATGAGTTTTCCTCTTAGAAATGCTTTCATTGCGTCCCATAAGTTTGGGTATGTTGTGGCTTCATTTTCATTGAACTCTAAAAAGTCCTTGATTTCTTTCTTTATTCCTTCCTTGACCAAGGTATCATTGAGAAGAGTGTTGTTCAGTTTCCATGTGAATGTTGGCTTTCTATTATTTATTTTGTTATTGATGATCAGCCTTAGTCCATGGTGATCTGATAGGATGCATGGGACAATTTCAATGTTTTTGTATCTGTTGAGTCTTGTTTTGTGCCCAATTACGTGGTCAATTTTGGAGAAGGTACCATGAGGTGCTGAGAAGAAGGTGTATCCTTTTGTTTTAGGGTAAAATGTTCTGTAGATATCTGCCAGATCCATTTGATCCATAACTTCTGTTAGTTTCACTGTGTCCCTGTTTAGTTTCTGTTTCCATGATCTGTCCATTGGTGAAAGTGGTGTGTTGAAGTCTCCCACTATTATTGTATGAGGTGCAATGTGTGCTTTGAGATTTACTAAAGTTTCTTTAATGAATGAGGCTGCCTTTGTATTTGGAGCATAGATATTCAGGATTGATAGTTCCTCTTGGAGGATTTTACCTTTGATGAGTATGAAGTGCCCCTCCCTGTCTTTTTTGATGACTTTGGGTTGGAAGTCAATCTTATCTGATATTAGAATGGCTACTCCAGCTTGTTTCTTTAGACCATTTGCTTGGAAAATTGTTTTCCAGCCTTTCATTCTGAGGTAGTGTCTATCTTTTTCTCTGAGGTGAGTTTCTTGTAAGCAGCAAAATGTTGGGTCTTGTTTGTGTAGCCAGTTTGTTAGTCTATGTCTTTCTTTTTATCGGGGAGTTGAGTCCATTGATATTAAGAGATATTAAGGAAAAGTAATTGTTGTTTCCTGTTATTTTTGTTGTTAAAGTTGGCATTCTGTTCTTGTGGCTGTCTTCTTTTCGGTTTGTGAGGGATTACCATCTTGTTGTTTCTAGGGCGTGGTTCCTGTCCTTGTATTGGTTTTTTTCTGTTATTATCCTTTGAAGGGCTGGATTCGTGGAGAGATAATGTGTGAATTTGGTTTTGTCGTCGAATACTTTGGTTTCTCCATCTATGTTAATTGAGAGTTTGGCTGGGTATAGTAGCCTGGGCTGGAATTTGTGTTCTTTTAGTGTCTGTATAACATCTGTCCAGGATCTTCTGGCTTTCATAGTCTCTGGTGAAAAATCTGGTGTAATTCTGATAGGCTTGCCTTTATATGTTACTTGGCCTTTTTCTCTTACTGCTTTTAGTATTCTATCTTTATTTAGTGCATTTGTTGTTCTGATTATTATGTGTCGGGAGGTATTTCTTTTCTGGTCCAGCCTATTTGGAGTTCTGTAGGCTTCTTGTATGTTCATGGGCATCTCTTTCTTTAGATTTGGGAAGTTTTCTTCTATAATTTTGTTGAAGATGTTTGCTGGTCCTTTGAGTTGAAAATCTTCATTCTCATCCACTCCTATTATCCGTAGGTTTGGTCTTCTCATTGTGTCCTGTATTTCCTGGATGTTTTGAGTTAGGATCTTTTTGCATTTTCCATTTTCCTTGATTGTTGTGCCGATGTTCTCTATGGAATCTTCTGCACCTGAGATTCTCTCTTCCATCTCTTGTATTCTGTTGCTGATGCTTGCATCTATGGTTCCAGATTTCTTTCCTAGGGTTTCTATCTCCAGTGTTGCCTCATTTTTGGGTTTTTTTTTATTGTGTCTACTTCCCTTTTTAGGTCTAGTATGGTTTTGTTCATTTCCATCATCTGATTGGATGTGTTTTCCTGTTTCTCTTTAAGGACTTCTACCAGTTTGGTTGTGTTTTCCTGTTTTTCTTTAAGGACTTGTAACTCTTTAGCCATGTTCTCCTGTAGTTCTTTAAAGTCCTTCTTGATGTCCTCTACCATCATCATGAGATATGCTTTTAAATCCAGGTCTAGTTTTTCAGGTGTGTTGGGGTGCCCTGGACTGGGCGAAGTGGGAGTGCTGGGTCCTGATGATGGTGAGTGGTCTTGGTTTCTGTTAGTAAGATTCTTACCTTTACCTCTCGCCATCTGGTAATCTCTGGAGTTGTTATAGTTGTCTCTGTTCAGAGGTTGTTCTTCTGGTGATTCTGAGTATCCTCTGTCAGCAGACCTGGGAGACAGGCTCTCTCCTCTGAGTTTCAGTGGTTAGAGCACTCCCTGCTGACAAGCTTTCCTCTTAAAGGGAAGGTGTATAGATATCTGGCGTTTGGACCTCCTCCTGGCCGAAGAAGAAGGCGGAAAACAGGACCTTTCCCAGATGCTGTGTTGCTTTGGCAGGTCACAGAAGCTGTAGGCTTCTGTGGTGCACACTCTCAGCTGTGCAGACTAAGTTCCTAAGTTCAGTGGAGTCCTGGATCCAAGATGTGCTCCCTGCTCCTGAGGCAGAGGGCTCCTGTGCAGGGCAGACCACTGTCTTCCAGCTAGGAGGGTGCCAGATGTCTGTGGCCCCAAAAGGGTGCTGCCTCAGCGGCTCTGTGGCTCCCGCCTGTCCCAGAAGCTGTCTGCCTCTGTGGTCCTCACTCTGACCTGTACAGACTAAGTTCGGCGGAGTCCCGGAGCCAAGATGGCGCTCCCTGCAGGGCAGGTCACTGTCCTCCAGCTGGGAGGGTGCCAGATGTCTGCGGCCCCAAAAGGGTGCTGCCTCAGCGGCTCTGTGGCTCCCGCCTGTCCCAGAAGCTGTCTGCCTCTGTGGTCCTCACTCTAACCTGTACAGACTAAGTTCGGCGGAGTCCCGGAGCCAAGATGGCGCTCCGTGCAGGGCAGGTCACTGTCCTCCGGCTGGGAGGGTGCCGGATGTCTGCGGCCCCAAAAGGGTGCTGCCTCAGCAGCTCTGTGGCTCCCGCCTGTCCCAGAAGCCGTCTGCCCCCGTGGTCCCCACTCTGACCTGTACAGACTAAGCTCGGCGGAGTCCCGGAGCCAAGATGGCGCTCCCTGCAGGGCAGGTCACTGTCCTCCGACTGGGAGGGTGCCGGATGTCTGCGGCCCCAAAAGGGTGCTGCCTCAGCGGCTCTGTGGCTCCCGCCTGTCCCAGAAGCTGTCTGCTGCTGTTTGTTTTCTTATGTTCAAGTTTTGACTTCATGTTTCTTTTTTATTTTTCTTTAATTGTTCTATTTATGTGCATTTTATATGTTTGTTGAATATCTTATTTTTAGGGGTTTTTTGAAGGTATATAGGATTGGGAAGGAGAGAAAGATGTAGAGGAAGAGAGAGGGAGGGGGATAGGAAGGGGAAGGGATGGAGAGAGGGAAATACACAGAAACAGAGAGAACAAGAGGCAGAGAGATGGAAAATGATAGTTGCCTGGGGAAAGACTACATTTCCCAGCTAATTCACACCCCTATAAGATGCTGCATTGGAAAACTGCACAGGGGGGTGGATAAACATGGTCCCTCCTAAGGTCACACCAAATCTTTGTTTCTGTCTGTCTTCCATTTATCTACAGCTGCCCTTAAATCTAACAAAATTATCTCAAAACCAGAGCCCAACCCCTAGCAGGAAGCTCTAAGCCTTTACAATAGGACCTGAAGGCCTGGGGAGGCCACTTGTTTTCCTTGGGCAGCCTTTCCTTTGCATTATTCTATGTCTCTGGCCTTTCACTCTCACCTTACTGTATTTCCCTGACAGTCTGACCTAGGTAGAGGGGCAGTCTGTATTCAACCAAAACACACACACACACACACACACACACACACACACACACACACACACACAGCATAGCAAAGGTAATAGTTCACCTAATAGAGGTACCCAAGTTGGGTACAGAAGTTCATTCGAGCTTTCTCTCTCTCTCTCTCTCTCTCTCTCTCTCTCTCTCTCTCTCTCTCTCTCTCTTTCTTTCTCTCTCTCTCCCCCTCTCTCTCTTTCTTTTTTTCTTTCTTTCTCTCTCTCCCCCCTCTCTCTTTCTTTTTTCTTTCTTATTATTTTATTTACATTTCAAATGTTGTCCCCCCCCCCGTCATCCCTCCGAAAACCTCCCATCCAATTTTCTCCACTTTTCTCTAAGTAAGTACTCTCCCACCCACCCACCTACTCCCACCCCACCCCTCTAGCATCCCCCTTCTCTGGGACAAGTCTTCATTGGACCAAGTGCCACTTGCTAGGTAGAGGGCACCAGAGATTTTTCACTGGCTGTGAGAAAGCTTGAATGAGAACACAAATTCAGTGAGTTCTTCACTGGCCTACCTCTCAATTAGAAAAAGTCTCTAACTATCTTTCATTGACCCTGCCATTCCTTAATCCTGAAATTATGTAGGTTGGGATTGCCTCTTTATTTTTCATGCCCATTTGGTTATTTTTAGATTAAGCAATGGGTATTTATGTCTGTGGTCAAATCTCTGAACTCTTCTCCTATTTCTTTTGTTTTATTTACTATTTTTAAACCTTTGTTGGAACTTTAACTTCTGTATTTTAGGATTTTTAAATTCATTGAATGTGATATTAAAAATGATGCACATATAATCTTAATTTGCTATAATATAAAATGTATGCAATTTGGATTCAACTCTTGTTTAGGAAATGATGTATGCCTGATGGGTTCACCTTTGATGAAGACTGTGTGGCTGAGAACCACCTTGGTTTATAACCTAGGCTTACCATAAAGTAAATAAAAACTAAGGAGCTAACTGCCATCTTGGCTGGTCACCTCTTCAGAATGGAAGCGTGGCACAAGACTTTATTGACATCTTGGTTCAGGTGATCACATGGTGTTCTACTTTTTGTTACTTTCCCTTTGTTTAGACAAAGGAGACAAGACCAGATAGTTTGTTTTAAAACTGGACAATATAGAAAGTTATGCTATTTTTGTTATCTTTACTTTCGCTTTTGATATTTGGTAAAACTGAGCCATATAAAAACTGTGAAACTTTTGCAGACTTTTCTAAGATTTAGTTATTTGAAGAAACCAAGGCATATAAAAAATTGGTGTATTGTAAAAGTACACTTAAAAAAGACCAGTCTCTGTGCACCGTATTTATGTCTTAAAGTTTATTTTGATACAAAAGAGCCTTGTAATTCAAGAATAAGTTTTGACCATTTAAATCTAATAAGGAACATTTGTAGAATCTTAATCTGTTAAAAGCTACTTACTAATTGTGAATTGTTAAAGATAATTGAGATATATATGTTAGTGGTCAGCCTTGCTCAATATAGATGGAATTTATTTACAGAGACAAACTTGGAGGGAGAAAGCAGTTATTGGCAACATCATCCAGCACATATGGTCTGCTTTTATCTCCCATCATATAACATTCTGCACATGTCATCAAAATCAACCCTAAAGCAAGTAAAGTGAATCCAAACAAAGTGAATTTAAGTTGCTTTAATACAAAATAACATATAAAGTCACATTTGAATATAGCTATTAAAGTTTCTATGCTTATATAAATACATTAGATAACATTTGCATGGCAGAAAACAGCCCAGGTTAAAGTAGTTGTTCCTTTGGATGGAGCACCACCCCACTAGAGTTGATACATGCCAGTATTATTATTGGACAAGAGTACCTGGGAAATAAGACCTGCTACTACTAATTCTGTTACTACTACCTTTACTGTGAAGGACTGACCTGTTCCAACTGTGTAGGCCTGATCCAAAAAGATAAAATAAAATAAAATAAAAACAAACCAACAAACATCCAAAACAACAACAAAAACTAAACAACCCCCCAAAACCCCTTCTTATATACAGAAAAGATGAATTTCTTCTCGTTCTTCAAATATAAGGAGGATGGATTACCTTGTCCAGTAGAGGATCTTCGAGTCTGCACCTTCATCTCAAATATCTCAAACAGCCCTTCTGCCTGGTCCTTGCTGCTAGGGCAGACCCCTAATTGGTCTGCTCTCAGGAAGATTCCACTTACCAATACATCCTAGATGACCTGCTGCACGCAGAGAAGTTGGACACACTGCACTCAGAGCAGTTGAGATGTTGAGGACCCTTTGCACTCAGAAAATTGAGGATCCATTGCTCTCAGAACAGTTGAGGATCTGCAGTACTCAGCACAGTTGGACAACAGCTTGACTGCTCCACCGAAGGCTCAACAGTCTGGAGGCCTAACAGGAGATCTACTGCAGCCAGGGCAACAGTTCAGCAGTTTCTATGCCCCCATGAAGAGCCCCCAGTTGGAAGGCCCCCACAGGTGGTCTGAGACAGCCAGGGTCACAAGCCTACCAGGAGACCTGAAGTAACCCAGGGACAAAAGAGGCAGACTGCATACAGTCACCCAGATCAACAAACACCAGGGATACCCAGATGGTAAAATGCAAGCACAAGACCACAAGCAACAGAAACCAAAAACAGGTGGGCATCAACAGAACAGTTCTCTCACCAAAGCAAGCCCTGAATACACCAATACACCTGAAAATCAGGAATCTGCCTTAAATCCTATCTCATTAAGGTAGGAGTCCTTTAAGGAGGATATCAATAACTCACTGAAAGAAATACAGGAAAACACAGGCAAACAGGTGAAGGAATTGAATAAAGTGGTCCAAGATCTAAAAGTAGAAGTAGAAACAATAAAAAAAAATACGAATGGTGGCAAACCCAGGAAAGAGGTCAGGATTTATAGATGAAAGTATTACCAACAGAATACAAGAGATAGAAGAGAGAATCTCAGGTGTAGATAATATGGTAGAAGAGATTGACACAACTGTCAAAGAAAATTCTAAATATAAAATACTCCTAATCCAAAGCATCCAGGAAATTCAGGACACAATGAAAAGACTAAATCTAAGGATAATTGGACTAGAGGAGAACAGACTCCCAGATCAAAGGACCTGAAAAGGTCTTCAAAAAAATTATAGAAGAAAGCTTCCCCAACCTAAAGAAAGAGATGGACATAAAGGTACAAGAAGCCTATAGAACACAGAATAAATGGGATCAGAAAGAAAATCCTCTCATCACATGATTATCAAAACACTAAATGCACAAAGCAAAGAAATAATATTAAAGGCTGCAAGGGAAAAAGGCCAAGTAACATACAAAGGGAGACCTATCAGAATTACACCAGACTTCTCAACAGAGACTATGAAAGTCAGAAGAGCGTTTGTCAGAGGTCTTACAGACTCTCAGAGAACACAAACCCCAGCCCAGGCTATCATACCCAGCAAAATTCTCAATCAACATAGATGGAGAAACCAAAATATTCCAGAACAAAACAAAATTCAAACAGTATCTATCTACCAACCCAGCCCTACAGAAGATGCTGGGAAAAAAATTCCAACACAAGGAAGATACCTGCACAAGATATTAAGATATTAAGCATCACAACAATGTCAGAAACAGAGAGCCAGGAGAACATAAATCCAACTACAAAAACAAACATATCAGGAACCAACTGTCATCTCCCTTTAATATCTCTCAATATTAATGGACTCAACTCAGCTATAAAAAGACATAAGCTAACAGACTGGATACACAAACAAGATTCAGTATTTTGCTGTATACAAGAAGCACACCTCAAGAACAAAGACAGCCACTATCTCAGAGTAAAAGGATGGAAAATGGTCTTCCAAGCAAATGGTCCCAGGAAACAAGCCATTCTAATAACCAATAAAATAGACTTTCAACCAAAAGTTCTCAAGCATGATGAAGGACACTTCATATTCATCAAGGGGAAAATACACCAAGAGAATGTCTAAATTCTGAACATCTATGCCCCAAATGCAAGAGCACCCAAATTCATAAAAGAAACTTTACTAAAACTCAAAACACACATTGAACCCCACACAATAATAGTGGGAGATTTCAACACCACATCTCACAAATGGACAGGTCATTGAAACAGAAACTAAACAGAGACACAGTGAAACTAAGAGAAGTTATGAACCAAAGAAAATTTACAAATATCCTCAGAACATTTCACACTGAAACAAAAGAATACACCTCCTTCTCAGAAGCTCATGGTACCTTCTTCAAATTCAACCATATAATTGGTCACAAAATAACCCTCAACAGATATAAAAAGATTGAAATAATGTATCCTATAATATCACCATGGCTTAAGGCTAGCCTTCAAGAACAGCAAAAGCTAAAGAAAGCCCACATACATGTGAAAACTGAACAAATCTTTACTCAATGATAACTTGGTCAGGGAAGAAATTAAAGACTTCCTAGAATTTAATGAAAATGTTGACACATCATACCCAAACTTATGGGGCACAATGAAAGCAGTGCTAAGAGGAAAGTTCATAGCTCTAAGTGCCCTGGTAAAGAAACTGGAGCGATCTTACACTAACAGCTTAACAGCACACCTGAGAGCTATAGAACAAAAAGAAGCAAACTCACCCAAATGAAGTAGAAGGCAGGAAATAGTCAAACTCAGGGCAAAAATTAACCACATAGAAACAAAGAAAATGGTACAAAGAATCAACAAAACTAAAATCTGGTTCTTTGAAAGAATCAAGAAGATAGATAAACCCCTAGCCAAACTAACTAAAGGGCCAAGAGGCAGTATCCAAATTAATAAAATCAGAAATGAAAAGGGAGGCATAACAGGAGAAACAAAGAAAATTAAAAAAAACAAAACCAAAGCATCAGATCCTACTATAAAAACTCAACAAAACTGGAAAATCTAAATGAAATGGATGGTTTTCTAGACAGATGTCACATACCAAAGTTAAATTAAGAGCAGGTAAAAAATCTAAACAGGCCCATATCTCACAAGGAAATAGAAGAACACATTATAAACCTCCCAACCAAAATATGCCCAGGGACAGATGGATTTAGTGCAGAATTCTACCAGACATTGAAAGAAGACCTGATACTAATTTTCCTCAAACTATTCCATAAAATAGAAACAGAAGGAACACTACCTAACTTGTTCTATGAAGGCACAATTACTCTGATATCTAAACCACACAAGGACCCAACCAATCTCACTTATAAATATTGATGCAAAAATACTCAATAAAATTCTAGCAAACTGAATCCAAGAACACATCAAAACCATCATTCACTACAATCTAGTAAGCTTCATCCCAGGGATGCGAGGTTGGATTAACATATGAAAATCCATTCATGTAATCCACCATATAAACAAACTCAAAGAAAAAATTCCCATAATCATCTCCTTAGATGCAGAAAAAGCATTTGACAATATATAATACCCCTTCATGTAAAATGCATTGGAGAGATCACGAATTCAAGGCCCATACCTAAACATAATAAAAGCAATTTACTACAAATCAACAGACAATATCAAATTAAATGGAAACATACTTGAAGAAATCTCACTGAAATTGGGGACAAGACAAGGATGCTCACTCTCCACATATTTATTCATAATAGGACTTGAAATGTTAGCTAGAACAATAAGACAACAAAAAGAGATCAAGGGGATACAAATTGGTAAAGAAGAAATAAAGGTATCACTATTTGCAGATGATATGATTGTATACATAAGTGACCTCAAAAATTCCGCCAGAGAACTCCAGCTGATAAATAACTTCAGCAAAGTGACTGGATATAAAATTAACTCAAATAAATCAGTATCCTTCCTTTACACAAAGCATAACCAGGCTGAGAAAGAAATTAGGGAAACAATTCCTTTCACAATAACCACAATAGTATAAAATATCTTGGGGCAACTCCAATCAAACAAGTGAAAGACCTGTATGACAATAACTTTAAGTCTCTCAAGAAAGAAATCGAAGAAGAATTCAGAAAATGGAGATATCTCTCATGCTTATGGATTGGCAGAATTAACATACTAAAAATGGCCATCCTACCAAAGGCAATCTATAGATTCAGTGCAATCCCCATCAATATCCCACCATAATTCTTCAAAGACATGGAAAAGCAATTCTCAAATTCATCTGGAATGGCAAAAAAACAAAACAAAAACAAAACAAAAACAAACAAACAAAAAAAAAACAAAAACAAAATCAGAATAGCAAAAACAATTCGTCACAATAAAAGAACAGCTGGAAGAATCACCATCCCTCACCTCAAGCTTTACTACAGAGCAATAGTGATAAAAACTTTACGGTTTTTGTACAGAGACAGACTTGTTGATCAGCGAAATAGATTTGGAGACCCAGAAATAAAGCCACACACTTATGGTAACTTGATCTTTGATAACGATGCCAAAAATATGCAATGGAAAAAAGGGAAGCATCTTCAATAAATGGTGCTGGTCTAACTGGCTGTATGTAGAAGAGTGAAAATAGACTCATATTTGTCACCTTGTACAAAGCTCAAATCCAAGTGGATCAAGGACCTCACCATAAAACCAGATACACTGAATCAAATAGAAGATAAAGTGGGAAAGAACCTTGATCTTATTGGCACAGGGGTAAAATTTACTAAACCGAACTCCAATGGCTCATGCTCTAAGATTAACAACTGATAAATGAAACCTGATGAAACTGAAAAGCTTCAGTAAGGCAAACGACATAGTCAGTAAGACAAATCAGCAATCTACAGATTGGGAAAAAATAATCTTCACTAACCCCACATCTGATAGAGGGCTTATATCCAAATTATATAAAGAATTCAAGAAATTAATCATCAAAACACCAAACAACCCAATCAAAAATGGGGCATAGAACTAAACTGAGAATCCACAACTGAGGAATCTTGAATGACTGAGGTTCACCTAAAGAAATGTTCAAAGTCCTTAGTGATTAGAGAAATGCAAATCAAAACAAGCCTGAAATTCCACCTTACACCAATCAGAATGGCTAAGATCAAAACCTCAGGTGACAACACATGTTGGACAGGATGTGGAGAAAGAGGAACACTTCTCCATTGCTGGTAGTATTACAATCTGGTACAACCACTCTGGAAATCAATCTGGAGGTTCCTCAGAAAATTGGAAATAGATCTACCTGAAGACCAGCTATACCATTCTTGGGAATATACCAAAAAGATGCCCCACCATGGCACAGGGGTATGTGTCCCACTATGTTCATACCAGCCTTATTTGTGATAGCCAAAAGCTGAAAATAACCTAGATATTCCACAACAGAAGAATAGATACAGAAAATGTGGTTCATTTACACAATGGAATACTTGCTACTTAGCTATTAACAACTAGGAACACACATGATATACACTCACTGGTAAGTGGATATTAGCCCAGAAACTTAGAATGCCCAAGATACAATTTGCAAAACACATGAAACTCAAGAAGAAGGAAGACCAAAGTGCGGATACTTTGTTCCTTTTTAGAATGGGGGACAAAATACCCATGGATGGGGTTACAGAGACAAAGTTCAGAGCACAGCCTGAAGGAATGACCATCCAGAGACTGTCCCACTTGGGGATCTATCCCATAAACAACCACCAAACTCAGACATTAGGCAGATGCCAACAAGAGCCTGCTTGACAGGAGCCTGATATAGCTGTCTCCTGTGGGGCTCTACCAGTGCCTGACAAATACAGAAGTGGATGCTCACAGTCATCTATTAGATGAAGCACAAGGTCCCCAATGAAGCAGCCAGAGAAAGTACCCAGGGAGCTGAAGGGGTCTGAAGCCCCATAGGAGGAACATCAATTTGAACTAACCAGTACTCCCCAGAGCTCTTTGGAACAATACCACCAATCAAAAAAAAAAAAAAACAAAAAAAAAAAAACAAAAAAAAACATATGGTGGAACTTGTGGTTTTAGCTATATATGTTTATATATATGTTTTAGCTATCTATATTTAGCAGAGGATGGCCTAGTAGGTCATCAATGGGAAAAGAGGACCTTGGTCCTGTGATGATTCTATGCCCCAGTATAGGGGAATGCCTGGGCTAGGAATGTGAGTGGGTGGGTTGGGGAGCAGGGGGACGGGGGGAATAGAGGGTTTCAGAGGGGAAAAAAGTAAAGGGGATAACATTTGAAATGTAAATAAAGAAAATATCTAAAAATTAAAAAAAGAACAAGGATATTCTGAGTTTTGCAGGCAAATGGATGGAACTAGAAAATATCATCCTGAGTGAGGTAACTCAGACCCAAAAGGACATGCATGGTATGTACTCATTAATAAGTCGATATTAGCCAAAAAAAATTCCATACAGAATATCCAAGATACAGTCCACAGAACTCAAAAAGATCAACAAGCTGAAGTGCCCAAGTGAAGATGCCTCAGTCCCACTTGAGAGAGAAAAGAAAGCAATCACAAGCTGGGAGGGAGGGAGGGGCCTGGGAGGGAAATTAGAAAGAATGGGAGGTGGAGTGGGGAGTGGGGAACCTGATCTGCTATTGGGT
Organism: Mus caroli; assembly: GCF_978045245.1. NCBI lineage: Eukaryota > Metazoa > Chordata > Mammalia > Rodentia > Muridae > Mus > Mus caroli. The sequence goes on along the minus strand of NW_028227261.1, from coordinate 89,177,407 downwards.
GAGGGCAAAGGACTGAAGCCCTGAGGGCCAGCAGAATGTAAATTGCAACCTCAGGAAATAGGAGGTTGGGTGGACCCTCCAGAATGTACCAGAGACCTGGGAGGTCAGACACTCCTAGGACTCAAAGGGAGGGACATTATATGAAGAGGGAACTTATAGAGCCCACCTTCAGCAGGAAGACAGGACATCCAGGGAGGGATGGTTGCCATCCCACAGTCACATCTTTGACCCATAATTGTTCCTCTCTGAAAGAATTACAGGGATGGAATGGAGAGGAGTCTGAGGAAAAAAAGGTCCAGCGACAGGCCCAAAGTGGGATCTAGATCAAGGGGAGGTCTCAAGGCCTGATATTATTACTGATGCTATGGAGAGATCACAAAAGTGGACCTATCATGACTGCCTTCTGAAAGACCCAACAAGCAGCTGAGTCAGATGCAGTTATTTGCATTCAACCAATGGACAGAAGCAGCTGATTCCTGTTGTTGAATTAGGGAAGGCTGAAAGAAGCTGAGGAGAAGGGCGATCCTGCAGGAGGACCAGCAGTCTCAATTAATCTGGACCCCCGAGATCTCTCAAACACTGGACCACCAAACAGACAGCATACGCCAACTGATATGAGGCCCCCAAGACACATAGAGTAGAGGACTTCCTAGTCTATGTTCATTCAGAGATGATGCATGTAACCCTCAAGAGACTGGAGGCCCCAGGGAGTTTAGAGGTCAGCTGGGGTGGGAGGTGGGGACAAGGTGTGGGATGTGGAGCAGTCAGAGGGTGAATTGGGGGCGTTGTGATCTCTCCATAGCATCAGTAATAATATCAGGCCTTGAGACCTCCCCTTGATCTAGATCCCACTTTGGGCCTGTCGCTGGACCTTTTTATCCTCAGGGAATGGAATATGGAGTGTAAAAAATAAAATTAAAAAAAATATATCTCAACAAATGAGGGGCAATAAGTAATTACTCTGCCCTCAATGTTCCCAGAATGAAAATGTTAGAATGTGAACAGGCTATCCTTGTACCTAAGCCTACCACCTGACTTGTATAGATCCTGCTTGCTAGTTCAATTGGTTATATCCTTTTCCTTGGCCAGAGGAGAAAAATTTGCCTCTTTGCAAAAGTGAATTCCAGGGTCTACAACCTAGTAGTCCATATTCCCTGACTAAAGAAGGATAGCAGGCACTTGGCCATCAAACCCACAGCTTTGGCAAGTTATTCAGAATATCCATACAGTAGCTTTGATATCCAGTATTGGTCTCCCTGCTCTCGTGGATCTTCAACCAATACAGTCCACGAGAGCAGTCTGAGCAGTGCTGTCTACAAGAAGGTCCAGAAGCCCTGTGATTATGTACTGTGAATGACCAAACTGGGACCTGCAGTCAGTAGACAGATCCACTTTACTAAGGTTGATTGGTAGCTTATAAAGTTTGGGAGTACTGAGGGTATGGACATCCAGGATAAACAGAAGACATTCAATATGGCCTTAGGGTACCTGGAAGGCTTCAGTACCATGGGAAAACATTTCAGGAATCTCAGGTGCTGCCTGAACAGATTTTGTCAGGAGAAAAGAAATTGGTCCTATAAACTAATTAAGGCTATGTGACATTCCTCAGGTAGAGGCATATTATGAGGGCTAGGAATTCCTCAGACAAGATCAGAAAAGGAGAAACCCTGCCAAAGAATGGATTCTCCCATATTGAGCTGAGCCCAGAGGCTGTCTGGTCATAGAGAGCTTTGACCTTCATTAGCAGAGCTTTCCCACAGCTGGTTTTGTACTTGTAGAGTCAACAAATGTTCCTATTAACTGATCCACCCAGTCCTCAGGTTCTTCAGGAGGAGATGACTTGCATGAAGGAAGTTCTCTCCAGTCTAGGCTCACTTGTGGTACTTTGAAAATATAATCTAGTCTCTACCTAGATAGAGAGCTCAAGGGCCAGTGTCTATGCTCTTACCTTGAAGCCTAAAAATGTGTAAGCGCTTCAGCAGGGAAGTAAAATGCCTGCTTAAAAGGAGACACCACTGTTCTCCAGGAGCAGAGCTATGCTTGTGGATGTTTTCTAAAAGTTCCCAAAGCCAGTATTTGTTAAAGCTCATTTAATTTGCATATCTTGTTTGACAAATGATGCTTCTAAATGACCAATCTATTTTTAAATAAAATGATGTTAAAATATGATTAATGCTGTCAAGATATATGGACCTAGAGATTTGTCCACTGGCAGAAGTCCTAAAGCGTTGACTTTAGCAGTTTTTCTTTTTGTGAATTCAGTCTGTTGCATGTAAATCATTTATTATAGATTTGACATGACTGAGTGCTTTCATCTTTCATCAGATGGTTGAGTGTATGGATGAAAAATGTGATGAAGTCTTTTTGTTAAAGGTTCTGTTAATAGGATTAATTCTCTTAAATCTGGTTGTTCATTGTAAACTTGGTAAAATGAATCATTTACTGACATGGGTCTCTGACTTAAGTAGTAGCTTAACCTATTCTAAAATGCTCTAAAGAAGTACCCAATGGAGAAGAAAGCAAGGTGTCACAGTCTGTGGGAGTATTTTTAAATTGAAAGTTAAAAATCATTCCTTCTGGGAAATATAACTTAACCTAAATTGTTTCTTCATGTTAACAATGTATGCATCACCTTCTTTTTAAATACTATATATTGTCATTTAAGGTAACGGTCCGAATTTTTAAAAATTTGCTAGATTGTTTCTAACCAAAATAGTGTTTTGCTTGAGATACTCTGATTTTGTTCAGTAAACAATACCTGGCATTGTTAATATTTAAAACAGATATATGAAGTCCATCCTATGTAAAAGCAAGGGATATTAGTTAGACACTTCCTGTTCAGATTCACTTTTTAGACACAGTCTTCTGACTTCTTTTACAAAGCTTCCAGGTGCTTATTTCTTTTTCAGGAGACTAATACAAAAAACAGCTAATTGCAGTTCTATTCTCCTTTTATAGATCACTGCAACTACATGGTCCAACCAGTTGTACAATTGCATTTAACTCATGTTATTCTTGATGAAAGTGTTTTCTACATGTAACTTTGTTTCTTAATGCTCCCACAAAAATGGACAATTATTACTTCCTGACTTATATTCTGGATCTTTGCCAACTATTGAATTTTATCATGGCCTCCTGACTTCATAACCAAATCACCTGCTTAGAGCCCTCTAATAGTGATTTTCTAAGTCTCTTCAGGAACACAGTAGGACAATTACTTGATCCATTGCAGCTCATTAAGTTAAGGTTCTCCTCCTGGTACATGACCAGAGGACCCAGAACTAACTGCTATGATGATGACTCTCCTCAGTAGTAAGTAGAGGTAACACCTCCACTCTGCATTTTGTTATACCCTATCAGAGTTAGGAATGATAGTTTACTGCAAACATACTGCACTTCTCTGTTTCCTTTGCAGACTATGAAAGTTATTTATGGCCCTATAAGGGGCCTCATCCTATCTTCCTCTGTAGAGATTCATGAACATGGGTGACAAAGATGTTGTAAAGAAACATGCTGCTGTTAAAAAAATCAGAGAGGGGGGAAGAGGGAGCGATCATGAAACTGGGTGGGTGAGAAGATTGGGAGAGTCTAGGAGCGATTGGGGGAGTGGAGAAAGTAATTTGGTCAAAATATATTATGTGGGAAAAAAATTAACTATTAAAAAGAACACCAACCTCTTATCTGTCTACATGTTCATATGATTAACCATGTTGACTCACACAGCAATTCTGGCCATATTATGTCAAGCATTTTATGTTTTAAAACTAATTTAGTGGTTTTATTCTATCCTAGTCAAGCAATGCATCACTGAACTATTTTCCCTTATTCCCATTTCTACTCTTTGGGACAGGATCTCACGAATATGTCCAGTTAGAACTTGAATTCACTCTCTATCCCAAGCAGACTTAAAGTCCTTCAATTTGTAATTCTTCTTCCTTTCCCTTTCTCAGAATCTGGGATTACGAAGCCCAAACTAAAAGGAAAATTTAAATATGTTAGAATTTAGTAAAAAGCTACCACTTTGGAGATGGAGATGCACTTGATCCCCTTCACCCCGAAGCAGAACTGAGTAGTGTGGTCTTCTTATAGCTCCATGTACTAAGTCACATGTTTCATTGGCTTTTTAACTCCGGTTTCAGTATATTCACTTTTAAATGAGTGTGACTAGTGTAATTATTCAACAAGAAAGGAGTCGTGGATAATAAAGCAGGTGTCAGTAGTTCTGAAGAGTGGGGAAATGGATTTTAGTGATTTTGGAGCAGGGTAGTTAAATAGTTTACCACTGAACTATACTTCCAGTTTCTGCTTTCATTCTTCATGCGTAGAGTCTCAAAAAAATACCAAGGTTGTCGGTTTTATAGTTATTTTTCTTTTTAATCTTTTGCAGAAATCATAATCTAATGGCAGTAGGTTTTTTGTTTATAAATATAGAACTGGGATCATGTAGTGTTAGAGCAATAAAAGACCACAGAAATCACCTCTTCTGATTCCTTTCCATTTCAGATAACCCTGCCATGATCCATGCACACAGGTGAAGTAACTCATTCAAAGTTTCTCGGGCAACTTTAGGGCCATTTGAGTAATCTTTGAAACCTTAATTTGCTCTCTCTCTCTCTCTCTCTCTCTCTCTCTCTCTCTCTCTCTGTGTGTGTGTGTGTGTGTGTGTGCGTGAGAGAGAGAGACAGAGAGAGACAGAGAGACAGAGAGACAGAGAGAGAGAGTCTTGCTTTGCCACCTTTTCTAACATCGAAGTTTCTTCCTGTTTCTTTCTTCTTACTTCATTTTTCCTCACAGAACCAGGAGTACTTTCAGAATGAGAATTTCATAAAGCAACTCCTGCATTGCACAGACCCTTCATTTGATAAAATAAAAAAAAGGAGTTGAATAAACTACAGAGAGGAGTAAAAGAATTTTACTTATCCTACTTCTCTCATGATTTCCCTACATTTTCTAGATGGCATCTTAACTCTTAAAAACTCATACTGGAAACAGTGATGATCAGTGCCTGTCTCCTAAATATGTAAATGATACTTAACAAAGGAGGAGGAGGAGGGGGGGAGAAGAAGAAGAAGAAGTCTTTTTTTGAGTTTTTTCATTGCTGACTCCTTCATTTGCCTCAAACTTGCTTTTGAATCCTAATGTACATGTAATAATTTCTGACAATTATGTAAACCATTTATTGATAGTCTCACTGTAAATGTCAAATTTGCTAGTGAATAATCTATTAACTTTCCTTTTTCAACATAAGGTAGAGCAGCCTTACATGTCCTTTGCCAATCTCCAGACATTATAAAGGGAGTCTTTGCTTTGCATTTATAATGGATAGTACAAATCGGACTATTTTACAATAACTCTGTGGAGCTTTCCCTAGGTTCCAAGGTCTCCTTACTGTGCCTTGAATAAACTGTGATGAATCACGGTAAGATCACACAACAAATCCTTTATTTCTTGGTAGAAATGGTGAAAGCTAACATTTTAAGGCAACTTGTCATAGGAGGTACACAGAGGGAATTTGCTATTGGGTGCTTGCTCAGTCACTTCCATAAAGGCAAAGGTAACAAATGAAGGTGACTATAGCTGAGCCTGTGTCTGTGACCTTCTTTAACCTCATGTCTCCTTTATTTCCAGTCCCAAATAAGGTCATGTCTACAGAGCATGGTGTTCACACGATGCACTTGTTGAAAATCATCGTATCCGAAGGGCAGCTGTGAAGGCATAAGGAGAAAATCAAGAGATTTGGTTTGAAACCCTGATACTGCTGCTTTCTGATGGTGTCTGCTTGTCATTCGGTGTCTCTTTATTCATTTCTCAGGTGGACATAATGTCTACTTCAGGGCAGATGTAAATGTTATACATGCACTCATAAGACAGTGGCATCTGTCATTATTATTAATTTAATAGTCTGTGGTAGGGAAACAACATTACTGAGAACTCTTGAACTCAAGGATGGTGTTTATCTAACTTCGGCAGCTTATTAAAATACAGATTCTAGACATTAGCCCCGAGAGTCAGATTTAGTGGGAGTGAGGATAAGAATTTACATTTTGAACATGAGCTCCAGGTGATTCTGATGCAGGTGGTTCATGATCCATACTTGGGGTAAAATGTCATGCAGGGGAAAATGAGCAGCTAGCAGGCTTAGCAAATATTTGTTGATTCATTGATTGACTCTTTGGGGACTCAAGCTTTCACCTGTACAGAACCGTGAATGTAGCCATCCCTGAAGTAATCAAGAAATCTCTCGTTATGTTTAATTGCCTTCTTGCCTGGAATAACCAAAGCCGGCACCTCTTAGTAAAAATGAGAGCAAGCTGTCTCTGTCTGGAATACTCTTTGGATATTTGCAGAGAATGTCGTCTCTTAGACATCTCATCTTTTCATAAAACAACTCTTTTACGTGCTGCAACTTGAAATCTCTGCTAAGATTCAATAAATGTTATTGAATGCAGAAAATTCCAATAAAACAGGAATTAAAATCAAAACATATCAATATTAAATGGGACTGAGAGGTCGTATGATATGTTTGTGACATAATGAAGAGGTAAGTCTCTTGTTTTCAGCCTTCCATATCAGTACACTTTGTGATCTGTGTTATAATTCATATTGGATTGGTTGAATGCTTATCCTTTTCCTGGTATTGTGCTGGGTACTACAGGGAACAGAAAGCTCCTCTGACCTAAATGACTGGTCTCAGTATTAGGGCAATTCACTGACTGGATGGAAAGAACACAAAGATAAAAGCCAGTTTATGAACATTAAAACTGAACTGAGAATTGTTGTTCCTATTTTTCTAAGTTGGAATTTGAGACCTGGAGGAGGTAACTTACATAAAACAAAATAACATCTTAAGAAGCTTAGACTCTAAGTTGGTGGTTTAATTATACTTGTTTATTGAAGCCTTACTGAATATGATGTGTGAGTACAGTGCTATACACATGCTCCATAGCCAGAAACACAAGGACACCTGTCCTACCCCTACCATGCCAACCGTGGCATGAAAGAGCCAGGATAGAACTGGCTCTCTGTTGATTGTCTACTTCCCTTCTCTTCTTATGCAAATGACTGGCTGTTGTGCAGTCACTCCAGGAAATCCCAGATCAAAGGTTGGATCCAGCAAGCCTAGGTAACAGGAAAGCTTCATTTCTCCACAAAGTTGAAGCCATCATCTACAGACCTTTGAAGAGATTGTCTTTATCCCTCAGGAAACCCAGTCACTAAGAATCCCCCAACCCCAAAGATGGATGGCCTGTCTGGGGCTGTAATTAAATTTGCGCAATTATAATCCCAGCAGTCAAATGATAGGGCTGTGAAGGAAAGAAACACATGCCTGCTGCCCCCGCCCACCTTAAATGTTGAATTATCTTACAGTTGATAGTTCTCTAGATTCCCCGACCTTTAAATGCCGAACACTACATGCCTGTTGAATTTTAATCAATTTATTTTTTTCAACTGGAAATGTCAGACTTCTGTATGGAATTACTAGACACTGCGGATGTGACAAAGATTCAAAGTTCAGTGTCTGATGTCATGGAATAGCAGCATAGCCAGTATGCAGTAGGAAACATAATTTGCAGGCAGCCAAATAAGGAGGTAAGAGAACATCTATTTTTCATTAGCTTTCACTTAGAGGTTAGGAGACCCAAATTCATTTTCTCTCCTATTCTCCGCATTCCACAGAATTAGTCAGAGCTGCTAGTGACTTAAGCAATATGATTAAGAGAGCTTAAGAGGCATGATGAGGTCTTATGTATAAAATTCCTACTTTGTGTCTTAAAATGTGGCTTTTAAGTTTTTAAACATACATGCATAGTACAAAGTGATGGTTTCATAATGTCATTTTTTTTCATTGAAGTTAATCATGTACTGACAATAATCTACTCTCTGGCTCACCAACTCTTGTCTCTCCTACTAGTTTGCTTCCTGGGTCAAATATTAATCCTACTTTCAGGATAGACAGACAGTCAGACAGCCAGACAGCTAGACAGCATATATAAAACTCAGGCAATGTACATACACACATACATACATACATACATACATACACATACCCACATACACACACATACCCACATACACAAACACACACACACACGATGAATGTATGAAAAGAGACATGAGATATTCTTCTTTCTGAGTCTGACAAGTTTCATTTAACGTGATAATCTGCAGCTCCATCCCATCTCCTTTAAGTGATATAATTTTATTCTTGTCTGTGACAGAAAAAATCCCATAGAGTATATTTATAATGTTTTCTTTGTCTGTTCTTCTGTTGATAGATGACACATAGATTGATTCCTCAATTTGACTATCATGAACAGTGCTGCAATAATTTCCACTCCTCACTTAAATTATATTGCACAATAAAGGATAAGATTTAATTCCCTCCTACAAAGTAGGAAGTCCTACATCCTCTGCACAGCAAGAGGGAGAGTAGATTTTAACAATGAACTTTGCACTAATATGCATACTCTTGCTGTTGCCCCAGTGTCACATAAGTAACTTGGTGTTCCTCTACTTAGTTCTTAGAATGAAAATCAGCCTCACACATGTTTAACGGGAACACAATTGCCTGGCTTATGATATGGAACTTCTGTTAACTTATTGCTTATGTGACTTGGGGATTTCATGAGTATGCATACACACACACACACACACACACACACACACACACACACACAGAGAGAGAGAGAGAGAGAGAGAGAGAGAGAGAGAGGAATGGATACAGCAAGCTTAGGTAAGGGAAAGCCTCATTTCTCCACAGAGTTGAAGCCATAATCTGTGGACCTATGAAGTGATTGTATTTATCTCTCAGGAAACCTTGTCACAAAGGACACCCCCACCTCAAAGATGGATGGTTTGTCTGGGGCTGTAATTAAATTTGTTCAATTATGATCCCAGCAGTCAAATGACAGGGTTGTGAAGGGAAGAAACACATGCCTGTTGCTATTTGATCAAGTTCACAGGCCCAAACTTCCCATATATAAAAATCATATATATGTATGCATGTATGTATGTAGGTATGTATGTGCATTTTTGTTTATGTATGTACACATATTTATGTATGCATGTATATATCCACATATATATGTATATGTATATGTATATATAATTTTATAAGTATATAACCATACATATGAATGTTTACATATATGTACACACACAATGGCAAATAATTTTCTATAGTGCTTATGGTCAATTAAACAATGAACAAACAAACAAACAAAAACCCTGGAACAAAACAAAAGAGAGACCATCAAAGTTGTCTGACTGTTAGTCTAGCCCCTAGGAAGGGCTCTCAGCAAATGATCTGAACTCAGTGGATATTGGCTGAAATTTTCTTTTTTCTTTCTGTTTCTCCCCATCACATATTACTTCTCAGTGTCCCTCCCTCTCCCCACTATGCTCTCTACTAAGCATTAATCTCTAGGTTAAGAAAATGCCAAAGCAATTTTAGGAATTCAAAGGTCTTCTTACTTTACTGACAACCATTTCTGCTTTCCAGGCTGTCTAAAGTCACTGCAAAGGCCCCAGGATGACAATAGACAGGTTGGACTCCATCATCATCAATTAAGTTCAACTGATCATTTGATCAAGTTCACAGGCCTAAACTTGCCATACCTGCTTCAGTGCTCACACAGGTCTATGGAATAATGTGATTGACAGGCTTTACAGCAATATATCCTCAAGCAGGTGTAGGGATGTTCCTGTATCTTAGCTATATCTAACCAAAGAGGAAGTGTCTTCCGTAAGCAGCTCACAACAGACATGCTCAGATCCAGTCTGCTTTGCCGTTATTCGCTGGGTAATAACTGCTGGCTCCTCAAACTACTTTCTAAGTTTTTCCTGTTAATATTTGATCTACTTCTTATCCTCATCGGGTAAAGATCTCAATCAGACAATACAAATGTGTGTGTCGCCTTAGCTTTAATGGTGGACATCCAATAGAAAGCTGAATGTGCATCACTATTTTTTTTTAGCATTATAAAATGAATTCCAGATCCTTAGCTACATATTTGTAATCTGTCAATCTTAAATACTACATTAAATATTCAAAAGCTAGCATGTACTAAACCTCTGTGCAAACCTTTCTTCTTTAGTTCTGAAATTACCTGTAATTTGTGTGATTTTGATTTCTGGGATTTTTACACTCTGTTATTACTACATATGTACTAGGCCTTCCGGCCTGTACCTCCATCTTCTAGAGTCTAACCTTCCCTAAGAAGATGCTTTGAAGCGATGGCTAGTCACTCAACAACTCTGAGTACCTGGGGCATGTTTTATGGATTTGAATGGAGTGTAAATATTTTGTAGACTTTTGAGGACTTTGCATTCTTAACGTTTTTATTCATCTCCTCTCATATCATGTTCTCAGGGCTGAGAATCAATAAACAGTTTCTTTGATGGACAGATTGAGTGAATGAATGAACTGAACAAAGAGTGAACTAGGGAGTATAGTGTGATAGGATGATAGTTTGAGACTCTGTTTTCAAACTTTAGATATCTGACTTGCTATTTGGAAAAAAACAAAACTGCACTCTTAGATTGTTAGGATGATTAAAGAAAATGAGTCTCAGAGTCTAGGCCTGTTGCTTCATTTCTGCTGTTGTCTGCTCCTCAAGTATAGGAGATCCTAAGTCTCACTCACCATTCTACCTCTGGACAATCCTCACTACTCCAGGGCCCATCCAGGGTGTGAGAATCCGTCCCTCCATAGGAAAACCCAGGGATGTGTGCTCTTGCCATCCGCAGTACCTGTAAAGCAAAGCACAATTATTGTTACCACCTTTTATATCCTCCAAAACCAACCTTCTTAGTATCTTAAAGGACTCAGTCTGGTGGGTAGCACTAAGGCTAAAAGAAAAATACAAAGGGGCACACTTTTCTTATTTTCCATAGTCAGATTGCCCTTAGAAGCAACAAATGAGGACTCCAGACATTGATTAAAAATTTATCTCCAGAGCATTGGATGGTAGCCTATGCCTGTTATCTTAGCAATCAAGAGACACAATCAGGTCAATCTCTATGAATTCAAGGCCAGAAAGGACTCTCTCTCTCTCTCTCTCGGGTAAAGATCTCAATCAGACAATACAAATGTGTGTGTCGCCTTAGCTTTAATGGTGGACATCCAATAGAAAGCTGAATGTGCATCACTATATATATGTATATATATATGTATATATATATACATATATATATACATATATATATATGTAGGATATTTAATATATGTAGGATATTTAATCTGTATAATATATAGTATATGATATATATCTATTTATTGCTTTCTTGGTATCTTAATAAAATCTTTGATAATCTTTGAAAAGTTTGATAGTACAGGAATTTTTTCTGTTTCTCCATCCTCAGAAATCACAACAGAGCCTAACACACAGGTGTTTCCTAAATATACTTTGAATTAGGTAAGAGGAATCTTTACTGAGCACAGGCACACTAAGTACTGTCTCCTTTCTGCATGCCAAGTTTCTTCTGCCTCAGCTCTCACTAAAACGGAGCAGCATGGAAGAGCCACACAAGGGACACTGTAAGGTCAGTCCATTTTAAAACCTCCTACCTGAAATTTTGGCAAGATGCTTAGGGTTCTAAGTCCATGCGTTTTCCTATCCGTCAGTTCATCAAGTTTTCCAAGCAGCTACTTTGGTTTCAGTGTTTGTATCCAAAGAATATAAACATTCAAATGGCCATTCATTAAGGGAAAGTCTTGGAAATTTTGCTGGTGAGAACCCAAAAAAGAATCTCAAGATTTTCTTTGTGTAATCACACCTCACAAAGAAGTAAAAACAACTTATGTAATTAACTGGTGTATTGATTAATGTGAACAATACAAGCAACCATGAATTTGAAAGAAAGTAGTATTATATGTACCTTTGTTCGTGCCATTCTGGGAGTAATAGTGCATACCATGTTTCCTGCCATGATGATAATGGACCAAACACCGGAAACTGTAAGTCAGCCACAACTAATTTTTAAGAGTTGCTGTGATCATGCTGTCTCTTCACAGCAATAAAAATCCTAACTAAGACAGCCTCTTACATTTCATTTACTCCCCATAAGAAGCACATGCCCCAGGTAGTCAATGGGACCAGAATCAAGTGCTAATTACATGAATATAACACAAAGGCAGAGAAGGGAAGAAGGGGAGAGAGAGAGGGAGAATGCAGAGGGAGAGGGAGAAGGCAGAACAAACTTCTGAAACTTCCATATTTCTAAGCAACCCAGAAAATCTCAAGTGAGTCAAGAACATAAATAATATGGCTATAAGTCACCAATACTTTTTACAGCAGTTATAGTTCAAAGCTATAGTTTCCATGAGCCTGTTGCTTCTGATGGCACCTGGCTAGTTCATGGTGTGGTTTATTCACATTCAGTGAACTGCCCTAGTTGTTCATGTCTAATGGACTTAGTCAGGGAGCAGTCAGTGTGTTTTTAGTCTTTCTTGTAGAACTCATGAAACACTCTTGTGGAAGACTCTGTACTATGCATAACAGAGATGAACAGCCAGTTGCACATTTTCTAATACACCTGTTATAACACTGAATCCAACTGCTATGTAGTGTAGACCTTAAAGATGATTTCCAAGTGTGATAAGAAAAATCTTCATTTATCAATAAAATACAGAACATGCTGCAAACATAATTAATCCCAAGATCTCAGTAGTTTAGTCAAACTCAGGTAGATTTCAGTCAATAAAGTCCAAGTGGGCACCCAAAGCCACTTTTACCTTCATATGGTGACAGTGTGTATCACTGAGCAAGCATGATTTCAATGGTCAACTGTGTAAGTAAAGGGAATATACAAAGTCTAAGAAATAAGTTGCAAATTCAAAATAACACCAGTTATTTTCATATTCCATTGGTTAGCACTAGACACATGGGCCTGACTTACCAGAAGGCAACAAGGAAAAAATAATATCTCTGTGACTTTGGAGGATCGAATATGATGTGTGTATACACAGAAAACTCAATCATATTGTCTATTTTCTTTAGTGGAGAAGATAATATAATGGGCTGTCCATGTTTAAATAATAATTTTTGTGCTGAACCCAAGAAACAATCTTTAGCTGATGAATGTACAAACTTAACTTTCTAAGGACTATCCTGGAGAATTTTCAGTGATCCATGCATTAAAGGGCAATACCTCTGTTAACATGAGAGAATGTGCAGCAGAGTTTTCACTAAATCTCTGAGCAGTTGAGGCCTTCAAGAAATCACTTGGTGTAACTTGGTCTGGGGTAATGAACCTGCCAAGATAATTGGAATCCCACGTAGCAAAGAGCACAACCTTCTGACCCAAATGGAGAAAAACACTGTGTGGAAGAAGCATGGAGCTTTTGAGTCTCTCAGTGGATCTAGATGGCTTCAGGGTAGATAAAAACATACCCAAATTACCCTGAAGCCATCCACCTATTAAAAATTCTGTGCAACAAAGGACAAGTTTTAAACTGAAATAAAGTACCATGTAGACCCACTGAATTCCTGAGTGAAGAAAACAGCTCTGTTCTAGAGGTCATGGTTGGCGGAGGTACTGTTAAGGTAAATTGTAGCCAGGTTCACACTCTACAATCCAGCCAGTGTTTAGATGCTATATAATGGGCTACATTCACCAATAAGACATCAATGAGCAAAGAACAGAAATAGGGAATTGGGCAGAATAACCAGAGGGGTACTAAAACTGTTTTATAGGCTTAGAAAAAATAGGAAGCACTGTTTCAAAATGAGTCATACCATACAATTTGTAGGTCCACGCAGAACGAAAAATTGGTAACAGCTAGGGAGTTAATAAGAGAGCTAGATAAAAACTGTGCTCTTATATCTTGGGTATGATTTTATTTATAATGGCCTCTCTTTGGGATAAAAGTAAACTTCTGGCTTGGAAGTAAGGTATTCTAGTCATGACCCCCAGATGCATTATTTTACTTTTCTTTCTCCATTCACTCGCTAAATTTGTAGCTATTCCAAGCAACCTCACAGTCTGAATGTTCACTAGCAGCCTACAGGCTTCCTTCCCAAGTGGCCCCAGACTCCTACACATACAATCATATGGGCTTATATGACACTACCTGGTTTTGTTCGAGGAACAATGAGTGTTATTTATGACCATTGCTTTAATGTTGAAAAATTTGTGATTCCAATATTGGGTGGCAAAGCTGTGTGCCCACACAGGTCAGGAAACACATGCTTCTGCCAATGCTCCTGGGAAGTAACCACATTCAAGGCCATGAGGCTCCCAGTAGCTCCAACATATTATCTAAGAGTAGGTGGCCTGTCTCAGACAATCTACAATATTTACATCAAAGTTTCAAAATGAAATATCATGTCAATGAGTTCTATTATTATTTTTATTATTGTTATTTACTGAGTGGTATATGTATATACATGTATTTGAGCAGGTGCACATGTATGCATACACACAGACATGCTAAAGGAAGATATGGGGCATCCTTTTTTCTATCTCTGCCTTTAAGGTACCCTTTCACTGAATCTGAAGCTCACTTTTTTACTTTTTATTTTGCTAAGATTAGTGGCCAGGAAGCCCCAGCCATCTTCCTATCCTCACACCACTGATCCGCCACAGGGATGGGGTTAGATGTGCATGCAGTCATTCATGTTCAGTGGTTTATTTGGGTGCTAGAAATCTTAACTCACGTTATGATGCTAGAATAGCAAATGTTCTCACACACTGAGCCATCTCTCTAGGCAGGAGTGATATTCTGGAGCTGAACACCCTAAGGTGAGCCCTGAAATTACTTCATTTGTAATTATTTCACATTAAGTAGAAGACACAGAAGCTGACTGCCTATTATATGCCATATATATATATATACACACATTATGTATTTGTATATACTTGTGTATTACATAGATATATTTGCTTATACATCAATAAATGTCATATATGTATATATATATACATACATATATACCTCTATTTATGTATATATGTAAAAGATTGGCAAACATTTGAAAACCTGTCAATGCCAGTATTTTTATGTTGCTGAGATAAATACTCCTCATGTATATTTACCTATGTGGATGTTGCTGGGTTAATTGTTAATTTAGTGTTCTATGCTGCTAGAAAATACCAATTTTCTTGAACTGACATCGAGTTCTTTCCAAATACTTGGGGCTTCAGTGTCTCTAACAGTTGAAGACTACTGCTTTCACCTTTTTATCTCAATTAGTAAGAAAAATTAAGTGGTAAAATATGTTAGACAGTCTTAAAAAATCCTCCCCATGAAGTCATTTCAAGGTTATAAGCATTGCTTTCCCTGAGGTTGAATCAATTAGATACAATCTCACATGAACAACATACACAAGTTTTATGGCCTTCAGGTCTCCAGAGAGAATTCCTATATGTTACACTAAAGGCACAGGGAACTAGTTGAGCTATTCTGAAGGCTTTTCATTTCTAGTAAGGCTATGATGTATTACATGCTTGCTACTTTGTCCTTTTCCTATTGTTAGGTAGGCACTCAGCCAGATGCTTAATGATATTTCTAGGAGCTAGGGAAGGAAATCTAAATGATAAAGTTGTATATTAGAAGCTGAAAGGAATAAATAGCTAATACTGTCAGAGATGTTAATATGAAGAAACTTATGTATTCAATAAGCATTTTTTTCCATTCCAAGTGCTTCTTAGAATTCTACCATATTTGTTTTTACCCCTAGACCAGAATAGAGCGTGCCTTGGTGATTCGTCAACTATGAGTAGCTCCCTGGTATTACCACACTGTTTCTTTCACATCTTCATGTAACTGCTTACATGTAAATGACATTATTTTTCTTATTTCTTAGAGTTTTCTTTCTTCCTATCATGGGATCTCTGGGCCAAACATTTGTCTCACTTGAAGAAATATGCTATTCTCAAGAAGTTAAATTATGGTCAGCTTCTGTGGTCTTATCTTAAATGTATACTCAAAAGTAGTATTTTATTTTATGTTTATTTTCAGTTACAAGCCTTTTGTAAATGATTACTTCTAATCATTTTATTTGTTTAAATTTCAAATGTTATTCCCCTTCCTGGTCTCCCCTCCACTACTCCCTTACCCCATCCCTATCTCCTTTGCCTCTAAGAGAGTACTCCCCTCCACCTACTCCCGCCTCCCCCCTCTCACATCCCCCTTCTCTGGGGCATCAAGCCTCCGCAGGACCAAGCACATCCCCTCTCACTGATGCCAGATGAGGCAAGTATACTCTTTGGTTGGTTGATTAGTCCTTGGGAGCTCTGAGGGACCTGGTTAATTGATACTGTTGTTCTTCCTGTGGGGTTTCAATCCCGTTTAGTTCCTTCAGTCCTTCCTCTAATTCTTCAATTGGGTCCTAAGACTCAGTTCAATGGTTGACTGTGAGTATCTGCATCTGTCTTAGGTGCTGGCAGAGCCTCTCAGAAGACAGCCATACCAGGCCCCTGTCTATAAGCATATCTTGGCATCAGCAATAGTGTTTGTGGATGGAATGGATTGCACAGTAGGGCAGTCTCTGGATAGCCTTTCTTTCAGCCTCTGCTCCATTTTTTGTCCCTGAATTTCCTTTAGACAGGGACATTTCTGGGTTAAAATTTTTGACAAGAGTGTCCCCATTCCTCCACTGGCAGTTATGTCTATCTATTGGAGGTGGTCTCTTCGTGATCTAGCTCCCTGCTGTTGGGTATTTGCAATCAAAACAATCACTGCATTAAATGGAAAATACACTACATGAGAAAAAAATTTTCCTCCCATTTTGCTCTCCTGGAAGGACTTCTAAGCAGTAGTGGTATTACAGATTGGGAAGACCAACTTCAATTCCATGAGAGGAAGAAATTTTTATGCTGAGTTTTTTGCCAGAACATCACACATATAATCAGTTTTTCCTGGCCCACTGAAGGCATTTCATAACTATTGGCTGGAAGAACTATTGAATGAATAAGTGGCTTACTGTTTATACTATAGAATAAAGGGCAATACTAATTTAAACATGATAGAGGTTAGTGATAGAATTTAAAGTCCAGCTGATCTGTGACAATGGAGCTATTTTTGGGGTAAAACGACATAAAAAGGATGTTGTTTTGATGTTATCAAAGTCACATGTAAATTTATCTCTCAGTTCTCACAACTTCTTTCAGTAGCATATTAATAGAATTATTACTATATCTATTAGTGGAATGTCCCTTCCTTCCTTATATGCCATTGCTCACTTAACAACCACAGTCTTTATCACAAACTGTCCACACATGACTATACCACACACACACATACAGACCTATCATGCTGGGCCCACATCTGCCATCTTATAATCTTCATCCCAGTATTATTTCTTCAACTGTGCATTTTCTGTCCCTATTTCATAGAGAGTGCTCCTTCATTAGGACATATTTATTGATTTGTGTACATTTGTCTAAGTACCTAAGCACTTGCGATGGTCCTTGGTAAACATTTTCCTTTCAGATTGAGTATAAGTCAACCTCAAGGCTACATACCTCAGCATTACTCAGTGAGTGAGATAAGAAGTGCAAACGGTTTTTCGGAACTAGTCATTACTTGGCTTTAAATATCACATTCATGCTGAACTGGACTGATTGACAAGGATCATAAAACAACAGCTATGAACGTGACAAAAAACAATTTGAAAACAAGCACCATTCACAATTATGAGCTAGGCTGGCTGAGAACTATTGATTTCTTGTTGTTTTGTGCTGACGCTCCAGCTCGAAAGCAGTGGAACACCCTGCCCTTGTTCTGCATGGCCTTGGTTTGCCTCTCACTCAAACATGCTCACCTAGTTGTCAGATTTAATTAAGGCAAAGACAATAGCAACAGCAACAGAAGCAGGGAAGTGTGGGCACCTTGCTTGTTCCCTACAACACAGCATTAAGAAAAATTTCAAAATCAGGCAAGTAGACCTAAAACCATGGGAGCTATCATTTAACTGGGCAGTGAGAGAAATGACATCTCCATAGTGTTGAGGGTCTCCTGCCTCTTAGCTGGCAAATCAGGAAGAATACCTTTATATTGCAGCTTATGATGGAACAAACTATAATTTGTGTAAGGCAGGATAAGAAGAAGGTCTTTGAAGAGTCAGACTGCTTCAATCACAACTGGAGATATTCAATGAGGAGGAGTCCATATACTCAGGTTTTCCAGATGCTGGGCATAGAGTGAGCAACATCTGGCACTGTGGCAATAGGAGCAAATTTTGGGCAGGGTATCAAACAGAGAAAGCTAGTAGAGTGGGAGAAGAAGTTATCCATAACCTGGGGAAGAGATACTTACCTTGAGGTAGAAGTCTGGCTTCTTTCCCATGATTTCTAACCCATTGCTACAAGTCATGTTCTTTGCCTTCCTTCTTGCTCTTCTTGACCTCAGCACATACACTTGACATTTTCTCTACAATTCCGACAACTGATTCCCTACAATAAGACATAACTGTGTGGAGGAGAGAGAAAAACAGGTACAAAGCCAAAACTTTGGTAACAGTAAGGATAGGAGAAAGGAGAAAGACAAGGATTGCAGAGATGGATTCCTGTTCTATCACTATGCCTGGTGTTGCCATGCTTTCCTGCTGTGATGAACTCTTATTTCTCCAGAGATTTAAGCCACACTAACTCTTCCGTAAGTTGCTTTTGGCCATTGTATTTTGTCAAAACAATAGAAACATTACTAATATAATCTATGCATATATATATGTATATATATATCAATACCTAATTTATTGTCTTGTCCCTGGAAATTCTTGAGAGTCTGGAGTAGTTACAGAGGTGTTTTTAAGAGTGTTCTCCAAATGGTAGGTTTTTGTGTTTCCTTATGACAGATCATGCTAAAGGTTTAAGACCAGATGTTGTAGAATTGACTCTGAGTCATAGCATCAAGTTCAGAATGTCAGTCTATCCCATCATTGACATTGCTCTATGTGATATGATGGTTACATTGGTGTGTGCTTGACACTCACCCTGGAAGGGATTATTTTTCTCCTGCCATTCAGCAGTCTAGGTTGATGGTTTTGAAACATCCTGCTTGTCAGTAACTTTCATCCAATGGTGTAAACTTCTGCAGACTTCTGCTAAGCAAATCATTTCATTAATGGTGAACAAAGGGTATTTTTTCTATTTTTATTATTTCTTCTTAGTCACATGATATATATTGACCAGTTTATTTTTGTAAAAAAAAAAAAAACAAAAACAAAAACTTCTTTGTCAGATCTGCATTGTTATCATGTACTGGGTAGTTTCTGGAGATGTGAAAGATAGTGGTTGTGTGGGGTGAAATGAGTGAGCACATTATGTGGGAAGGGGCAGGGCAGTATAGAGAGGTTAGAGACAAATGTCTTCAACAAGTACAACAGTCTGAACTAGACAGGGCCAATTTTGAGATTAGGGCTTTGGATTCTGTTTTCCTTCACTTATTTAATATATATATATATATATATTTATAAAAAGAAACCATCTTTGAAGAAAAAGTCTCACTGCTCTATTGTTGTAATCTCACCTCCGCTCACACAATTTTACACTGTTCCTGACCCACTTTCTTCATCCACTTTGCTGCTTCCTTCAAGAGCAGTTTTAGCTCCCAACCCCAGCCAGTACCTTGCTCAAATTGCTTTAATCTCCAAGTGCTTCTCATATTGATTTTAAACAGCTAAGCTGTCAATCAATTTATCTCTTCTTGTAGCAGCTAAGGGCAGAGAGATTAAAACAACAAACAAATAAGGCTGGAGTGAAGAAGCTGGTTAGAATTTTCAAATGATTTCCAGCAGGCTGTAGCAGTTCCTCTTGGCCCCTCCCACCATAGAGGTACAAGACTGTCATGAGCAAACTAGGCTTGCTTTTGTCACATTTCAAACAGTTAGCATATAATGACTATTTACACCATGCCAAGAACCATTCTAATAGTGGACTCAAACCTTAGAACACTCTACATGATAAAGACTCCAATTATTCTCTGTATGTATGTATTGGGGGGTGTGCAGATGCAAATAAGAGTTGCCCACCTGTATCCCTGTGAGTGTGTAGGCAAGGTGTCTTATATCATGTTTCACTGTAAATTTTAGACAGTGTCTCTCACTGAATTTGAAGCTCATTGATTACAGAAGGGCTGGCTCGTAAGCCCGGGGGATATACTTCTCCCATCTTCTTTAGCACTGGGAACCAGGCAAATGCTGCCACCCCTAAGTTTTTATATGGATTCTGGGGGGATAAAACTGAGATCCTCAGGCTAGCTTTCCAAGCACTTCACCAACTGATATCTTTCCCCATACCAAATGTTTCCTCTTTTAGCAGAAGAAGATGCTGAAGTTTGGAAAGGATTTGTAACTTCTCTAAGCTTACACAGCTACCAAACAGGAGAGCATGCTGCTCGGTGTTTTTCCATTCAGGGATAAGAACTAAAACTAGCAAGTATTCCATCTATAGGCAGTGTCAAGAGTGTTTATAGCATCCTTCAATCAATAATCCTGCACAGGTTACATACATGGGTAAGAAGGAGGAAGTGGTAACTCCCATAGATCTAAAAATAAGTTGACCAAAGTGTAAGCATAGATGACCTGTTTGAAAAAATGTTGGGAGGTAGAGAAAGTAGAAGTAAGCATATGATTAAGCAAATTCAAATTGTGCCACGAATACCACCTCTTCCATTAAGTTTTCCTTAACACATTCTATTGTTTATCCCCTACTCTGCTATCCAATGTTAACCACTGAGTCAATGTTAAAATCACAGGTTTCACCTCAATGGAGGTAAAAAATAATTTTGAAGTCATATGTGAGTGACCATGTCCTGTGAACACTGATTCAGGTCTCACCTAATATTGTGCTCTTACGTAATAGCTGTTACATGAAGTTTCTTTATATTAATGGAATAAAATTAATGAACCAATGTATTTTAATTGTTTATTGATAGAAACATCAGGCCAGTGCATTACAGAAGAGGCTGTGAATCTCTATGATAGGCTTCAAGTGATACCTGACAGCATTCTTAGTTTGAGGGTTGGTGGAGACTAGGGATCTGTTTGTTTGTACATCCCGAAAGCAACAAATAGCTATCTGGGGATTTAAGAGAGCACAGGATAATTTGGCTCTGGGCATACAGCTCTCCATTCTCCACAAAACACAGATGTTCAAATCAATCAATCCCCTATGGCTTTTCCTTTCAAAGAACTCCAACTGTTGAGTCATGTATTAGTTACTTCCCTTTGTGGTGATAAAATACCTTGACAAAGGCAACTTATAGAAGGGAAAGGTTTTTGTGGTCTTGAAGTTTTAGGGAGCCAGGAGTCCATCATGTTCATGGTGGGAGCATGGCAGCAGGCAGGCAGTCTTGTCACTAGAACAGCAGCTGGGAACTCACCTCCTGAATCACAAAGAAGAAGCAGAAGGTGCATTGGGTTAGAGGAAGCTTGTGAAAACTTAAGCTTAACTGCCGTGACATCTCTTCCAACAAGGACACACCTTCTAGTCCTTTCCAAATGATCACCAATTATTTACCAAATATTCAAATACCCTAGACTTACGGTGAGTATCTGCTTCAAACTTCTGCAGGTCATTACCTTAGGTACTTGTAAAATAGTACTATGAAGTTCAAATACAACCCACTACATATTTTATGGATCACCCATATTGAAAGATAATTTGTGAATCTTTCTTTTCTTTCTTTCTTTCTTTCTTTCTTTCTTTCTTTCTTTCTTTCTTTCTTTCTTTCTTTCTTTCTTTCTTTCTTTCTTTCCTTCCTTCCTTCCTTCCTTCCTTCCTTCCTTCCTTCCTTCCTTCCTTCCTTCCTTCCTTCCTTTCTTTCTTTCTTTCTTTCTTTCTTTCTTTCTTTCTTTCTTTCTTTCTTTCTTTCTTTCTTTCTATGACAGTACTATGCTTTGAGTCAAGGATGTCAAGCACCGTGAAAGGCCTGTGCTCTGTCACTGAGCTACATTCACAGCCTAAATAAAGCTTTATTGGGCCACAACAATGGGTATATTCGTAAATATTTTTTATGGCTATATTTGGGCTATAATGGTAGTATTAAATGGTTGTACCAGAGAGTTCATGGCCTGTAAAGCCCCATTTATTTACTATCTGTCTCTTTTCAGAAAATGTTTGCTGACTCTTGCATTAGACAAAATATTTTAGGTCAAAAAGCTTGCCCTTCAGTTCTGAATCTGCACCATCTAGCACTTCAGCACTATAGGTCATTCTGGTGGAAACTTACATGTTCTATTAAACGACAGAATCATTTAATCTTGGTTTGGCGTAGATTATTAAAATGACAGGTTCCTGCTGAAGAGAGAGATAGAGAGGGTTCTGGGAGCTCCTACTCAGCTCTTCTGTTTACCGGCTCAGTGCACATCTCACCGATGACACAGCAAATGGATGGGCAATTTTGCAAACCAAACTCAGATCTGCAGAAATCATTCTGCAAGAAATAATACTACATAAGGAATAAAAGGTTGAAATTATGGAAAAGAATAAAGGAACAAAATAAAAATAGAACATAGAGTGAAGTGGCTTGCCACTTTAATTGTTCCAGGGGGTGACACAACTCCTGTGACAGGTAGGTTATTTGAGTTCTTCATTAGAACTCCTATTAATATGGTGTCAGAGGTCTCTAACTTCACCTTCTTTGTTAGAAATCCTAAAGTGGTGTTTGTAATGTTACATCTATCTTGGGAAAGACAGAATGGAAAATGGGAGCGGGTGTGAGGTAGGCCAGCAACAGAATGGTAGGTAAAAATTACCTGCACAGTTTCTTGTTCAGAGCTGGTAAGTAGCCCAGTGTATGGGAATGAACACTCCATCTAAGCAATCACTGACAAGATGACCATCCATATTGAGAGAGAAGTTTCCTCTTCCTCCTTTCCCCCACTGGGTTGCAGCACATGGAAAGAATCAGCTGGTCTGAATGATCCATACCTCCAAATAGGATGTGGAAGCAGTGCAGGGGTTTCAGTAAGTTGGTATCCATTTTAGAGAGGGTGAGGACTCAGGAGGAAGCTGTAAACTGCTGAAAAGAAGTTGTCCATGAGCTGCAATTTCTCAGGTTACTGTAGAAAGGGAAGCTGACCTTTGCTTCTGTGCTTTCACAGATTTTGACTTGTGCAGTGGTTCTACAATTTAGATCCGAGGCCACTGGATGCTGCTATTCGTCTTTATCTGAGGCAGCTGAGAATTGGACATTTTTCATAGATTGACAGTCATTAAAATCGCAGGTTTAAAGGGGCGTTGCATACAAAAAAGTGTGGTCATTTGACTTTTAAAATTCAATTAAGGAACTAGCATGACAGTAGGCAATTTTAACGCCACAATTTCTCTCTAATGTATATCATAATATGCCAAGCAAAATTGACTAGTGGACATTTGTAGAAAGCCTACTTCGTATTTTTTCAATCCTTTCTCCTTCAGTCTGTAGAATGAGTTCAATCTTTCTCTAAATGTGTTTTGAGTATTTACAGATGGTTTCCTTTGTACCACTATCATTCACATCACGAGTATTCTCTATTTATATAATCCAGTGTCTTTCACTGGATTATAGATATGGCTTAATGTCATATAACTTAATGTCATAACTTTGTAGATATGGCTTAATGTCCACTCAGAGTTTTAATAAAAATTTAGAAAACTTGCCTCAAACTATGTGTATCTTCCTTTTATTGGCTAGCTAGTAAGAATGAATGGTACAATGCCCCCTGCTTCCTGTGTTTCTTTCATGATGTCTAAAATCATTTGACTTCAATGATTTAGAATTATGACTTCATTCTATTATTGGAAACTTACATCTAAAGATGAAGAAACACTTACTGAGAGGGGTGAGCCACTGTGGATTATGTCACCTTACTTCAGGGCACTGGGACATCAGATAATCTGGTTTAGAATTCATGTTAAGTTTGTGTGGTTGTTTTTATTAAACTTGTGAATATTTGCTCATCACTTTCAAAATTATTTCTTCTGAGAGTTGACATTGGAAAACAAAAGCTCAGCAAAAGCAGTAACTGGATGGACTTATTGAAGATGATCAGCCTCTCAAGAGACTGGGTCAACCCCGTTTTCTCATCTGTGAACTGATCCTGTTGCAGTGTCTTGATTAGAAATACTAAGAGTCAGCAAACATGATTATTTTTCTTTGTGGTCTTTGACAAGAGACTTCACGTTCCTGGCTCTTCAAGTGATTTCTGAATCATTTTATGGGCAAAAGATGGAGGCACATTGTTTGGGCCAGAACTTTTGTCAAAAGAGCCAAGCTATAGGAAGTCAGCAACGGAGAGATACAAGAAATGATGAAGCCAGCACTCTTCGTTTGTGGGAACAGAAAAAACGAATAACACACCGGAGTCCAGACTAGGTTAGAACATCTGCCAACACTTCCTAACGAGCATTATTTGTTAGTTTCTGTTGAAATTGTGGTCTCATTGAAATTATTGAAATTTTCTTTTTGTTCTAATTATCCTAGTAGGAGAAACATAGTCATTGATGACTTTACCTTTTGCACACTGTTTTTATATCTTTGCTTCTCTTTCTTTTCCCTTACCCATGGATTTAAAAAGAAACACTCTTCTCTAAAAACATCTGTACATAGGAGACTACATGAGGGGAGAGAGGGAGTCAACAAAAAAGGAAAGGCAGAGGAGGGCATGGATGTGGTGAATACATGAAAAGCATCCAATGCTATATTTTAAGGAAATGTAATGAGACCTATTATTTGGTACATGAATGAGAAAAATAATTAAGTATTTAAGATACAATGAAGGAGATTTAAGAAAGAGAAATCAGACAGTACTGTAGTTAAGAACTGTAGTGGGAATTGTGACGGTTTCTATGGTGATGGTGGCCACATGGAGGCTGTGCCAGAGTGGACCATGAAAAGTAATTTATACTGAGATTTTGGTGTCCCCTGGTGTGCCAAGTAGCTTTCTCCTTGTTTCTCAGGATCTCATGGCAAAAAAGCCACAATAATTAAGGCTAGCCAGGGAAAGTTTTAAATTCTCCTTTTAAAAAAAATCTTAATATGTCCATATGAATTGTAGATGGTGCTCCACCTTATCACAATCTTTAATGTTCAAAATGTGTGATTCTAACACATAATTATTCTGTTTTTCACTGAAGAAAAGAATCACTTTAAATTAAGCTATGTCCTGTATTGACTATAAAATATTCTCTGTTTTGAATAGTGTTAAAACAAGGATGTCAGAAAGTCAGTGAATGTATGTTGTCTGTAATATGAAAACAAATTCACTATTTTCCTTTTCTTCCAATCTTTACATGAAAAATTTTCAGAGTTGACACATGTTTGTTCTTTGTTTTTCTAGGCCAATTGAAACAGCATTACATGCTAGTTGGGTGAAGTGGCATTCCAAATAGTAAATAGATAAAATGTAGGGCTTTAATGAGTTTTTAGTAAAGTTCTTTAAACTCAAGAAAATGGAAACCTGTTCAAACATCATCTACACAAACTTATGCTGGGGTAATACAGCAACTCAACATTCATGAATCAAGGAATGAATAATCAAAATGCAGTATAACCATACTATTAGATAAATATTTATCCATGGAAATAGATGAAGTCCTGAGACATTCCAAAATATGTATGAATCTTGGAAACAGTGTGCCAGTTGAATGTTCTAGTCATCACAGACTCTGTGTTACATAATCTCATACATTTGGCTTCTCCATATTGTGGCAGATGGTGCTGAATTGAAAAAGGGAGTAACTGTTTAAGTGAGAAAGAGGTATGTCTTGAGTGATGAAGGTATTCTGGGATTAGATTATGTTGATAATGTTATGGAAGGGTGATCTTGTGACAAACTATCAGATGGTACATTTTACAATAGTGAATCACGTCATAACCATTTTAGTTCAATTTGTAAAATTACTACAAACCTCATTTCTTAATTTTTGTTAACTTCTAGTGCAGGTAGAAGTAACTCTGCTGCAGATAGATTATGAAATATTTGACTATGCCTACTTGGCCACATGTACCTTGCTCTTACTCTAAACTGTGACCCTGGTGGTTGTGCTACAGGGAGCTGGGGCACTACTAGCTATTGCCTCCACCTTCTGCACATGGGGTCTGCCTCTTTTATCTTACCTGCTGAATTGTAGGGCCAGTTCCAGTGCATAATGAGGACAGTGTAAAATCCATATGTCCTGTATTTTCTCATTGAGGTCCCCAAAGGGCTCTGTGTTCAACTTTGCTGCAGAGCCCCAGAGCTTCAAACTTCAGCAGCTAGGATTTCCACACACCCTACAAGCGTATAGAAGATAATAGACAAGCATTACATTCTTCGAGAGATTATTTATAAAACAGAATTGTCTTTGAAACACAGTACACAAACATAGACATTTATCATCCCCATGCAGAAGTTGTGTGGTTTGGTCACTTTGGTTACAAATGTCCTATCAAGCCATCCCAAACCCAGTATCTTTAAGATACTCCCTCCTTCTTTTTACTCCCCTGGCTTCTGTGTTCTTCGTTTCCTGACTGACACAGTGTCTCTTGATCTGACTCAGCCTGGTCTGTTTCTTACGTTTCTTCTATCTACTACTGGCAAACTGTCCTGATAACCCATGCTGCTGACTCTGGGGAGCCACATGTATAGAAGAATCTAAGTATGCTAGTTCCTTCTCCATGAAGTCACTGACAAGGTTCACATTCTCCTCCCTGTGTGCTGTTTTCTCTCCTTGCCTCTTTTCTGGTCTCATTGATAAATACATTCATGTATCAAGGTATGATTCAGATCCAGGAAAATGTATCTCATCATATAGTCTATACTATAGTAATGCAATATAGTATTCAAAAAAAGTAAGTGAAACACAGCCAGTCTCAACACAGAAAGAGAAATGTGCTAAGCCAGCAATGAGAGGTAGCACAGAGTTGGACAATGAAAAATTTACATTAGGGCTGTATGTAGATATGAGTTGTTCTGACCCAGGTGAACTAGAACATAAACAAAGACAGAAGCTTCAAAACATCCCACCTAAAAAATTGGGACTTAACTTCAGCTTTCACTTACTCCCAATAAGCAGAACCATTTAGGAAGTTAGAAGCATTCCCTTATGTAACATATACCTGTGAAGTATAGCTAAACAATCTTTGGAGTATGAAGACTCCGGGATGAGTCAGTGATATAAAGAATAATTCTCACATTTATAAGTACCATTTGGATGCCTTCATAACAGAACTATAAACCCTCACTAAGGTGAATTCCTAGTGAAGAAAATTATGAATCATACAGGAAGACAAACTACAAAAATGGGATGCTAGTATGTGGGGCAATAGGAGGAATCCACCTTGTTTGCATCAGATAATTATACAATCTGAAAGATATTTAAATGTAAGTGTTTTTAAAATGTTAAAAACAAAAAAAAACCCATAAAATTAAATACATAAGAGAAGAATGAAAGAATATGTAAGAATAAAGATTTTTTAAATAATGTTTTATTAATTCTTTAAGTATTTTATACAATGTACATTGATTATGTTTATCCTATACAAACATACATATACATACACTCCTACTCCCAGACCAACCCCCACATTTCTATACATCTAACTCTGTGTTTTTTTCACTCTTTTGTTCTTTAAAGCAAATTTTCTTAGTTCATTCAGAAACTCGTATACTATACTTAGGTCATATTCACTCCCTCCCTAACTCTTCCCAGATTCACCCCCTTTACTATTCACCCAAATTTGTGTCTTAAAAAAAAGAACTCCTCAAGTATAATCTGTGCTGCTCATATTTCATGGATGTTTTGCCTTCCACCTGAACATGGTTGACTTACTAAGGTCACTAATATTAAATACATTTGGCATTCCATTTCACAGCAGCTGTCAGTTACCCATAGCTCCACAGCTATGGATAGAACTTCATGAATGCTCTGCCACTTTGATACTAGGATTTTGTTTGGCTTGAGCTTATGCAGATCTTGTGCATGCTATCTCCACTGCCATGAGTTCATGATGTGCAACTGCCCTGCTGTGTATGTGGGAAAAAATTATCTTGTAGTTTTCCCCATCTCTGGCTCCTACAAACTTTCCATTACCTTCTTCCTCAATGATCCTAGAGACTTGGGAATTATGTGATATAAATGTTCCATTTATGGCCGAACACTCTTAAATCTCATATTCGCTGAACGGTGACCAGTTATGGATCTATATGTTGCTATTTACTGCAGCAAGAAGCTTCTATGATGAGGGTAGAGCAAAACACTATCCATGGGTATGAAATGGATACATTATTCCATTTTTTAATACTACGTTCATTTGGCAGAATTATAATATTAGCATCTCCCTTTGAGAGTGTAGCTTATAGAGCCACAGGTTCGTGACCTTGATAACCATGTTAGATATTGGTTCCATCTGTTGGAATGAACCTAAATTAAAACAGAAAGCATATGGCTACTCCCATATCATTCTTGCTTATATTTTACCAGTGAGCATATCTTGCCAGAGCAGCTGTAATTTAAGTTCATTGGAGTTACAGCTGAGTAGGTAAGAGGAAAAAATTAAACATGAAAGCACAGTGCTTGGTAGTACATGCCTGTAATTCATGTTATCTGTGAAGTTGAAGCAAGAGAATTATGAGTTCAAAGCCAACATGGTCTGCAAAGTAAATGCAACATAAACCTCTCCCAAAGTAAAATGAAGGTTTGGGATATACTCAGTAGAGTATATTCTAGCATGTTAAAAGCCCTATATTCAATCTAAAGTATTACAAAAATAAGAATATATATATGTATATATATATACACACATATATATATACATACAAATTAACAGCAACCAACAGTCTAAACAATAATTGGTATAAACAGTAAATGTTTTAAAAAAAGAATGTTTTAGCTGACTAAAAGAGAAGAGAGTTAGTGAGTTAAAACATAGCTGAGGGCTTAACAGGAATAGCTAGCATGTATCATGATTGTGAGAATGTGAATCCAGGGGTTAGTGTTATTCAAATGGAAACAGGATAACTTTTCAGGCTCTAAAAATGGTATAAAGGAACGTGCAAAGTATTTGTCAAGATAAATGGAAACACACCCATGCCTCAGCAGTCTTGTATCAATATAATGGAAAATCAAAGGAAAAAACCTTTTAAAGCAGGAAACAGGCAGGAAGACCACCAACAAAGAAATGATTATTTGCCTCATAGTGCTCAATCCAGGTTTATTTGTAAGTAAGATTAAAGTGATAGCCTCTTCAGACAGACAGAAATTTAAGCTCCCTCCTCATTGGTCTCTGGACAAAGGATATTAAAAGATGAACTGGAGAAAAAACTGAACCTGAACAAAAATGAAAAGTATGAGATATGAGCTACAGTATTGAAAAGTAATATTAAGTTAACTAAATCTGTAAATTGCTATAAACCTCAAATATGAACTTATTCAGAGGCTATTATATATAGGCATGTGAACTAAAAAGGGGTTTAGAGGATGTAGAATTAAATTACTTATCAGTTACATAGCCATTAGGGAAAGAAACAGTTAAGATCCTATGTGCCGCACAGAAATTAGAGGTGTTGTTTGAATTGCAAGCTTATTAAATATAAAACACATGTTAAAATTGAAGACTATTCTCTAAATCTAAATAAAATGCACAATTTTCAAGTTCAAACAAGTAACATTATAAATCTAGTACGTGACAAGAAAAGAGGGGAGATGAAATAAGATAAGGAATCCTACCTTATGGCAAAAATTAATGTCTATACTCATGTGCATTTACATGGGTAGGTCATAAAGAAAAATAGTCAGACTAAAGAAGACAGGTAACAAAGCATGCAAAAACTCACAGACTTATATATGGTAATTACATATGGACTTCTTATAGCACATGAAATTCTAACTATGCATTGTGGGTATTTACAAACAGGAATATGATCTTCATGTCATGAGTACATGAATCCATTTTAAGATATAAAACTTTAGAACTGAGATGGCAAAAAAAAAAAAAAAAAAAACCCAAACCACCAACCACTTTTATACTGTATTGGTAATTTTTAGTATCTTTAAAAAGTAATAATCCTATAGATGACTTTGAACATCTACTTCTCTATTTGTCAGGCACTGGCATAGCCTCACAGGAGACAGCTATATCAGGGTCCTGTCAGCAAAATGCTGCTGGCATATGCAATAGTGTCTGGGTTTGGTGGTTGTATATGGGATGGGTCTCCGGTTGGGCAGTCTCTGGATGGTCCTTTTATCTGTCTCAGCTCTGAACTTTGTCTCTGTAACTCCTCCCATGGGTATTTTGTTCCCCATTCTAAGAAGGAACAAAGTATCTACACTTTGGTCTTCCTTCTTCTCGAGTTTCCAAACACAGGGCCCCTAAAGAAGGAGCTAGAGAAAATAGCCAAGGAGCTAAAGGGGCCAGCAACCCTAAAAGAGGATCAACAATATGAACTAACCAGTAGCCTCCAGAACTGTGTCTCTTGTTACATATGTAGCAGAGGATGGCCTATTCCACCATCAATGGTTGGAGAGGCCCTTGGTCTTGTGAAGATCATATGCCCCAGTACAGGGGAATTCCAGGGCCAGGAAGCAGGAGTGGGTGGGTTGAGGAGCAGGGCTGCGGGAGGGTATAGGGGACTTTCTGGATAGCATTTGAAATGTAAATGAAGAAAATACATTTAAAAAGTAATAATCCTTTCTTTCTTTCTTTCTTTCTTTCTTTCTTTCTTTCTTTCTTTCTTTCTTTCTTTCTTCTTTCTTCCTTCCTTCCTTCCTTCCTTCCTTCCTTCCTTCCTTCCTTCCTTCCTTCCTTCCTTCCTTCCTTTCTTTCTTTCTTTCTTTCTTTCTTTCTTTCTTTGTATGAATGTTTTGTCTACATGCTTGCATGTTCACCACATGAATGTCTTGGGCATACATAAGTCACGAAAGGACACTGGGTTCCCTGAAACGTGGGTTATGAATGGTTATAAATCACCATGTAGCTGCTATGAACTGAGCCTGGATTCACTTCAAGAACAACATGAATTCTTAAACATTAAATCATTGCTCCAGCGCCCACGTCACTAACTCTTTCTGAATTTGGAAGCATCTTTTAAAATATTAACAGTTAAATTAGGTTGTAAAGTGTATTTCATTATATCATACTTTCTTCCCACCTGACTTCATTGTATACTTGAAATCTTCTGTCTCTGGAATCAAGAAGCATCAAAGAATATCTGTCAACTTAGAGAATTCTTAGGCATTTGACTTTAAGTCACATTAACCTCACCTCTGTGAACTCAGAGCCTGTATCCCAGGAAAATATCTATGGCATGATGTCATTAGAGATTGTGTCTGAAGAATATAGTCTTATTTATGGTTCCTGTGAATCATAGAAATAACAGACTAGTAAAAAACCCTGAGAAGATGCAATGAGGCAGTATCAGAAAGGTTGAACAACCAAGTTCAGGCACAGTCGGAGGCACAGCTAGCTTAGGTGTGATCCTAAAGACAGGCTGCCAGAGCTAAAACTCTTCCAAAGATTTTGTTCCTTGAGGCAACTTGGCTGTCTTTGATATCTCAGAATCTACTTGGTTGATGCATTCCTACAGTGGAGGTGGAGGCTCTGAGCCAACAACTGCAGAACTCCCAAGAAAGGAGTGTAGGAAGCTATGAATTCAGTGGTCAACAATCAGAAAACTGAAATCTGAATGAATTCTCTACTACAGGAAGCATCTGGGGAAGACACAAAATACTATCCCAGAGCATCTTCCTTTGCATGCCCTTACCTCTACCTTCTATTTTAAGAAGAGGAGCATTTTAGATTAGGCCCCTAGGTTGGGCACATCTGGCTCCTGAAGATCCTACTGAATGTTACATCCTTTAGCACTCACAAGGTGCTTCATACCAGCAGCACTTTCATCCTTAATGTCTTAAATCTCAAACTAAATGACCCAGAAATACTGACAAGAAAGAGGTCAAATTTCTTGTTTCCCCATTTCTGAGCTCATTAACAGAATGCTAATGCGTTGACATTCTGAAAGGTCCACATGACCATTCATCAAGCAATTATTCAAGTCATAATATTTGTCTGAAACTAGAGGTTAAAAACCAGGTGTATGTAGAAATAAGTCAATGATTTGAAAGGAGTGGGGGAAATTAAAGGAGTTCAAAGGGGGGAGAAGAGAGGTAGAAGTGATATAAATTGAGTACTCACAAGAACTCATGTGTGAAATTCAAAATTGTACATTTAAAAGCTGTATATTCTATGTTTGTATTCAAGGAGCTCACATGATGGCTGAGTGAATAAGGCATATGATTGCTATTGGTTATATTTTTAAGATGTATCTTCTAGGACTCATGAAAGACAACGTTCTTAGTAATTGATACTATTTGCTGAGGGCATTTAAGAAGAGTGACAGATAACTGCATTTAAATATATTTGAATATACCTTAGTATAATTGTTATAAATTAAGTTCATAAAAATATTTAGAATAGTATGACTTATTGGCTTAATTGTTCATTGAGCAGATATTTCATAAAGGCCTGTTGTATATAAAACTCATGAAGAAGACAAGACTTTCTACAAATTTAGTGCTTATAGAATAGCAGGACAAACAATTTGTAAGTTAATAAAAACATGATGAAATGATGTCACTACTCTGTGTGAAGAACAGAGATAACAAAGAATGAAGATAATGGAGGAGACACTGATTTGCTTTTAAGAGTTGAGGAATATATTTCAAAGGGCGTCATGTTTTGTGTGTTATGAGTGAAACATAGGAAAAGTATATGTACAATGAAGGAAAGAATATGCCATTTATTGAATAAAGTATCTCAGACTCTGATGTTGACTGACATGTATCACAAGAACAAAATATACCAGAGGGATTCAGGTTCAGGCATTTTCTTGAAGGCTTGATTAAGAAACCTGAACTCATTCCAAATATGAAGTGACAGCACAAGAAACCTAAAAGAGAAAATTAAAGTAGTAAGATATGTATTTTATAAAAATCTGCCAAAGTGGAGAATGAATTGGAGAACAAGAATGTAATAGAAAGACAATATGGTGACCAGTAGTCACATGATAAGAGCTTATACAATAGACAGACAAATTTAGGGTACATGTTAAATGTTGGGTAGACAGACCTGCAAAATAAATTGGAAACAAAACATAAAAGAAAAATTAAGAGCAAGGTTAGGCTTAGGCTTGAAGAAATAACTGAATAGGTGAAGAGATTTAACAAAGATGTGATGAATATAGCAGAAGTTAATTTTGAACACTAGAACTCAGAAAGTCACCTGAAGTAGGTATCATCTTGGCAGAAGACATTTACAAAACACTAAGATGGAGATAGGAGTTTCCTGTTTGGGTGCTGAGAACTCCACTTATCTGTGGGTTCAGGGGCAAACCTTTAGAATGCAGTTAAAGATTGGGCTGGTTTAGTAAAGTAGTGGTTGCAGCTTCTCCTGTCCAGGGACAATCACACCAACTGGCTGCCCAATACTAAGAGGTCAGTCGTGAGGTTGTATATATGAGTGGATTTATTCACACTAAGATGTTTATATTTATGAATATATGTATGTATATATTTACATATATGGGCATAGCAAGAGTTCAAAGGAAGAGAAGACTTGAATTTGAAATAGATCAAGGAGAAATATATGAGAAAGTTTGAAGGAAGGGGAAAATGATGTAATTATAATATAATCTCTAAAATAAAAAAGGAAAAAAAGACTAAGATGGGAGAAAGTGGTATGCTGTAGACAAAAAGAGCAACATGAACTAAAACAAGACACAATGGAGGGAATGGAAGGAAAAGGTAGCATTGGGTAGAAATAGCTTAGCGTGGACATTTCACCATCAGGATAGAAGACTAACACATCCAGCAGACCTGGGAAGCCAAAATATTTGAAATTAATTCTGGCAACAGATATAATCACTGGAAAATTTCACACAGTGGAATAACATGTTCAGACCTGGTTTGCATGTGTTTTTAAGAAAAACATCTCCAGAATTTTGGGAGCTCTATAAGGGAGCAAAAATAGTGTTGGAGAATGAGACATTTTGGGAAAGTTGAAATATATGCAATCTTTTTTTAGCATCTCTAACAGATCAGTTTAAGAATATGAGCATGCATTATGTATAATTTGGGTTGTTTTTAAAAGGATCGTGTTTGTTATATATAGGGTTGCTAAGGCCTGAATATCTCTTGGAATAGATTTTTATTTGCCCATTAGGAAAGAGAAGGGGGTGTGGCGGGTAGCCATTGCTCAACAATATTGCCCTGTCACATTTTGTCATTTCCAGTGTGAATCTTTATGTCCGTTTTATAATTAAAAAAGGCAAAACAGGTTCTGTTTTTGTTTTAAATGGTCTGCTCTGTTACCCACAAAATTATTCTTAGGAACACAAACAAAAGTAAAAAAAATGCATCTGAGAAAATGGGATATTCCCATATGCAAGGAATATGTGCATATAAAGAATATATACTTAGAATTGATGTATATATATATATATATATATATATATATATATATACATATATACATATGTATATATACGAACATTTTTATAATATACTTATTTTGTTTTTTTGTGTGTGTTCTATCTCTCCTCCGCCTGTGTTTTGAGACAGTGTCTGGCCCTAAACCTAAGCGCACAGTTTAGTTAGATTAGATGACAAGGAGTCTGTAGGCATCTGCAGATCACTGCTCTGATGGCATTTGTATTAGTATTATACCCACACACCTTTCATTTTGGCTTTTGATATATGGGTGCTGGAAATCCAAATTCAAGCCCTTGTTTGCATGGCAGGTATGTCACAGCCTAAGCCACCACCCAAACCCATATATATTTATACTTACACTGTCTTATACTAAGTACTTACTTTTAATGAAAGCAATGCCCTTGACTAGGATTAAGAAAAGTTATTTTTCAAAGAGCCAGATTGCAAATATTTTAGGCCTTGTGACTATCAGCTCTCTTTCACATCCCCTTCACTTTGTAATGCAGAAATAGTCAGGTCCAACATATGAACAAGTGATAATAGCTGTGTCCCAATAAAACTTTATGCATTATCACGGATGATGTACTACAGTTTGCTGACCTTTTCCCACATGCCCTAAATCTGATATCAAAAGAAATTTATTTTTTATATTTGCCCTCTTTAACAGTGTTTCTCTTATCCTTTCTGTAGACAATGTGGTTTACAGATCACAAGGATATTTATCATTTCAGGGGTTGCTCGGTTAAATTTATATGCAGCTGAGTCCATGCTCAGTGAAGGTGACATGACAGTTTCTTATCTTAAGTTATGAATAAATGTGTCTATTCCTAACCTAGTTTTGTGTCCATCAGTTTATCTTGAGTGTTTGGTGAGCTTTCTGCATAGTAACTAATTGCCTCTCTTCTTCAAATTAAAGTTTCAGTCACCTGAAGTGATGAGAAAGAGAAGAAGCAAGCAGAAGATAAAGGGGAGACTAAATAGAAGAAGTCAGGGTCCAGGCTTGGCCAAACTGTGGCAAATATTGTTTAATTTCTATCCTAAACTGAAAAGCTGTAGCAACCATTTTTAATAGTAACAATACTTTTCAGATGGATTTCTTTACAGGTGGCTACTGAGTATGCTTCAGAATGCAAGTAGTTTAACTCGAAGGTCGTCATAGAAAATGAGGTGACGGCCTACATGAGTCTCCTAGGAAAGGCTTGGGGAGTAGAATGAATCTGGCTGTGCTATTGAGAAGGTCATTGATTGCCAGTCTTTCACAGTCTTTCATAGGTCCTTTTCAGAGAATACAGAATCCATGTCATAGCTATCCCACACAGGATCAAGAAAGCCAAAATATTTAGGCTGTCCATTTTCATCTCTTTTTTTCCATTTATTTATCTCTTTAAACCATGATTGAAGCCCCCATCCCATCTCTCCTCCCAGTCCCACCCTGACACTATTGCTTACTATCCCACCTCTGTTATCCTCAGAGAATGGGAAGTTCTCCATAGGTACCAGCTCCCCTTGGCACACCAAGTCACAGCAGGACTAAGTGCATCTTCTCCCAGTGAGACCAGACACGGCAGCCAAACTTGGGGAACGAGATCCAAAGACAGGCAGTAGAAACACAGTCAGACCCTGCTCTGGAGTTGCTAGGGGAACTACATGAAAACCAAGCTGCACATCTGCTACATATGTATAGGGGGCCTAGGTTCAGCCCATGCATGCTCTTTGGTTGGTGGTTCAATCTCTGTGAGTCCCCATCTCTTGAATGTTAATTTTGTTTCTGAACTTTTAACCCTTTGAATCCTCTATGTTCTTTCTACCACAGCCCACCAATGGGAATTGATACCCTTCTTAGTGTTTCAGAGAACTTGTGGGGAAATCTAAACATGTTGAAAGGAAGATGCTGATGCTATCTAAGTATGTGTCTACTGAACTCTCTCGTAGCCTTTGCCATAAGTGTGGAGCATCATAGTATATTCTTATATGCCATACACATTGAGGCAGAAGATTGGTGCTATGTTTCCTGATACATGCCCACTATTTTTCTGTCCTTCCTTACTTAGCACTATCAACAGTCTTAGATTAATATGAAAGTCTTGAGCTAATTTCCCAAAAGGCACATTCCTGGAGCACTTTTGTACCAGTTTTTGGGATCCTAGTCTTTAAACAAAGACTCTGGTCTGTGTCCACTCTGATATGGGAAATTTTAAGGGAAAAGAAATCAAACCCTCATAGCCACAGTCCACTAAAGTATACCCAACCCGCTTATCATTATGGAATATAAATTCAGGGTTTTCTAAGTGCTTAAAGTCAGCAGTTGTGACTCCCAGGTAAAATTGCTATTGAAGGAACACCTAAGGAAGATCTCTAGCTCGACTTGGCTGCAGATACCAGATCTGTGCGTAAAATGTGAGAGACAGTAGGCATCTTTTCCTTTATATGGTCTTCATTTGTGTGTCAAATTCCATCCAGCCTGATTAGCAACCTTGTGGAATGCCTGCTGGAGTTTGTCTTCCATCCTCCTGAGAGTTCAGCAATGGCAGCAGTTTATATACCTGCTTCTCTATCTTCTACACTACCCTTGTGCTCCTCGATATCTGAAATTCTTCAGGCTCTTGATAAAACCATTAGTCCATCCAATTATATCATTAAAACCTGGCCTCTTTCTTTGTTGTGCAAGGAACCTGATCAGACTTTTTTTTTCCTGCTTGGGAGTTAAAATCCGATTAAAGCTCCCCTTTAGTCCTTGACTATGCTGCTATGTTTCATTTCTATTATTTCCCATGAAAAAGACCCTACTACAGCTTTGGTATCAAACTGATGGTTGTTTCAACAGTAATTGAAGATATTTGGGGAATCACACTTAAGAAAAAATAAAATAAACTCATTATCAAATGCTAGGTATTATCAAATCATTGATTTTATTAAAGTAAGTATTGTTTTTAAGACAGGCTTGCCTATGCTTTAAATGTGCCTTTCATCGTGGCATCAGCAGAGGAACTGGTTAATTCATGGCCGAAGGCTAGCTGATTGGAAGGACTTAAAGGTTTGTTTCTTTTTCCTCTGGCAAGCAGATCCAGATCTAAGGGGATAGAAGCTGTAACTTCCTGGTCAAGCGCAACAAAAGGAAGAGCTCTCTATGAGTCAGCACTAACTGAGACAAGTCCTATGCTGCCTTGTGAATTATCAAGCTCCCACCACTGGAGATTCTGGCTCTTGACTAGCTGGCTTGGAAATAGTGGGAGAATGGCCATGAGTGAGATTTGAGAAGAGATGATA
Source organism: Mus caroli (assembly GCF_978045245.1). Lineage (NCBI taxonomy): Eukaryota > Metazoa > Chordata > Mammalia > Rodentia > Muridae > Mus > Mus caroli. The sequence continues at coordinate 89,139,748 of NW_028227261.1, read as the reverse complement.
CTTGAAGGAGTTGTCTTTTATCTGAAAGTTCAAAGCCAATCTTGCTCTTTACTATGGCCCACTTTTAAGTTCAGTTCTCCAATTTATACAATGAATTTGCTTTGAGTACTTTCCGAGATGATATATATAAAATGTCTCCCCATGTTTATTGTTCAGGTCTTGCACTGCTATTATTACTGTCATTGAGGACTTTATAAGAAGTTATGGCCTTGTGCAGAAATTCTCTCAACAGCTCTTCTGAGCACTCTGCTTGTCTTAGGCTTGAGCTAGACTCCAAACTACCAAAATCAATACAACAGGTATTTTTGGAAAAGGGGTGTCTTAAGTATTAACTAATCCAGGGAGACCTGCTGACTTTGGTCTCCTAGGTTGGTAAATTCAGGAGAAGACTTGACCTAGGTAAGGGCTGTTCTTAATTGTGCTACAAATAGCAGATCCCCATGGTTCTGTGCTATTTCTTCAGAGGTCATGAAAAGAGAGTGTGAACTTCATGGAGAAGCAAAATCCAAATATTTGGCCAGAACAATGAAAGTGAGCACAAGAAATAGCACTCTAAGAAACAGGCTTATAAAATAAGTAAAAGTAAATAAAGAGACTATAAAGAATTATAGTTTGTTTGTATTTACTAAATGTCAGGCATCACCTTGGATATTTATAAACATTATTATATTCAATCATGTATTTCCCTGTTGCCATTATTACCACTCTATAGAAGAGAAGCCAAGATTTGAATAGAATATACCATTCACTTGGGATCAAAGGGGGTACTCAGACAAGATTTTCAGGCCAATAAATTGCCTAGGACTATCAGGGGAAAATCCATATTCCTAGTTGTTGGTCTAAGTCATAAACTGTGCTTGCTCCATGAGAGGGCCATCATGAATCTTAGAAAGGAGTTCTGTGGATGCCTTGTTTCCACCATCTGTGTTGCCCCGTCTGTGACCTGGAATCACACCTGTCTACAAAACTGCTTTGAGATGAGGAACATGAAACAGGGAATGAGAACAAGGTGGCAGTTGCCATGGAGATACAGGAACCTTTGTGCAGCCCTGTTACTGGAGGTGACAGTGACAAAAGCCAGTAAAGGGGGAATACTCTCCTGTGACCCTGTACCAAAGTGGGAAAGACTCAAGTGACACCTCATCTAAAAGCCACGGCCAATGAGCTCAATCTATATAGGGACATAGATGTGGCCCAGGGTAACCAGTAATAGATTTAATATCATTTTCAGCTGTGGGATCTTAAAGGAGTCATTTAACTTCTTTTTTTTTTTAATTAACAGAGTCAATTTTGCAAGATTTCCGTAAAAGTCAAATGTGTTGAGTGACAGATATTAACCAAAACCTCCCAGATGATTAACGATATCCGACTCTCTGTTCACTTCGAATTGATTTTACTCAAAGTCTCTGTTTAGGATTTTATCCAACAGGAAGAATGGGACAGAACACAGCTATTTTTTGGCTGTGTCAAAGCAGAAATAGTTTCCTCTGCCAATTTCACTGGGGTCCAGCTTTGTGGAAAATCAAACACAGAGAATTGTATTCCAAATCCCCACAGGAAGACATGTGTATAGGGGTCACTCTTGCTCTGCCATCTGTTGGCTTCCTTTCCTGGATATTTAAAAGCTATATTTCACTAGTGAAGCAAGACCCATTGTTGTCCAACATGAAAGCAGGGAGTACAGGTTTTTTTTTTCTTCCCTTGCCTTTATTATTGGTGCATATCCAAGCCTGCTGACAAGAAAGCAGCTCTCAGTGCTAGAAGGTTGGAAGCTGAAGTGGAGCAATATCTAAGGCCTTCCAGGATATTCCATGCCCAGACTTGAAAGCAGAAACTGCTGCAAAATGAAGTCTAGCCATAGGCAAGGGATAAAAGACTTTAAGGTTGTGTGGTTGCATTCCTCTCTGCGGCCAAAACATTCTAAATATCTTGATTGGAATTTGGCTTCAGAGCAAATCTTCATTCTTCTATCCTAGCATCACCTCTGACTTTTTCGTTTTTCTCTCGGGTCGGTCATATACAACAGTGTTAGAAGTATGCAACTGGTGGGTGTTTATCAGAAGGACTCTAGAAAAAAAAATGTTTGAACACTGTGTGTGCGGGGGGCGCTGGGGGACCAGTCGATTCTCTCTTGGATACCTGCATGATGGCACCCTAGGAGTCTCTGATTCTTCACTATAAAAGGAAAGCAGCACTTTCTACCCTGAGAGGTTTTATAAGCATGGAGGCTGATAGTTAACTTATGATTCAATGAGTATGTACACTCTGAGGAGAAATAGAGGTGAATATGACTATATCATTTTATACTTATGGAAAAATCTAGGTTCACTGTATGTTCTTGTTGGGAAGACAGATGGTCAACACATGCTGATCTGCCCTGCAAATCTTCAAGGGAAAGACACTCTCAGGGAAGAAGGAATAAGTAGAAAAATCTGGAAATGGGAGTAGGATTTGGAATATTTGGAGGCTGTGAACAGAGAGTAGGGAAAAAGAAAATGCTAGGGAGTAAGGAGAGCCCCTTCAAGTTTAACTTTAGACAGTGTGGTTCTAATAGAAAATCTGAGTGAAGTAAAAGATTGTTACACCTTATTGCTCAAGAAGATAACCTTTAACTTGGGCCACAGGGAAAAAAGCTGATGTCAGTGGAAATATTTCCATTGGAAATTATATGGATAAAAAGAGGAGGAAATGCAGTCTTAGAGGAAAAAAGGATCATTGTTGACATAGAGAAAAACAGAAGGACTGTAGAGAGGACAGTACAGTTTCCATCTAACTTCTTCCAAGTAAGTTTAGGCAAGTCTTCCATTGTCAAAGTCATTACATTTATATTTCATTATCTATAAAATTAGGGAGCTTTTTTTTTTTTTCTAAAGGATACCTTTAGGACAAGTAGAGAGAAAATCTCTATGTCAGATTCTGTGGACTGAAATATTAAGCCTTCAAGGCCACGGACAAGTTGTCTTCTCTGCCTGCTAGGAAGGAAGGAGTGTGATACTGAAGTTGAAGAGCCACTTCCACAGTAAATAAGGCACGAGAGACTCCATGAGACACAAAAGCAGTGTTTATGTTTAAATCCTAGGCCTTTTTAATCTAATTGCACTTTATTTATCCATTTATGTTTATTGAATATATAATAGCTGTTATTTAAAATATTTCAGTGTTCAAAGAACTGGCACAGAATGGATTGCTATGTTTTGTAGATTCTTAAATTATAGCTGATAACAACAAAATTCTTGAAGCAGAGAATGTATTAAACCATCTTTGAGTATGGAATTTTCTTTCTACAGTGTTCAGTGATAATCGGAATTCCTTTTGGCTGTTCCTCATTCATTTGAAAATTGTATGTCCAATACCTTCTATGAAATATAATGAAGTATATGAGGAGCTGAGCTGACATCAAAGTACAGTTTCCATCTAACTTCTTCCAAGTAAGTTTAGGCAAGTCTTCCATTGTCAAAGTCATTACATTTATATTTCATTATCTATAAAATTAGGGAGCTTTTTTTTTTTTCTAAAGGATACCAAAGCTTGCCTGCTCTAATAGTAAGTAATTATTTTTTTTATTCTGTAATGCTGTGAACGTTACAGACAGAAGAAAGGTGTTTCCTTACTTCACAGAACTTAAATTTTGCTTACAAAGGAAAGGCATATGTATATGTCTGCAGACATCTTTTAAAGCTATGATTATATATTCCTAATTATAGTTTATCTTGCTCGTATCAAAATGAAGTTAACAATAATGTTATCTGATTGTTCTTTGAGAAATATAGCAACATGAAAATAATTGTTACAAGGTCAAGATCTAACTGTGCTTAATTTGCTGTTACTACTATGACATGTATGCTTGAAGTTTAGACCCTCAACAACTTAACCTATTCTTTAGAATAAAATGCATTGTATTTTATAAATACTGGTAATTGCTTCAGTAAAGATAAATCAAAAGCCAATATTTTCTTAACCCCTTTTCACTCCATGTGAGGCATTCCTTTCACTTATTTTGCCCATTATTTGCAGTTTAGAATTCATTTTGCTCTGAGTAATGATTTTACTTTGATTAAAAAGCTGTAGTTATAGACAATAAGCAACTTATGTTAGTGGAAGGACATCATTTTTGTTACTCCATCTCTGGCTATTTTTGCTAGTCTTCCTTTACTAATTTGGTGGAAACCTTACATCCCTAATCTTGAAGATCAAATAGGGATGATCTTGTCTCCAAGTTAGAATTCTAGTATTACAAACCAGAATAGGATAGAATTTACTGTTTCTACTGCCTCATCTCTACAGTATATATTAGTCCCCATTCTTGTTTTAGTGGTTAGGATATGAGAGATTGGAATGAGAATAAAGAATACTAAAGTAATAACTCTCCATAGTCAATATTTGAAATTATTATGTAGCATTTGCTCCTTAACAGCAATTTATAAACACCTTATTTGCTACTTTTATAGTTCTTTTTTATAGTAGTTTTATATTAGTACTCATAGTTTTCTGTAAAATATGATTTTTACAAGATTGTAGTATTAGAATATTATACAGAAGAGAATATTGTTAAAAGCCCCAAATGTTGTTGCTGCAATTTAAGGGTTATAGATTCTTGTTTGGCCTTCTATTTAGAATTTTAGTTTCCTGAATTGTGAATAGAAGCATATTTTCCATATTAATATTCGAGTTCTATTGTGAAGAGCAAGCCAAATAACATCTGCTTGTGAATATGACTTTTCTGCAAGCAGTGCATGCATAGAGAATTATCACTCCAGGATTGATTATTATATAGAAAATGGGGATTTAAGTATTGTGCTTAAAAAAAAAAGCTCAAACTTTAGTGTAACTAGAAAAAGAAAAAATGGAAACATGGCTTAGCAGTAAAAACAAATGTGTGCATTGTTTTGCTCTACAGAATTCTTCTCTGTTGTTATATGTTTTGAATGGAATTTGATGGCTATTCAGAGGTAATGTGGATGAATTTTGATTCATGATGGTGATGTGAAAAGGAGAAAGGTACGAAACAATAAGTAAATCAAGACTGTACAGATCTGATCCAGATAAACCAAATCCTATGTCCAGCACCTTCCAAAGCATATCTGGTTAAAAACACATTGCTCGTTGTCAAGGCCATGTGAGCCCCCACCCCCACTCTGTGATTAGTATCTGCCAGTATCAATCTCTGAGTCCCAAAAGTGGGGAAGAATTTTTTGGATGTCAGTTCTTGTATGCAAGCATTTGCCTGTAACGCAGAATTAGCCAGAGACAGAGCTCAGTAAGCATACCCCAGCCAGGGCAAGATTCTACATTCCTACCTTGACAAAGATGCTGGTATTTTGCAAAGTATGCAGTATATCCCCTTGAATATTAGATCTCCGTGTAACTTTGATGTTTTGTAAAACGATGCATAAAAATTTTGGAAGGGATTGAAGTGTATCTGAGGTGTGACTGAGCAACTTAATGTGTTGTTCTTTACAGATGAATACTCTCTTAGAGACCTGATGCACAATGCATCTGAAAGGGAACTGGTGAAACAGGTCAGTGAAGAGCTAATGACATCCACCGAGTCCCTGCTCACATCAGCTTTAGAAATCAATGCTTCATTGCTCTGAGTTTACCCATCCTTTCAGCATCTCATCTGACTGCTTCAGGTGCCCCAGAAGCAGAAGGATCTGTACTTAATGTAAAAATGCTAGTGATAATTAGATGAATACCTTCTATGTCAGCCTGATATTTGGCAAAGGTTTTGTCCCACATTAACTGTTTAAAGTTAAGATCAGGGCAGTCACCACAGAATGGTGAGCTGAAAAGCACAGACATCTAACTGCTCATGGTCTTTCTTTAAACATTAGCATATGCTAATTATACAAGGTAATGAGGTTCATTGTTAGATTTCATACATATGTGTAATATAATTAGAGCACATTCACCCTACTCATTACCCTGTCTTGTGCTCCTGCTTCAAGTCCTGTATAAATTATTACACCCTTAACAAGGCAGGAGGAATGGATGCAGACTTAGCTAGGTGTGACTGTGAGGCTACTATAAAGTCCTAACCCACTTACTTTCCACAGTCAAAGATCTTCTATGTTGATGCATTTCAAACTCTCTCTGCTGAAATATTTTTTTTCAAATCTCAGACATACTTTTGTCAGCAAATTCAATTAAAGTGACATAGAAAGTGAAATTAAAATAGACATACAAAATACAAGGACACATACTGTGTTGACAGAAATAATATTACATTGTCAAATTGATACAAAACTTTCCCATGCCTTTTTCTTATGGCTCCTAGGGTTGTTTTCCCAAGTTTGAGATACAAGTGGCTTATGTATCAGTGCCAGTCTGTGCCTCCAGTGTTCACTATAAATTAGGTTCTAGTGAACATTTGAGATAGAGAAGAGATACAGACCATCAACAGACTCTAAGATTGAACTGTATACTATGATAGTGGATTCAACTTTGGGAATGTAATCATCATTCAGGAAGGGATTATTGTATGTTTGATGAACTAGGTGATTCCAAAACTTAGAATGGAGACTAGTGATTGGTAAATTCAAACAATATTTTCATAGGAATGTGTGACTTCTCTAAGGATAAGAAGGATAGAGAAGAAAGAGAAAAGTAAAAGTTCAACAAGCAGATCAGACACCGTACACCTACACGGGCACGTAAATGTGGAAAAACCAATGCTAAACAATTCAGCCAAAACTACTAATCAAAAGGTTTAATTTATGTTTGTAATGTATTGCTGTAACACATTAGGCAAAGAGTAAGCCGTTTGTCCTATGAAGGCTCTATGCCCCAGTGTGGTGGAATGCCAGGGCCAGGAAGTGGGAGTGGGTGGGTGGTGAGAAGAAGGAAGGGGGAGAGGATAGGGGGAGGGTGTTTTTTGGAGGGGAAACCAGGAAAGGGGATAATATTTGAAATGTAAACAAAGAAAATATCCAATAAAAACGGTTAAAAAAGTAAAAATCTCAGAAATATTTATAAAAAGAATGCATAGGCTGATCACAGAGAGTACATGAATCTATTGCAGAAGTTAGAAAACAGACAAAAATGAGAAAACAAATCATAGACATAAAATTAGAAATTTTGTAAAATTGTATAATTAATCATATAAATGTAACAGGAAGACTGAGTTGCTTAACAATAAAGACAAATGACTATTTGGAATATAATGCATAAAGGAAATTCAACCAAAAGTCTCCAGAGAAGCCAGCAACTAAGAAAAAAAATGGAGAGAGATACAAAAGGCAGATTGAAAAGCTCCAGGTTGGCTTCTCCAATGAAGGGGTCCAGGTTGATTTCCTGGAGGGAAAGGAAGGAAAAAAAATCAATAGGTTCTTTCTGAATTGTTATAGAACTGAAGGCACAAAATCCAGTTCATTAAAAGTTTGCACAGGAGAATTTATGGTAACAGACCCATGGCAAATTACTGAATAGAAAAGTAAAACAAGTGCAAACACTAGGCTTAAAAATATCCAGCAAATTGGAAAATGATGAAAATGTTACATTTAATTTCAAAATACAAAAGGAATAATTTTTTAAATACCCAGAGGTAAAAGACAGAAGGAAATGGAGTAAGGGAATTCAGACTGACAAGAGACGATGCCTATCTCTTGCTAGTCATTCTACTAAACAACCAAATTTTGAGTATTTCATGTATTGAGGGAAAGCATTTTATACCCAGTTAAACTATATATAAACTTTGTAACTTGGCTAAGATATAAAAATAAATGTAGTTTTAAGAGAACTCAATATATTTAGGCTCTTCCTAAAAATACAATAAGGATATGAGAAATAATTGCAAACGACAAAAATAATTAATTTCAGTGAACAGATTAAATTATCAGTAACTTCATTTGGTACGTAACGTTAATAGTTTGCTGATAAAACATTGAAAAATGATTGCTTTACAATAAATTACATAATGATAAATGAACTGTAAACAAGATGTGTTATTTTTTTCCATCAAGGTGTTAAATGACAAAAAAAAAAAAAAAAGTAAAGAGTCCATGTGTCTTAAATTCAAATTTCTCAAGGATCAGATACATTACTTAAAATTAAAGTATCTACACAAGGTTATGTTCTATTTCCAGAAGTTGTAATTTTGCTGCATCAATTTGAGTTAGCCAGCCACATAAGAATGAGTACCTAAGCTCTCACTAGTCAGAGTGAGGCACAGGAGGGTTAGAAATATAACTAGGTCCACTCAAGGTTCTGTGTCCTTGCCTGCCTGATTTGGCATGACTATGCCCCCTCTGCACAACTGAAACTTTTTGCCTTTTTGAAATCTTTTGGACTGTGTGGCAATTTGCTTGGGACCTCAGACTCATTCCTAACAACAGGACTGGTGTGATAAGTCATGCTTACCGTATTTGTTATTCATAAGAAGATAATTTTAGAATTTGAATACTTACCAGTTAAAATTATTATAATTTTGCATGTAGATGAGTTGAAGAATGTCTGGAAAAGCTGACATATGATTTAGCCTTCTTAAAGTTTCAATAAATATAATATATGAAAAATTCCTAAACAAGAAGTTTGAAAGAGAGAAGTAATTCTAAATTTATTTATAATCCCAATTAATACCAGTGAATTTCATTATAAAACATGTTTTTCAGACTAGGTTCTGAAAATTCAGTTTTAATGTTTCTTAAACTTTTTGAGATATCATAACAAAATTGAAAGTTAAAACAAGAAAAATGATGTTTAGTTTAATGAAAATTAATGAGACAATAATTCATTTCAGAAAATAAAGCTCAAGTAAACAACATTACTGTGGATAAGAAATATATTGCTTGAGTGGAGGAAAAGTGCCCAGCCAAACAAAAAATTAAAAAAATTAATGCTTACAGCAACATATCCTCCAAATATTAAAATTAAATATACATAATTATTTAGAAAATTTATAAAAACTGTTTAACTCATGGGATATTTAAAATGTTTTATTAATATTTATTAAATAATTCAGTAGAAATATATAGCAAACAAAATTAATAAAATTTAATATAATTATATACTCTGACATATAAATATGCTTTATTAACAATGATATTTAACATTATAGGATTTTCTAAAGTGTATAAAGCATACACATTTATCAAATAGGTGCATATACATTTATAATGTGGTCCTAATTAAATAATAAAATATTTTGAGAATTGACAATGGAAAGATATCACTCTTTTGCTTTGTAGTGGATTCTTAAATAGATAATAAGAGTGGCATTCTCTTATTTTCTTTTCAGTAATTACAATAAATCAAATCAAGACATACTCTTTTGTCATTTTCTCATTGAGTGAAGACTGGAGTCATAGGGGAGAAGGACCATGATAAATACTGATGCCTGGGTCTTCACCCAGTGGATTCTGAGCTAATTGGCCTCCAGGGTGTTAAGCCAGTTTGAAAGCTCTCCAGGTTGATTCTAATGTGTAGTTTAACTTGAGTACCACGAATAGTGAGGCTCTTCCAGTATTTCTACCTGTAAGTATTAGAGCTTTTAAAGATGTGGATTTCAACTACAAATGATTTTGCTTCTGTTCAAGCATTATCAGTAAGATTCAGTCTTTATTGAAAACAAGTGGCTTGTGATGCAATCATTCCGGCAACTTTTAAGGTGGTTTCAGTTATTGAGACTGAAGTCTGCCATCTGTGCCTTATTTCTTTAGTTTAAAATCAAGTGTATATTTTAATTGACTCTTAGACAAAAGAACCTGACTGAGGTGCTGTGGTCTCCATGTGTGCAGGGTTTTGGGCCAATCATTTAGCTCACCTCACATGGGAAGATAAGAGTAGCCAGTATGTGGAAGCGTCTGTCTTTTCTCTAATCATAAGGCAGATGTGACCAGGGATGAAGATCTCCCTGAAGATGAGCAAATTCCAATGCTATTCAAATGTTCTGGAATCAGCCAAAAGCAGAAATTAATGAGTATGACTTTCAGCAATACAATTATATATTCTTGGACAAACTTCAAATAATAGAACATAATGTAGGGATATATGGTCTTTGAAATTAGAAAGATCAGGAACAAGTCCTAGCTTGGTTAATTATTAGCTATGTGACCATCGACTCATTACTAACTTGCAAAACTTGTGGCGTTTGAATGAAATGGTGTTGATTAGTTACTTAGCCTATAATCTGACACATTTCACAAGTATGTAAGTTGGGAACAAAATTAAAAAAAGGGGGAAGGGGAGCCCAGGGAGCCCTGGGGAAGAACTGATGGAAAAATATGCCCACACCCCGCCAGAGTTTCCCTATTCTCTGGTCAGTCCGGTGTGGGAAGGATGCTCCACTCAACCCTGGGTGGGCATTCCTCTATCCCACTCTTTAGGGAGTGGTCAAGGGGCAGCCCTGACTGAGGACCCCCACTCCCCGGAGCTACTTTGCTAAAGCCACCAGGGTTGTGGGAGAGAGGGAAGAGGGAAGAAGTTCCCAACACTGACCAGAGTGCACAGCGGAACTTGAAGGAGCAGAGCAGAGACTTTATGGTTTTAGAGCTTTATTATAGAAATGCAGGGCAAGGAGAGAAGGTAGAAAGGAGGAAGAGAGAGAGAGAGAGAGAGAGAGAGAGAGAGAGAGAGAGAGAGAGAGAGAGAGAGAGAGAGAGAGAGAGAGAGAGAGAGAGAGAGAGAGAGAAAAGAGAGAAGAGAAAGGAGAGGAAAGAAGAAGACAAAGAGAAAGGGAAGAGAAGAGAGAAATGAGAGAAGAGAGAGGTGCGAGGACAAAGGAATAAGAGAGAGAGGTGCGGGCTGAGCACCCCTTTTTATGGTCTTCACTGTTGCTAGCTAACTGGGGAGGAGTTTAGCCTGAAGGTCAGAAGCTTGGGCCATTGCTTAGGTGACTACTGACCATGCTTCTCTTGTGGGGGCTGTGGGAGATTGTACCTTAGGCAGGCGCTGGAGTTCCAGGAGCACGAGGGAACGCCTACCGTGCCATGTAGGTGAATTATGACCATCAGGGTTCAGACCTCAGCTCGACTGGAGACCAGCCTGCAATTCCTCACATATGTAGGTTATTGACAAGTACTAATTTCATAATAAGATGATATCTGTTATTATTACTATTGTTATTAATCAGTGATTTTCCAAAGAAACATACCAAATGGGTCACACTAGTTTGCAACTTCAAAAAAGGGATAAATCTTTCTTTTGTTGAGAGTTCAAAATCATTCTTGGAGCAACAAGAGATATTTAAGAAAGTAAGGCACATAAAAAATATTAAATGCAACCGGGAGTGGTGGTGCACACCTTTAATCCCAGCACTTGGGAGGCAGAGGCAGGTGGATTTCTGAATTCGAGGCCAGCCTGGTCTACATAGTGAGCTCCAGGACAGCCAGGGCTACACAGAGAAACCCTGTCTTGAAAACAAAACAAAACATTAAATGCAGAGGCAAATAGAGACTTTCAACACAAAAATCTGTCAACAACACCCATTTCCATGATTTTATGGCCAGTAAGTCTCCATTTAGAAAGTGGTCACTCTACCTGAGTATGAAACTTGACAGTAATGTTTGATAAAACGTCACTATCCATATCGTTACCACAGCAAAGAAAAGGAAAAGGCATTGAAGTATATAGTGCTCTAAGTGAAGGAAAGCAGAAAGCTATACACTCTGTCATCAGCTCCCTGGAAGTTCCATTTTCTTCCAATAGTATATGGATAGATACTGACAAATTGTTCCCACTGTTTCTGCTGAACTATAACCTAGACAATTAGATGTCATGATTTATGAACCGTAATGTAGGCCTACCCTGTCATTCTATTGTGAACATCTCTTTGTAATAGTTTACATATAATTTCTCCCCTTCTATCTATTGATTTAGCTTTTCTCTTTTTACCTTTGTGCACATAGAATTCTGTTGACCTTGGCTAGGCATGAGCCTTGGTCTTTCCAGCCCTTGTCATACTTTCTTGTTATAAAATAAATATTTGTCAGTGACCTACTGTGAACATTGTACATATATATGTAAATATAATTTGAGTAATAAGATGACATCCCTCATCCCAAGAGCACAGAATGTTGACAAATAAATATAAGAAAAGTATAAGAATGTTGAAAGCAGGTTATAGCAAATTTCAGAAAATATAAAACCAGACTCAATTGTAAGGCACAGAAGTCTTCCTGAGACCAGGTAAGTTTTGCTATGAACTGTGAGAACCCCAGAAGTTGATTCAGTGACATATGAGGAAAAACAAGGTTCTCAGTAGTAAGATAGATTTTGTGAGGTTCAGAGAAAAATTACAAAATGGATTTTATACGAGAGAACCTTTTATTGTATAAATTTGATACAAAAATAAGATTGAATCATTCTAAAGAGAATGAAACACTGTTAGGGCTAATAGCTACTAGAGCCTTCAACATAGGATCTTCACACATGTCAAAACAATTGTTTAAGAAACACAGTACAAAATGTATTAAAATGTATCTCATGAATAATCATTACCTTAATTACTTATAAAGTTATTTTTATTTACTCTATTTTGACCATAATTAAAATAATCCTACTTGTGTTTACTTTTAAGACAATATCTAAATGCCAAATGAAAACTGTATTAGTGGATTGCATTTATAGCATACCTGAGTTTTCTATTGATTTTTGTTAGAAGGTTTGCAACAAGAAAGAATATATGCTTAGATTTAACAACATAATTCAGAGATGGCTATTTATTTAATATATTTGCCAGTTGATGGAAAGAAAGAAAAACTAAACAATTTCAATCAGAAGTAGGAATAAACAAAAATTCTATCATGAGAAAACAAAGATAAAAAGAAAAATTTCAACCATCACTTATTATCCTTTTATAGAAGGTAAGAGGCAGTACTATGGATACAAATGTTAGTAATGAGTATATAAAATGGTCAATGTTGCATATAGAGTGGCTATATCCTTAGAACTTATGAATCCAAAGTAAAAAACAGCTAGCTATATGATATGAGAGAATTTGATGCTCAGTGAGGAAGAACCCATGTTGCTCTTCCAGGGAACTGAAATTTGATTTCTAGTACTCATGTTTACTGTTGTCACTCCAGTTCAAGGGTATCTGTTACCTCTTCTGGACTCTATAGATACCTACAAGTGCTTGGTACATTCAGACCTTCAAAAATACACATAAATAAAATATTTTAAAATAAATCAGAGTATTGAAAAAGGATAGGAACAATATTAATATCTGGAAATCTATAGGTTTCATAACATAGCAAGCATTTATGAATTGTAATAAAAGAAATTATTGCATTTATAATAGCAACAAATAAATTCTGTGTATTTTTACTGTAATGAGAATCTTTTTTTCCTTTACAAACACAGAAATACTCTAAGAATGTATTCTCATGTTAATCCCAGGTGTGGGATATGGGCTGCTTCAGACCATCCACGGCAGATGACTTTGAGTTCCTTTGCCATATCAGGATGGTTATTTTACATGCTGAAGATAGATTTTTGTGAGTGTTTGTTAGTTTGAATTCTGTGGACTTATCAGAGGATTTGTAAATTCTAGAGTCCCATTAGAGGCTGTTGGTTGACCAGCTGGTGGGTGGGTGCAATTTGTTGGAATTTGTCAAGTAGTCATGTAACAAGAGATGAGAAGAATAAATTAAACATACTGCTAGTGAAAATCAAACTTACCCCAAGGATCTTGATGGCCTTAATGATCAGGAACTAATCTAACTATATTGTTGCCTCCTTTCTTCTCTATTCATCTATTGTCTCCTACCTAGTGTTAGGAGGGTAAAAAACAGTGGTGGTGAAGGGCAGAAGAAAAAAATAGAACAAGCAAAGTAGCCAAAGTATGGCTATTTTATATGATTATAAAATGAAATTCTTTAAAAGCTGGAAGAAGAAGATAATGTTATTGAATACAAAACTCAATATTTTAGATTTAAGTTAACTTTCTATCTTGAGAAAATTATAGCTGAGTTAGTGAAAAAAGAATATGTAGAAATCACATGTATTTTAACATTATTTTTCTAAATGATAGTGTACTGAAAACTTTAATCACATATCTTTTAAAATGGAATCATTCACTCAATAATTGGGACATATTATGAAGAATTTTAGTAGGTTATTTTTTATTGCTAAGCTTTATTCCCCATGTTTTCTTTAATATGATGATCTGAAGTCCACTGGATTAATGTTAAAGAGGAAGGATATTGACAATGTGATTATGTCATGAAGGATTCCCCCTTAATAATTGATTAGTGCCCCTACATAAGAGATTTTAAGAAGCTTGTTTGTTCTTTCTGTCATGGAAGTATGCATGGGCATTTTTATCTATGGAAAAATGCATTTGGTCTTGCACTTCAAAGCTATTAGGGTAATAGGCAAACCATTTATATTATTTATACTTTTCATAGTCCAAGGCATTTCGTTATAGAAGTCCAAAAGGACAACAAACATCATCCCATGATCGGAGCTGAGATGGAAGGAAGGGCCATCCAGAGACTGTCCCACCCTGGGATTCATCCCATAAACAACCACCAAACCCAGACACTATCGCATATTCTAAAAAGATTTTGCTGACAAGACCCTGATATAGCTATCTCTTGTGAGTCTATGCCAGTGCCTGGCAAATACAGAAATGGATGCTCACCATAATCTATTGGATGCAACACAGGGCCCCCAATGGAGGAGCTAGAGAAAGTACCCAAGGAGCTAAAGGGGTCTGCAACCCTATAGAAGGAACAACAATATGAACTAACCAGTACCCCCCCAGAGCTTGTGTCTTTAGTTGCATATGTAGCAGAGGATGGTCTAGTTGGCCATCATTGGGAGAGGCCCTTGGTCTTGTGAAGTTTATATGCCCCAGTACAGGGGAATGCCAGGGCCAGGAAGCAGGAGTGGGTGGGTTGGGGAGCAGGGCAGTGGGAGGGTATAGTGGACTTTCAGAGAGGAAACTAGGAAAGGGGATAGCATTTGAAATGTAAATGAAGAAAATGTCTAATAATTTTCAGTTTTGAGTTTAGTCTGCCATGGATATTTTGTTACCATGATTTTAAATATCTCACATAAAATATCCAAGATCATACTACCTGTGTTGTTTTGTTACTGCATATATAGACTTTTAATTCAGTCTTTGGAAATATTAAACATTTCATACAGTGTTATTGTGTTAGTTACCTTTCTATTGCTGTGGTTAAACAGCATGATTATAAGGCAACTTATAGAAGAGAGCATTTAATTGGATGTATGGCCACAGAGGATTAGCCCATGGTGCTAAAAGAAGGCATGGATCAAGAACATCTGAGGGCTCACAGCTTAAGCAAAACATAAGGAGTCAGAGAGGGCACAGTGGAAATGGCAGGGGCTTTTAAATCCTCAAAGCCTATGTCCAGTGACATACCTTCTTCAATATAGTCACACCTCCTAATGCTTCCCAAACAGTTCGGCCAACTGGAGACCAAGTATTCAAAGAAATGAACACATGAGCACCTTTATCATTCAAATTTCCACAGTTTTCTTGAACATACATAGCGTTGGACTCTCCCCATCCTACTTTGCTGAGGTCTGTCTATCTCATTTCCTTCCCAATTTTATGACTACCCCTTCCATTACTGTATTTCAAAGATACTGCCAAAATGTTACAAACATAACTGTTCCTCTTTATATTCCCAGTAGTAACGTATGCAGTGATCCAAATTCTTTACATCTTCATTAGCATTTATGTTGTCTGTCATCTTTACTATAGCTGTTCTAGTGGACATGTGAAGATATAAACTGTGGTTTTAATTTTCTCTTCTCTGATGCACAATAGTGCACAATTCTGCATATGTTTTATACATCATTTATATCCCTCTTTACTTTATAAAAAGTTGTTCATGTATTTCCCTACTTTCTTCTTTTAAATTATTTTATTTAATTACATTTCAAGTGTTGGTCCCTTCCTGGTATCCCCTCTGCAAATCCTCCAACTCACTCCCTTTCCCCTCAAATAGGGTGCTCTCCCACCTACCCTACCAGCATACCCCTTTGCTGGGGCATCAAGCCTCCACAAGACTAAGCATCTCTCCTTCCACTGATGCCAGATAAGGGCCATCCTCTGCTACACATATACCTGGAACCATATACCCATCCATGCATATTCTTTGTAAGTGAATTAGTACCTGGGAGCTTTGTGGGGTCTGGTTAGTGGCGTTGTAGTCACCTTTAGCTCCTTCAGTCCTTCCCCTCTCTCATCCATTGAGGTCTCGAGGCTCTGTCCAATTGTAGGTTGTTGTGAGTATCTGGATCTTAGTCAGGTGCTGGCATATCCTCTAAGAGGATAGTTATACCAGGCTCCTGTCTGCAAGCACATCTTGGAATCATCAAAATGTCTGGGTTTGGTGTCTGCAGATGGGATGGATCCCAAGGTAGGGCAGTCTATAGATGGCCTTTCCTTCAGTCTCTGCTCCATTTATTTTTGTCCCTGCATTTCCTTTAGACAGGAGCAATTCTGGGTTAAGAATTTTGAGATGGATGGGTGAATCTACCCATCCAGTGGGGACCATGTTTATCTACGAGAGATGGTCTCTTAAGGCTCTATTTCCCCTCTATTGGGTATTTCAGCTAATGTCCTCCCAATTGGATCCTGGGAACCTCTCACATCCCTGACATCTGGGACTTTCTAATGGTTTTCCCTTGTTCTACCCACCCCCACTGCTACTTATTTTTATTCATCCTCATGGCCATCTGGGCTTCTCTTCTGTCTCTTGCAATAACTTTTTCTTCACACACACATCCTTTTTCCCTCTCCCTCCCATCTCTCACCAAGGTCCCTCCTTCCCTCTACCTCACAAGATTATTTTGCTCTTCATTCTAAGTGAGATTGAAGCATTCACACTTTGGCCTTCCTTCTTGTTAAGTTTTGTATGGTCTGTGAGTTGGACTGTGAGTATTCAGATTTGGGACTAATATCCACTTATCAGTGAGTATATATCATGTATGTTCTTTTGAGTCTGGGTTACCTCACATAGGATATTATTTTCTACTTCCATCCATTTGCCTAAAAATTCATGAAAACATTGTTTTTAAAAGCTTAGTAGTAATATATTATTTTAAAATATCATACAATTAATATATTTGGAGTTATTTGAAATTTTTATTGAGAAAAACATATGTATTTTCAGTATTGCTGTAGACAAACATCTACATAAGACTGTTCAATTGATTGTTGTTTTATATCAAACAACTTTTTTTCCAAATTTTTTTAATTAGGTATTTTCTTCATTTACATTTCAAATGCTATGCCAAAAGTCCCCCATACCTCCCCCCTCACCCCCCTACCCACTTACTCCCACTTCTTGGCCCTGACATTCCCCTGTACTAAGGCATATAAAGTTTGCAAGACCAAGGGGTCTCTCTTCCTAATGATGGCCGATTAGGCCATCTTCTGCTACATATGCTACTAGTGTTTTTAATGAATGTAAATAAAGTCTTTTGTTTGTAAAAAAAAAAAAAAAAAAAAGCTTAGTGGTATTACATTATGTAAATATAGCACATTTTCTATATCCATTCTTCCATTGAGGGAGATCTATGTTGTTTCCAGAATCTTGCTATTATAAATAATGCTGCTATGAAAATAGTGGAGCATGGGTCCATGTTATGTGTTGGAGAAATGTTTCTGTATATGCCGAGAAGTTGTATAGCTGGATGTCCAGGTAGAACTATTTCTATTTTTCTGACGCACCACCAGAATGATTTCCAAAGTGCTTTTACCAGCTTGCAGTACCACAAACAATGGAGAAGTTATCCTTCTTCTCCACATACTTGTCAACATCTGCTGTCACCCAAGGATTTGATATTACTTGATTAGTGTAAGGTGGCATCTCAGAGTCATTTTGATTTGAATTTCCCTGATGACTAAGGATGTTGAACATTTCTTTAGGTGCTACTCAGTCATTGGAGATTCCTCTGTACTCTATATTTTAATTGGTTTATTTGGTTTTGTGGAGTCTAACTTCTTGAGTTCTTCGTATATTTTGGATATTAGCCCTCTTTTGGATATAGGATTAGTGAAGATTTTTTTTCCCAATATGTAAGTTGCTGTTTTGTCCTATTGACAGTGCCCTTTGCCTTGTAGAACCTTTCAGTTTCAGGAGGTCCCATTTGTCAGTTGATATTAGAGTGTGCGTCATTGATGTTCTGTTCAAGAAAATTTCCCTAGTTCCTAATGTGTTCAAGGCTCTTTCTCGCTTTCTTTTCTATTAGATTCAGCCTATCTGGCTTTATGTGGAGGTCCTTAATCCACTTGGACCTGAGATTTGTACAAGGAGATTAGAATAGATCAATTTGCATTCTTTTATATGCCAACCACCAGTTGAACCAGCACCATTTGTTGAAAATGCTGTCTTTTTTCCACTGGATGGCTTTGGCTTCTCTATCAAAGATCAAGTGACTTTAGGTATGTGGATTTATTTCTGGGTCTTCAGTTCTATTCCATTGACCTACCTGTCTTCCTCTGTGCCTATTCCATGTTTGTTTGTTTGTTTTTTGTTTGTTTGTTTGTTTGGGTTTTTTGTTTGTTTGTTTGTTTTTTTATCACTATTGCTTTGCAGGACAGCAGGAATGGTGATTCTCCCAGAAGTTCTTTTATTGTTGAGAATAATTCTCACTATCCTGTTTTTTGTTTTTTTGTTTTTTGTTTTTTGTTTTTTTTTTATATAATGATGAAGTTGAGTATTGCTCCTTCTATCTCGGTGAATAATTGAGCTGGAACTGTGATGTGGATTGCATTGAATCTGTAGATTGTGTTCATCAAGATGGCCATTTTTACTATATTAATCCTGCTGAGCCATGAACATGGGCAATCATTCCATCTCCTGAGGTCTTCTTGGATTTCTTTCTTCAGAGACTTCAATTTCTTATCATACACATCTTTCACACACATGCTTGGTTAGAGTTACATCAAGAAATTTTTTGTTATTTGTTACTATTATGAAGGATCTTGTTTCCCTAATTTCTTCCTCAACCCACTTATCCTTTGTGTAGAGGAAGGCTACTGATTTGTTTGAGTTAATTTATCCAGCCACTTTGCTCAAGTTATTTATTAGGTGTAGGAGTTCTCTGGTAGAACTCTCTTAGAGTTACTCATGTATACTAATATATCACCTGAAAATAGTGATGCCTTAACATCTTCCTTTCTGATTTTTATCCCTTTGACCTCCTTTTGTTGTTTAATTGCTCTAACTAGAAGTTCAAGTAGTATATTGAGTAGATAGGGAGAAGGTGGGCAGCCTTGTTTTGTTCCTGATTTTGGTTGGATTGCTTCAAGTTTTTCTCCATTTAATTTGATGTTGGCTGTTGGTTTTCTGTATATTGCTTTCATTATGTTTAGGTATGTGCCTTGAATTCCTGATCTTTCCATGGCTTTTACATGTCAAAGACTTTTTCAGCATCTAATGAGATGATGATGTGATTTTCTTTGTGTTTGGTTATATAGTGGATTACATTGATGGAGTTTTGTATATTGAACCATTGCTGCATCCCTGGGATGGGACCCACATGATTGTGCTGAATGACTGTTTTGATGTGCTCTTGGATTCAGTTGGTAGAAATTTTCTTGAGTATTTCTGCATCTATATTCATAAGCAAAATTGCTCTTAAATTCTCTTTCTTTCTTAGGTCTTTGTGTGGGGAGGGTTTCAGAGTAATTTTGGCTTCATAGAATGAATTAAGTATTATTCCTTCTGTTTGTATTTTGTGGAATTAGTATCAGGTCTTCTTTGAAGGTTTGATAGATTTCTGCCCTAAAACCAGATGGCCCTGGGCTTTTTTTTTTTTCTTTTCCTTTTTCTGTTCATTTTATTAGATATTTTCTTCATTTACATTTCAAATGCTATCCCAAAAGTACCCTATACCCTCCCCTGCCCTACTCCCCAACCCACCCACTCCCAATTCCTGGCCCTGGCATTCCCCTGTACTGGGGCATATAATCTTCACAAGACCAAGTGCCTCTCCGACCATTGATGGCCTATTAGGCCATCCTCTGCTACATATCCAAATAGAGACACAAGCTCTGGGGGATACTGGTTAGTTCACATTGTTCCACCTGTATGGTTGCAGATCCCTTTAGCTCATTGGGTACTTTCTCTAGCTCTTACATTGGGGGCCCTGTGTTACATCCAATAGATGACAATGAGCATCTACTTCTGTATTTGCCAGGCACTGGCATAAACTCACAAGATACAACCACATCAGTGTCCTGTCAGCAAAATCTTGCTGGCATATACAATAGTGTCTGGGTTTGGTGGTTGTTTATGGGATGGATCCCAGGGTGGGGCAGTCTCTGGATGGTTCTTCCTTCCATCTCAGCTCTGAACTTTGTCTCTGTAACTCCTTCCATGGGTATTTTGTTTCCCATTATAAGAAGGAACACAGTATCCCCACTTTGGTCTTCCTTCTTTTGAGTTTCATGTGTTTTGCAAATTGTATCTTGGATATTCTAAATTTCTGGGTTAATATCCACTTATTAGTGAATGCATATCATGTGTGTTCTTTTGTGACTGGGTTACCTCACTCAGGATGATATCCTCCAGATCCATCCATTTGCCTATGAATTTCACAAATTCATTGTTTTTAATACCCAAGGTACTCCATTGTGTAAATGCACCACATTTTCTGTATCCATTCCTCTGTTGAGGAACATCTGGGTTCTTTCCAACTTCTGGCTATTATAAATAGGGCTGCTATGAATATAGTGGAGCATGTGTCCTTATTACAAGTTGGAACATCTTCTGGGTATATGCTCAGGAGTGGTATTGTTGGATCTTCCAGTAGTACTATATCCAATTTTCTGAGGAACCACCAAACGGATTTCCAGAGAGGTTGTAGCAGCTTGCAATCCCACCAGGAATGGAGGAGTGTTCCTCTTTCTTCACATCCTTGCCAGCATCTACTGTCACCTGAACTTTTGATCTTAGCCATTCTGACCTGTGTGAGGTATAATCTCAGGGTTGTATTGATTTGCATTTCTTTGATGATTAAGGATGTTGAACATTTTTTCAGGTGATTCTAAGCCATTCGTTATTCCTCAGTTGAGAATTCTTTGTTTAGCTCTGTACCCCATTTTTAAAAGGGTTATTTAATTTTCTTGAGTCCAGCTTCTTGAGTTCTTTGTATATATGGGATATTAGTCCCCTATCTGATTTAGGATTGGCAAAGATCCTCTCCCAATCTGTTGGTGGCCTTTTTGTCTTATGATAGTGTCTTTTGCCTTACAGAAGCTTTGCAATTTTTTGAGGCTCCGTTTGTTGATTGTCAGTTTTACAGAACAAACCATTGGCGTTTTGTTCATGAATTTTTCCCTGTGCTTATATCTTCGAGGCTTTCCCCCATTTTCTCCTCTATAAGTTTTACTACCTATGGTTTTATGTAGAGTTCCTTGATCCACTTAGACTTGAGCTTTGTTCAAGGAGATAAGAATGGATCAATTCTAATTCTTGAATAGTTTTCTGTTTTTTTATTTGTTTGTTTGTTTGCTTGCTTGCTTGTTTTTTTCACAATTGCTTGGAAATACAGCTTGAAATCAGGTATGGTGATTCTACCAGAGTTTCTTTTATTGTTGAGAATAGTTTTGCTATCCTAGGATTTTTGTTATTCCAGATGAATTTGCAAATTGCCCTTTCTAATTCTGTAAAGAACAGAGTTGAGTTTTGATGGGCATTGCATTGAATTTGTAGATTGCTTTAGGCATAGATATTTTCACTATAGTAATGCTGCAAATCCATGAGCAGGGGACATCTTTCTGTCTTCTGAGAGTGGGGTGCATTGTGTGCTTTGAGCTTTTCTAAAGTTTCTTTAATGAGTGTGGATGCCCTTGCATTTGGAGCATAGTTATTCAGAATTGGAGTTCATCTTGGAAGATTTTACGTTTGATGAGTATGAAGTGCCCCCTCCTTGTCTTTTTGATAACTTTGGCTTGAAAGTTGATTTTATTCGATATTAGAATGGGTACTCTAGCTTGTTTGTTTGCACCGTTTGCTTGCAAATTGTTTTCCAGTCTTTTACTCTGAGGTAGTGTCTGTCTTTGTCCCTGAGGTGGGTTTCCTCTATGCAGCAAAATGTTGCGTCCTGTTTATGTAGCCAGTCTATTAGTCTATGTCTTTTTATTGGGGAATTGAGTCCATTGATATTAAGAGATATTAAGGAAAAGTAATTGCTTCCTAGGTTTGCTAGTGTTGCTTCCTAGGTTTTTTTGTTGTTAGAGTTGAGATTCTGTTCTTGTAGCTATCTTCTTTTAGGTGTGTTGAAGGATTATGTTCTTGCTTTTTGTAGGGCATAATTTCCCTCCTTGTGTTGGAGTTTTGCCTTTATTATCCTTTGAAAGGCTGGATTCATGGAAAGATATTGTGTGAATTTGGTTTTGTTATGGAATACTTTGGTTTCTCCATCTATGGTAATTGAGAGTTTTGCTGGGTATCGTAGCCTGGACTGGCATTTGTGTTCTCTTAGTGTCTGTATAACATCTGCCCAGAATCTTCTGGCTTTCATGGTCTCTGATGAGAAGTCTGGAGTAATTCTAATAGGCCTGCCTTTATATGTTACTTGACCTTTTTTCCCTTACTGCTTTTAATATTCTGTCTTTATTTAGTACATTTGTTGTTCTGATTATTATGTGCCAGGAGGAATTTCTTTTCTGGTCCAGTCTATTTGGAGTTCGGTAGGCTTCTTGTATGTTCATGGGCATCTCTCTCTGTAGGTTAGGGAAGTTTTCTTCTATAGTTTTGTTGAAGATATTTACTGTCCCTTTATGTTGTTAGTCTTCTTTCTCATCTATACCTATTATCCTTAGGTTTGGTCTTCTCATTATATCCTGTATTTCCTAGATGTTTTGAGTTAGGGTCTTTTGCATTGTGCATTTTCTTTGATTGTTGTGTCCTTGTTTTCTATGGAATCTTCTGCATCTGAGATTCTCTCTTCCATCTCTTGTATTTTGTTGCTGATTCTCACATCTATGGTTCCTGATTTCTTGCTTAGGTTTTCTATCTCCAGAGTTGTCTCCCTTTGTGATTTCTTTATTGTTTCTACTTCAATTTTAAGTCCTAGATGGTTTTTGTTATTTTTTTCACCTGTTCGGTAATGTTTCCCTGTAACACTTTAAGGGATTTTGTGTTTCCTCTTTAAGGGCTTCTAGCCATTTACCTGTGTTCTCCTATATTTCTTTAAGGGAGTTATTTATTTATTTCATAAAGTCCTCCATAATCATCATAAGAAGTGACTTTAGATCCATATCTTGTTTTTCTGGTGTGATGGTGTATCCAGGACTTACTATGGTGGGAGAGTTTGGTTTGGATGATGCCAAGTAACCTTGAGTTCTGTTGCTTCTGTTCTTATGCTTGCCTCTTGTCATCTGATTATTTCAAGTGCCTGCTGCCCTCAATATATCTGATTGAAGCCTGTCCTTCCTCTAATCCCGGTTGATCCAGAACCCTCAAAGTCCAGCTTTCTCTGTGATCCTGTGATTCCAGGATCCTGTGAACCTGAGATTCTGGGTGTGTCAGAGTTCTTGGCAGTCAAGCTTCCTCTGAGACCCTGGGATCCTAGTGTGACCAAGTCTCTTATCCTGGGATCCTGAATTCCTAAGATCCTGGGCATATTACAGTGCCTGGAAGTGATGTTTCTTCTGGGGACTATGGGGCTGTCTGGTGTGTTAGAAACTAAGGTATACCAACACAGATCAGAAGGAACCTGAGTTGCTGGTCAGGCAAGGCTCCTGTGTCCTTGCTCCTGATGTCACAGGCCTGTCACAATTGATTTGGAACAGATGTTGTGTTCCACTAACCAGTGATCCTAAGATCCTGGGCATGCTAGTGTGCCTGCGGTATGGAGAATCCTCTGGGGACCTTGGGACAGTCTGCTTAGTTCGCACCCAAGGTGGCCTGGAGCTGGTGCAGACTGGAAGGGGGCCCAGGGCTTTTTGTTGTTGTTGGTGGTGGTGGTAGTGGTGGTTGGGATACTTTTAATGACTGCTCCTATTTCTTTAGGGGTTATGGGACTATTTGGTAGTTTTTCTTGTCCTGATGTTTTTGTTCAATTCCTTCACATCTTTGATTGTGTTTTCATGTATTTATTTAATGGATTTATGTGTTTCCTCTAAACAGGTCTTCTACCTGTTTACTGTGTTCTCCTGTATTTCTTTAAGGGGGTTATTTATGTCCTCCTTAAGAACTTCTATCATTGTCAAGAGCTGGGATTTTAGGTCAGAATCTTGCTTTTCAGGTATGTTAGTGTATCCAGGGCTTGCTATGGTGGGAGAAATGGGTTCTGATGCTATCAAGTGCCATTGGTTCTTGTTCATTTTCCTGTGCTTGCTTCTTGCCATTTGGTTATCTTTGGTGTTAACTAGCCTTGCTGTCTCTGACTAGATCCTGTCCCTCCTTTGAGCCCGCGAGCCTGATTATGAAGGCACTCTTGGGAGTCATTCAAGCTGTCTCTGGTTGTGGACATGGGGAGCAAAAGCTGGAGCAC
This sequence comes from Mus caroli, assembly GCF_978045245.1. Lineage (NCBI taxonomy): Eukaryota > Metazoa > Chordata > Mammalia > Rodentia > Muridae > Mus > Mus caroli. The sequence continues at coordinate 89,115,316 of NW_028227261.1, read as the reverse complement.
CTGATCTTCCCCCTATTGCTTTTCCCCAAGCCTTTTCTGTTTTGCTGTTAGGGAAATCATTCCTGTTTTTATATTTAGTTATTAAATATGTTAATCTATTCTAGAGCCAGTCATTTCATTGTGTGTATACATGTGTGTGTGTGTTTGTGTGTGTGTGTATGTGTGTGTGTGTGTATGTATGTATGTATGTATGTGCAAATGCCCCTGGAACCACCATGAACATGAATTTCAGTCAGTTGTGAGATTCCCAGCATGAGCACTAGAAACAAAGCTCCAGTCCTTTTCAAGAGCGACAAGTGCTTTTAACAACTAAGCTATCACTCCAACCTTAAAGCCTTTTACACTGAATTCTGTAGTCTCTTTGGATGTATTTTAAAGATCTGACTTTGGGTCTCCTGCTTATCCTTTCCCTCCTTTGCTTACATGAATGTCAGTTTGCTCCACTATCATTTATTAAATTGTCTAGTGAGTTTCTTTTGAATTTTTTTATGAAAAGTTAGCCCAACACATATACTGCAGAGGGCTGCTGGATCTGGACTCAGTCAGAGAAGATGCACCTAACCCTCAAGAAACTTGAGGCTCCAGGAAGTGGGAGGTATGGTGGGGTGGGGATGGGGTGGTTAGAGACATCTTCTTGGAGATATGGGTGGGTTGGAAGTAGAGGGAGGAGGTATGGGATGTGGAACATTCAGAGGGTGGACCAGGAGGGGGATGAAGTCTGGACTGTAAAAAAAAGATTAAAGAATATATTTAAAAGTCATTTGGCATTATTTAGTGATAGTAATTTATCTTAGTACATTATTCCTTTCTGTTCATCTATATATCTGTCATTCTTAAAATATTGTACATCTATGATTTCTGTAGCTACATTATTAGTCTGGAGGTCAAGCAGACTAATTGTGTTCTATTCATCATTTTGAAGAATTATTTTGTGTTTTCTAGTATCCTTGTCATTTCATATAACATTAAAGTTATCATGTTAGTAACTACAAAAAATGACTAAAGTTTTTAATAAAGATTATCTGAAACCTGTATTTTATTTAAGCTTGGTACAATTGATATCTTTTCTATATTGATTCTCAAAGTCAAAACAAGGTGACTTCAGTAGGTCTTTGGTTTCTTATATCAATTTTCTATAATTTTCAGAATAAAACTTATGTGCTGGGTGATCATATAGCACACATGTACTCTCCAGCACTTGGGAGATTGAGGAAGAATTATATTAAATTTGAGGTTAATCTGAACTTTATAATAATACTCTTTTTCAAAAATAAGAAAAGAATCGAAAACAACAAAGGACTCCAAATTTGTATCATTTGTTAGAGATACACCTATGTATATTTTTTATTACACATGAAACTTTAAGTTTTGATGTGTATATATTTAATGATCGTATAAGAACATGGAATTATATTCTGTATTTGTTGCTATTGGGATTTTATTAAATAATTCTATCTATAAAGGCATATAAAAATAGGGGCACACTTGTATTTCTCTTTCCAATATGTATAATCTGTCTTTCCTTTTCTTGGTTTATGGTACTATCTAAAACTTATGACACTGTGCTGAATAAGACTGATGAACATGGACATCTGTTTTTGCTTCTGATTTTCCTGGAAAGGGAATTTTGTCTATCAATACATAGAATCATTCCAGCTACCGTTATGTTTGACTTTGTTTTACAGACAATCTTTGTTAGATTGGGGATACTCACTCTAATAGCTCAGAGTATGAACCTGTAACAGTGTAACTCAGATAATCAACTGAATAGGATTTAAGGTTTACCTTAATATTACAAGGTCTCTCAGTTTCCATGTAATGTCTGGCTGTGGGTCTCTGTATTTGTTCCAATCTGCTGCAGGAGGAAGTTTCTCTGATGATGGCTGAGAGAGTTACTGATTTATGAGTATAGCAGAATGTCATCAGGAGTCACTTTTTTGGTATTTTTTTTTGTTTTGTTTTTAGTTCAGTATTTTGTTTTATACCAGGTTCCAGATATTCCTAATCTCACTTTATTGGTCACCCAAATTAGTATTGGGTATGGCTTCCATATGGTGGCATGGACCTTAAGTCAAATCAGACATTGATGATTGCTGTCACAGACTTTGTGCCATCATTGTCCTAGAATATTGTGTGCGTGTGTGTGTGTGTGTGTGCATATGTGTGTGCGTGTGTGTGTCATTGCCCTTTTTAAAAAAATTCTTTAATCTTTTTTTACCGTCCAGTCTTTTACCCACTACCAATCTACTCTCTGGCTGTTCCACATCCCAATACCTCCCCGTCCCATCTCCAAAAGGATGTCCACACTCTCCCCCACCCTGATGCCATAAGACTTCTCCACTCCCTGGGGCCTCAAGTATCTGGAGGGTTAGTTGCATCTTCTCTGACTGAACCCAGACCTGGCAATCCTCTGCTGTAATGTATTGGGCCCCTCCACTGGTATATACTGCCTGGTTGGTGGCAGAAGAGTTGAAACTATTGGTCTTCCTAGTCACCCACATCCTCTGCTTCTTCCAGCTTTTCCATAATTCTATCACAGGGGTCCCTGACTCCTGTTCATTGATTGGGTGTAGTCGAAGCATATTTTCCAAGTAGGATATCAATGTAGATCAAAGGATTTGTGGCTGTTATGTCTCCTCTTCTCTGGGCACATGCAACCATGGGGAAGAGGAAGCAGAGAGTGTAATCCCAGTGATGCCACAGGGTGGAAGAAAGGGGGGTTCCTCTCAGAGTTGAAGGGGAGAGCAAATGGAGGGAAGAATTCTGTCAGGGAAGATAGGGAGGAGACAACATTTGGGATGTCTATAAATAAAATAATTAAAAAATAAATAATAAAAGAAAAACAACCAGAGGGAATGGAGGACACTAAGTATAAAATGCCCTCTAAATCCATATGAGTTTATATGAACCCATGAAAACTGAGGAGTAAGCATGTGTGTGCACCATGTTTTCTGCATATATTTACCATTTCTTGCTTAACGCTTTCATGGAATTCCTGAGTATGTGAATGAATGGGTCTCTTGAGCCTTGTACCTTCTCTTGGAGACTTTTCCTTTTTTTTTTTTTTTTTTTTTTCTATTTCAATGTGGTAGTTTTTGGTTGACCCTATATTATGTTATATTATATTATATTATATTATATTATATTATTTCACAAAGTTTTGGGGTTTTTTGTGGGTTTTTTGGGGGGGAGAATGTTTGGGGGGGTTGGTTTTTGTTTTTGATTCACAGATGTATAAAGGTTGCAGTTGGAAGCAGGTTATCTTGCTTGCCCTGGGATTTGTCCCACAGTAGTGCATTATGAAAATGGAGATTAGTTTCTCCAAACCCCATTTAAGGCTTGCCCCAGTGATTGATCACCTTTCACTAGACCCTACCTCTTAACAATCTGCATCACATTCCAAAAGTGCCAAACTGCAGAGTAATATTTAACACATGGACTGTTGAAGAACACTCTAGATCCAAACCACAGCACTTTCTATTCCCATTTTCCTAACTGTCATAGTAGAAAGGACCATTATATTTTTTTTGTGAATCAGTTGATAAGGAATAAAATTTTTCTTCCTTAGCTAGTTAAAATCATGAATTACTTCTGCTTATCTAAAATATTGAACCAGCTCTAGCTGTGTGAAATATTGAAATATCCACCCAATATTTTTAAAGTTGCAGCACTTACATCTCCCTAATAAACTCTACTTTGTCATGCTGAATTATGTACCTATATAAATCTTACTTGCTAATGCTACATTAAAGATATTCCTTCTAACCATGCTCCATTGTATCACTTTTGTTCTGACTTTACATGGGGTGGCTATAATGCTAACTTCATAAAATGAATCAAGAGAGTAATTCTATTTTTTCTGTGTTCTGAAAGACAACACAAGAATTTGTGCAATTTCAACTTTTAATGTTCAGATAAATTCTACAGTGAAAATATCTGGAGTGAAAATTTATTTTAGAGAGATTCTTTTCATTTGTTTTGCTAGTAGTAAAATATTGTGAGTTTAAAATTATCAATTTGTATTCCTTAGTCAATTTCAGAGCTGTGGAAATTATCTACTTCATATTGGGTTAAATAAAAATACTTGAGCCTTTCAACACTTCTAGCATCCTTCATTTACTCTTGCCATCTGTACTAGAGTTTTCATGATAGTCTCCTATCATTCTTATGGTATCAATGGATTTTTAATGGCTCTCTCTCCTATCTGTCATATTAATAATTTGTGTGTTATTTTTATGCTGTCATTCGTGCTGCATATCTAACAAATTTACAAATAATCTACTCCTGAATTTACTTATTTATTTATAAATATTTTTTCTTATTTAAATTTATTAGATATTTTCTTTATTTACATTTCAAACTTTATCCCCTTTCCTCATTTCCCATCCCCCTCCCTCCTGTTCACCAACCCACCCTCTCCAGCTTCCCTCTCTTGGCATTCCCCTACATTTGGCCATTGAACCTTCATGGGACCAAGGGCTTCTTCTCCCATTGAAGGCCGACAAGGCCACCCTCTACTACATATGTGGCTGGAGCCATGGTTCCCTCCATTTGTACTCTTTGGTTGGTGGTTTAGTCCCTCAGAGCTCTGGAAGTACTGGTTGGTTCTTATTGTTGTTCCTCCTATGGGGCTGTAAAATCCTTGAGATCCTTAGGTACTTTCTCTAGCTCCTCCATTGGGGACCCTGTGCTCAGTTCAATGGTTGGCTGTGAGCATCCACTTCTGTATTTGTCAGGCACTAGAAGTGCCTCTCAGGCTCCTGTCAGCCAGCAATTGTTGGCATCCACAATAGTGTCTGAACTATATATGGGATGGATCCCCAGGTAGGGCAGTCTCTGGATGGCCTTTCCTTCATTCTCTGCTTCATGTTTTGTCTCTGTACCTCCTCCCATGGATATTTTCTTCCCCCTTCTAAGAAGGACTGAAGTATCCACACATTGGTCTTCCTTCTTCTTGAGCTTCATGTAGTCTATGAATTGTATCTTGGGTATTCCAAATTTTGGGGCTAATATCCACTTATCAGTGAGTCTATCCAATGTGTGTTCTTTTGTTATTGGGTTACCTAACTCAGGATATTCTGATTCTATCCATTTGTCTAAGAATTTCATTAATTCATTGTCTTTAATAGCTGAGTAATAAATAATAACTCCATTATGTAAATATACCATATTTTCTGTATCCATTCCTCTGTTGAGGGACATCTGGATTCTTTCCAGCTTCAGGCTATTATAAATAAAGTTTTTGTGAACATAGTGGAGTATGTGTCTTTATTATATGTTGGAGCATCTTCTGGGTATATGCCCAGGAATGGTGGTATAGCTGGGTACTCAGGTAGTACTATGTCCAATTTTCTGAGCAACCACTAAACTGATTTTCAGAGTGGTTGTACCAGCTTGCAATCCCACCAGCAATGGAGGAGTGTTCCTGTTTTTCTACATCCTTACCAGCATCTACGGTCACCTGAGTTTTTGATCTTAGCCATTCTGACTGGTGTGAGGTAGGATCTCAGGGTTGTTTTGATTTGCATTTCCCTATTTTTCACTGTAATTTTTATTCTTTGCCCTTTATTATTTCTCTTCTCATTGACTTTTTTTTTACTTCTTTCTATGTTCAGTTGCTTTAAATTAATTAATTAATTAAATTAATAAAATAAATTAAATAAAGTCTCTTTCCAGACTAATGTTATAAGGTATACTTACACATGTGGTAAAATTCAATCTGTGAAGGAATTCTGGATGTAGGTCATAAAAATAGCACACACACACACACACACACACACACACACACACACACATACAGACACACAAACACACATGCAAGCAAGCTTTTCAAAACTTTGTTCATTAATTGGCATACTTATTCCATTAAATTTGAGATCACCTATTATATTGTGCTTTTACACCTATTTTATTAAATTTTGTTTCATATTTATTTTATGTTTTCTGCATTTTAGTTATTTATCTTGTCTTCTAATGGATTACATAGAAACACTTAGTACTTGCTTCTGATTTTCTTTACATATTCTAACCTATCTTTTGAAAGTCATACAGTATGTCTAGACAGCACATTCCATTCACCTGTGTAACTAATATGTTGATGCAGAGATCCTGCCAACCTGAATGATATGTGAAAACCCTTATATCGTTTACTCTTGCTATGTGGAACTTCCACCTTTATATCCTTTGCAGAGATCTAAACCTTATTAGATATGTTGTCAGGGTAGGCAATTTCAATGAAGAGAAACCTAGCTATAGCTTCGTTTTTCCATTATTTTTCCCATTGTTTCTGACATTTTCAACATTTTGTCTTTTATCATTTCCTTCCTTGATTGAATTTTTCTGTAGCTTTTATCTTTAGAACAGAATTCCAAATTCTGCTCTCTTTGTGTCACAAAGTATCTGACTTTTACCTGAATTTCTGAAGTACTTTTTTTTACATGAAGAATTTTACTTGGTAATTCTTTTCTTTCAGCATTTGAGAAGTACTGTGTCCCTTCTCTCTGGCCATAATGAAGAATGCTCCACAGATCACTTTTTCCTACATGGGGAAAATGTCCCATTCATTGTTTCAGGATTTTTTTCCAGAAATCTTTTAAAGAGAAATTTTACCCATGTTTCAACAGTTATTTTTATATGAAGCAATTTTAAACAAACACATAAAACAGGAATTTTTTCATAATGAGCTGTGCCTGTGATATTCCAGTAGCTGTATAGATTGTAGATATCAATCAAGTTAAGCTCATTTTTAATCTTCAAATGTCTTTTATTTCCTTATGACACAACCAATATGTCTTCTTTTTTTTTTTTTAGTTTCTTGATGTTTGGCATAAGTGTTTGTGTGTGTGTTGCATACTTATTGCTAGAGATTTTTCATTTATCTTTTCTTTTTATTTATTTGATTAATTTTGGTTTGTTGTTGGTTCATTTTGCCTTTTGAGACAGGCTTTTACTATATATCCCAGACTGGCCTTGATATTGTGATCTTCCTGCATAAGCATTCCAACTTCTAGGAAAACAGGGGTTTGTGACAATATGTGAGTTTGGTTTATCTTATCTGAGAATGTGAGATTTGCTCAGGTTTGTAAATCTTGGGATAGTACAAGTCCATTCTGACAATGTTGAGACAAAGCTCTAGGTTGTTTAGATCCTCATACTTCATGTACTTTTTATTGAAAATGAGAGAAATCTGACAATCACTGGTAGGGTTATTTACTGTACAAACTTTGTCTGAGACAACTGAAAAGTACACATTTCAACCTGAATGTACATATCAATTAACAAAGCTATCTTATAATAGATTGTAAATAAATAGATAATTTCATGCAAAATGGTCATTAAAATGCCTACAGCAGTGCATATAATAAAACAGGTTTGTGTTAAAAAATAAAATGTCTACATGTATGTATTTATATGTGAGTAATATTTTTCTAGAAGGAATATGTGTGTTGCAAAGAGCATCAATTGAGTTTGATGTGAACTAGGTTGCTGGTGAATTGGAAAAAATGTGTATTTTTTTTGAACCATATGTATGTTTTGGCTATTTTGTAAAAAGCAGATTTAAGAATCTTTATGCCTATGTTACTTTTATGTGGGAAGACTTCAATAGGATCTTTTCATCTGGAGAATAAGGGGTTTAAAAAGAGTATCAGAAGAGATAAAGGTATGGGCAAAGCTGGTGGATGAGATAACGTTTCATTTCCTTTTGTGATGGTAGAAAATGAAATCCAGGGCCTGTGTATGACAGATTAACACTTTATCACTGAGCTACATCCCCACAAAGGCCTCACTAAGTCAGTCCTGCTAGCTTTGAGTTCATTCTGCATTAGGCACTTACAGAGTAATACATGTGTCTCAACCGCGTGGATGGCAGAGACCAAAGGCTGAATTGTTAAATTTGAGTAGTGAAATAATTTTGATAACAAAAATAATTGAAGTCAGAAATTTAGCAACATGATGAAATTATCAACTATACACACTCTTGTGTTGCACAAATCAAGAGTCACATGCAAACTTGATCATGTCCATCTAGAAGACCATAAACAGATTTCTCTACTTTAGGGACATTAGTTTCCTCATTTGTAAAACTGTAATCATAAAACTAATGTCATGAATAATGATGTTGAGACATGATCAAAAGTAACAGAGTCGGGCAACTATGAGTTTTCTTTTTTGTACTAATAGGTATTCACACAATTGAATAAAACCTTCTAAAAGTAGGAATATCCTGCACAACTATAGAAAATTCTCTTAAGTTATAGTCTATTTTAAACTTGAGTATCTTTCCATGTCAGCTCTTAAAATGGCTGAGTATTGATCCTTTGTGAGCTGATACTTACGATTGAAATCATAATCATGACAACAAAATCATTTAGACTATTTCTAATACTTTAGTCTTCAAATAAGAAGAGTATCTTTGACTTATATCTATTTACACATACCCCAGAGACTATTTTCCTATATTCATATGTTATTGTTTACACATTGGAGCCACATTGTGCACTTTATTAATGGATTTTTCTCTTCTATGTCATCAAAGCTTCACAGACTCTCCTTTCTTTTCAAAACCTGCTTGAGGATTTGTCTCTGTGGGACTCTAGGGTCAAAATCACTGGTGTGACCTTAATGGAGAGAGTCTTGGTCTCTACTATTTTTCTTATCACCCCTTCAGTTTGATGGATGGTGAGGGAGATAGATTCCTATTTGTCTGGGTCATTCCTTGAGAGCTGTAATGGCTGATCATTTTTAAGTGAGCCAAACTTGAGCAGCACACTCTGGTAATGAGGTGGAGAGTAGAGTAATAAGCAATGTTCTGGATTTGAAACCATCACAATGAAGACAATTGTGTTAGAGCAGAGAGAGTGTGCAAATGGTTCAGGAGCAATGCTTGCATCAAAATGCTCCAGGCACAGCAGGAGCTCAGGAACCTAGCACTTACACATGTCATCTGAGTTCAGTCCAGTGCTTTTCCTCTTCTGGGATGAAATGCAGAGTGATTGAGGAGGAGTCTAGATATCCTTGGATTTGTATGTCTCTGCAGGAATCTGTATGATCCACTGACAGGGAGTCAAAGGATAGGGAACCCTAGGAGCTTTGTATTGTAAGATCATAAGACATGGCAAAAGCTACATTCAAATTATATGGCAAGCAGGCATGTACAAGGTTGCTTAGCATTAATAAATATTTAAATTCTGTTACTTCATCTAGTGCGTTAGAAGCAAAACACTAAAGTGAAATTGAAGTAGGCATGTTTCTCACAGTTCTGGTCAATAATGGATTGTGTCTTGGAAATATGTATGTGTGCAGTTCTACAGATAATTTCCTAAAGTGGTCACCACCATTTGCCCCATGTTTCACATACTCCATCAACAAAGGAGTCTCAAAACTTCTGATTTATTTCTCTGTGAATACAGCTGTGCAGAAAAAGGCTAGTGACTTTAACTAGGACAGAAATGTGAATGACTAATAAGCAGAGATTTTGGGGCTTCAGATAGGTAAACAAAGATTTGCATTAATATTTAGCCCTGATCATATGCTCACTGAGTTCAGCTGAGTGACAGACCCTTTCCTCTGCAATAGGAGGTACTAATATCAGTCTTTGAACCAGGTCAGCCAACATAGCTATGATAAAACGTAACAAGTTGTTACATAAAGCCACTAGGTTTTCGAGCAACTACTATCAATAATTCTTTTAGTATGTATGCCAAGAACTGTCTCTACTACTGATTAAATAAGCCTCTATCACGCTAGCCCTCCCACGTAAAACAACAAGAAATAATAAACAAACAATTAAAAGTAGTCGCAAAAGTAATTACTTAAAGGCAATGGAGAGGTATCCAAGGTAGGTATGTCACAGCGGAGGCTTGTTACATGGAATGATTAAGTTATTTTTTATAATTTTATTATAACATATCAGTAAGCCTTAGCTTAAAATTTGTCAACCCACGATTCTAGTAGAATATTTTTAGTAATTCTGGTTTCAGAATCATAAGTTAGAAATAGGAGTTGTGCTAGCTACATTTATTGTCAACTTGACACAAGCTAGAGTTATTTGGGAAGAGATATTATAACCTTAACTGAGAAACTGCTCCCACCAGATTGGTTTGTGGGCAGGTAAACATGTGGGACATTTTCTTGATGGATGATTGATTTAGTAGGTTCCAGTTAACAGTGGGTTTCCATGTCCTGGTGGCCCCGAATACTGTAAGAAACAGGCTGAGCAAGCCAGGAGGAGCATGCTATTAAACAGCATTTCTTCCTGGCCTCAGCATCAGCTCCTACTTACAGGTCTCTGCTTTGATTGTGTTCCTGTTCTGATTTCCCCCAGTGATATAATGTGACCTTAGACTTGTAAGGTGAAATAAATTATTTCCTATCCAAGTTGATCTTAGTAATGGTGTTTTATTAACTCAATAGAAACTCTAAAACAGGAATGAACTTCATTGCTGCTGAAAGGACAAAACAAACCACATAGAGTGGTCAAATTCTATTGCTACAACCTTTCCACAATTCTGATTGTCAACAGGGTCAATATTTTAGAGGAGATAAACTTAACTTGATATGACCAAAATGACAACCAAAGTTGAAACTTCTACCCATGAGTTAAAACAAACAAATAAACCTTCACAGTCTTTGGTGGATTAAACTGAATCTGCTATGTTCATGGTGCAAAAGTTTACAATGTTCAGGAAATAAAGACAGAATATTTGAAATAACAAAAAAGAGACACATGGTCCAGTGACCAATGACTACAAACAGCATAAACTAACACTTAATGAGGCTCTCTATGCTCCTGGCTCGAGTGTGTGTGTGTGTGTGTGTGTGTGTGTGTGTGTGTGTGTGCGTGCGCGCGCGTGTGGGTGTGGGTGGGTGTGTTTGTGTGTATAGTAGTTAAAACAGTTTAGATATTTCAGGCAAAGACAGATCAATAACATTGAAGTATTTACTAGTTAAAATCCCAGAAAGGAAAAAAAAAGAAGAAGAAGACTAAAGAAATAGATTATATAACCAATTGGGGAAATACTGGCTCACTAAGTATTTCTGCTGACCTTGATAGTAACTTGTATATAATGAGAAAGTTATGAAACTAGGAAAACACCCCTGCATGAGCACCTATGAATGGGTTTTCAGAGAGTTCTTGTGTATTGAATGGATATATCCCTTGATAGAATCAACAGTGGGTAGAACTCTTAGAAGTTGTAGAAGTGTGGAAGGTACAACATTTTTGGAAAAAGTTGGTCATTTAGGTGTGATGGTGGGCTTATATCTGCCTTGAACCCTCCTGTTTCTGTTCTTCTTTGTTTTTAGATTACCAGGACATGAATGTAGCTCTCCACTATATAGCCCAGTGAATGATACTCTGCCTCACCCTAGACCCATGACAAACAGACACAAGGATTATGGAAGAAAATCTCTAAGACCATGAGCCACTTAAAACCATTTTATCCCTAAGTTATTTTCTATAGTATTTGATCACATCAATTGATAAAGCTGATAGATATACACTGTCATCTGTTGATACTATGGCTGATGCCCCCTAATGCATGGCTGCTGACCTTGATATATAGAGTGGTCAGCTTTGACTATCATCTCCACTGAAGAGAAATCTCACAGCTTTCTGATCTCAGGTTATTGTAAGAATGTATCTCAGATGCGTGACATCAGTAAGACTTTATTCAAAAGGATAATGTTTTTGTTTTCTCTGTTTCCTGTGAGTATATAGAGTGCTTCAAACTATTAGATTTGAAATGCCACTTGCTCAGACATGGAAATGTGTACAGTCATCTTCTCCCACCTGTGAATCAGGACAGCAGTAAGAAGGGAGGGATAAAATGAACACATACAGACAATATTCAACATAATAATTGTTTTCACTTTATATTTGAACAAACACAGAAAGTTAAGGTGCATGCCCTGGGTCATGTACCAAATGATCTGCATGTGATCTTCAGAGGTTGAGTTCAGACCCTATAATCTTTTTTTTCTTTTTTTTAATTAGGTATTTATTTCATTTACATTTCCAATGCTAACCCAAAAGTCCCCCACACGCTCCCCCACCAACTCCCCTACCCACCCACTCCTACTTCTTGGCCCTGGTGTTCCCCTGTACTGAGGCATATAAAGTTTGCACGACCAATGGGCCTCTCTTTCCACTGATGGCCGACTAGGCTATGTGATGTATAATAACCTGTTTTTAATGTTTTACTGTGGTAAACAAAGCCACAGAAAATATATTTCTCTTTGAGTCTACCTGCCATTTATTATGATAATAGTTTGAAAATAATTACTTTTAGCTTTCCTCAGATTTTTTCCAAATTACTGTTTTAAATAACCAAAACCACCATCTAATTTCAGAGCCCATTTTATATTTGTTTTTCATAATTACATTCAGGCTGTTATGATGACAAGTGACAGGATTAAACTTTTAATGTATTGGTAAGCAAGTTTGACAGTGTGTAATATGCATGTCCTATTGTGTAAAATGACAGATCTTGTTCTTCATCTACCATAGTAGTCAGAGTTATTTTTTGATACTTACAATGTCAAAACGACTCTTTTTCAGCAATGGCTTTAGATTAACTATAGATCCTTCCATGGAACAAGAAAGTAATTTATTGAGTTAGTTGATGAATGTAAGATTTAATTTGACATCATGAAAGCGATTCAGTAAAATAGAATATCACACTATCTTGAATGTGCAGACTAATGAGAAAACTGTACTGACAAATATGTTATAATGGATTGCACATTTGAGAGCCCAGTGAAAGTAAATGACCTCAGGCCAAGTTACACAGACAAATAGTCCTTGGCAGTATGGACAAGATGTAGAGGGAGAAATAAGTTATGAGAAAGAACATAGCTATGGTCCTAAAACAAAACAGAACACAATAAAGGTTTTATAAGTAGTGCTATGTTCAGTTTTGAAAAGAACTGCAGCATACCAGTTTTAACATTAATAACTAACATGAACTTAATTTTATTATTAGTGAGCAAAATAACTTGAAACTTTTTACATATTTAAATACATATGCAATGTACATGTACACATAAAATATCATTCTTAAGCATTCTTAGTTGTACTAGTTCTGTTTAGATTCTAAAGCAGTGTCAACCAACCTTACCCTGATGGACGCTCCCAGAGACTGTGCCACCAACCAGGAATATACACGGGCTGGTCTGAAGCCCCTGGTACAAATATAGACCAGATCTCCCTGGTCAGACCTCAGTGGGAGAAGAGGAGCTTAATCTACAAGAGACTTAAGGCCCCAGGGAAGGTGAGGGCCTGGTGTGGTGGGGCACACTCTCAGAGGAAAGAGGGAAGAGGAATGGGATGGGGGACTGATGGGAGGCAACACCTGGAATGTAAATTAATAAAATAATGTTATTTTTCAATCAGATGAGAAATTATTTCTCATTAACACAACAACTTAAGTAAATATTTTCTGGGCAGGTGGCTCACATTTATGTAATAGTTTAGCCACTTCAATACTTCTACCTTCTGGGTCTCATCAATATGGTAACATAAGTCCAGCAAAGAGAAGTGAACAAAATGAAGAGTTCACTCAAGTTTCTAGAAAATTGAGCACACAGCTTCCGTTCATTTGCCTTGAGAATTCGACAGAATGTGCAGGGTTATTTGCCCAAAATTCTAAGATCAGAGGTTACCAATTCCAGAAGAAATTTTAAAATAACAAGAAACAGCACTCTAATAAAAGATGAGCATCAGAGGAATGACTCACACTTATAAACTTTCTGCAGATTCTTAGCTGATTCGAAAATCTGTGTTCCTTGGTGAAATGAATATACCTCCAAGCAAAAGAGCCCTTGGGAACTTTGAATTTCTATGCAGAGACTTCACTATTACCTTGTAGGTAGAGTTTCACATTCTAGTTCAATAATGAGAGATGAATTAGTAAATACATTAGACTTTATTGAAATTGTGACATAGAAGTAAGTACAGATCTCAGAATCAGTGGTTTTGTTAAGACCTTGGGATAAATAGAAATTATATTCCTTAGACACAGATTTAAGCTTCCAAGATTATATGTTCTGGCAGTAATTTAACTGTGTGACAAAACAAAATTCAATATTCTAAGTCGAAAATTACATAATCTACCATTTTCAAAATTAGTCATTCACAACACATAGCTCTCAAGAGAAGAGGTATTAGGTATTATATAGAATTTATGATATATAATTATGGAGAAAAATCTCAATACATAAATGCCAGCCTAATAATATGTTGGAATTAACAGGCAATGGCTACAAAATAAATGAAACAATGTTAAAATTATTTCAGAAAATCTTTACTGTAATGGTAGACAAAATGTTAATGTTCAGAAAAGATATAAAAATGGCAATAGTCAACTACATAATTACTGGAGAACTAAAATAGTATATTACTTGACATAAAAAGACATTGGGTCGAAAAGTATTAAATCAAAAGAGAAATATTGCTATTGGGAGAATCTGAGTTTCTATTTTGGGTTCTAAATCTCATTATTAAAAAAGAGCAGACAGATTCAGAGGAATCTTTTGTTGTTGTTGTTGTTGTTATAGATGCCGTTTTTTATTTATTAAAAAAAAATCTCTGCCATCAAAATGAGATTGTTACTGCCCATTTGAAAACAATTCTTTTTCTTTCTTTTTTTATTAGATATTTTCTTCATTTACATTTCAGATGCTATCTCCCCCAGCCCTGCTCCCCAACGCACCCACTCCAATTTCCTGGCCCTGGCATTCCCCTGTAGTGGGGCATATGATCTTCGCAAGACCAAAGGTCTCTCCTCCCAGAGGAATCTTAAAAATAATTTTATTGCAGTTTGAGGAAAGCAGAAGAATGAAAGCAGGATGTGACTTTTGGTGGAGGAGGAAGAGGAGGAGGAAAATGAGGAAGAGATGGAAAAGAGGGAACAATGAAACAGTATCCAATTAACTCTTAAAATCAACCCCTGGGACAACAGTGGCAATTCTCCCTACCTACCTGATGTCTGGGCTTCTGAATGAAACGTGCACACACAGGCATGCGCACATGCACGCATACGCACACAAGCACAAACACATGAATGCTTACAAACTTACTATTTTAAAATGCCTTAAACAGCTCAATAGTTCAGTATCCAAATGTATCCAAAATGGAATGAGGTGGTCATGGGGGAAACGGGTGAGTGATAGATATGGTTTTCTTTTTTTTTAAATTTGATATTTTCTTTATTTACATTTCAAATATTATCCCCTTTCCTAGTTTCCCCTCTGAAACCTCCCTATCCTATCCCCCCTCCTTCTGCTCACCAACCCACCAACTCCCCCTTCCTGGGCCTAGAATTCTCCTATACAGGGACATAGAACCTTCACAAGACAAAGGGCTTCTCCTTCCATTGATGACCAACTAGGCCATCCTCTGCTACATATTTAGCTAGATCTATGAGTCCCACCATATGTTTTCTTTGATTGTTGGTTTAGTCTCAGGGAGCTCAGGAGGTACTGGTTAGTTCATATTGTTGTTCCTCCTATGAGTTTGCAAACTCCTTCAGCTCCTTGAGTCTTTTCTCTAGTTTCTTCATTGGGGGCCCTGTGCTCCAACCAATGGATGGCTGTGAACATGCACATCTGTATTTGTCAGGCAATGGCAGAGCCTCTCAGGAGACAGCTATATCAGGCTCCTGTCAGCAAGCTGCTGTTGGCATCTGCAATAGTGTCTGGGTTTGGTGATTGTTTATGGGATGGATACCCAGGTGCGGCAGTCTCTAGATGGTTATTCCTTCAGTCTCTGATCTGAACTTTGTTTTTGTAACTCCTTCCATGGGTATTTTGTTCCCCTTCTAAGAAGGACTGAAGTATCCACACTTTGGTCTTCCTTCTATTTGAGTTTCATGTTTTTTTGCGAATTGTATCTTGGGTTTTCTGAGCTTCTGGACTATCCACTTATTGGTGAGTGCATGCCGTGTGTGTTCTTTTCTGACTGGGTTACCTCACTCAAGATAATATTTTCTAGTTTCATCCATTTGCCTAAGAACGTCATGAATTCATCATTTTTAATAGTTGTGCAGTTCTACATTTTGTTAATGTACCACATTTTGTGTATCCATTCCTCTGTTGAGGGACATCTGGGTTCTTTTCAGCTGCTGGCTATTGTAAATAAGTGTGCTATAAACATAGTGGAGCATATGTCCGTATTACATGTTGGAGCATATTCTCGGTATATGCCCAGGAGTGGTATAGCTGGGTCCTCAGGTAGTATTATGTCCAATTTTCTGAGGAACCATCAAATTGATTTCCAGAGTGGTTGTACCAGCTTGCAATCCCACCAGCAATAGAGGAGTATTCCTCTTTCTCCACATCCTCTCCACCATCTGTTGTCACCTGAGTTTTTGATCTTAGCCATTCTGACTGGGGTGAGGTAGAATCTCAGGGTTGTTTTGATTTGCATTTCCCTGATGACTAAGGATGCTGAACGCTTTTTAGGTGCTTCTCAGCCATTCTGTATTCCTCAGTTAAAAATTCTTTGTTTAGCTTCATACCCCATTTTTAATAGGGTTATTTGGTTCCTGGAGTCTAACTTTTTGAGTTCTTTGTATATATTGGATATTAGCCCTATATCAGATTTAGGATTGGTGAAGATCTTTTCCTAATCTCTTGGTTGCCTTCTTGTCTTATTGACAGTATCCTTTGCCTTACAGAAGCTTTGCAATTTTATGAGGTTTTATTTGTCAATCCTTGATCTTACATTACATGCCATTGGTGTTCTGTTCAGGAAATTTTACCCAGTGCTCATATGTTCCAAGCTTTTCCCCACTTTCTCCTCTATATGTTTCAGTGTCTCTGGTTTTATGTAGAGTTCCTTGATCCACTTAGACTTGAGCTGTGTACAAATAGATGAGAATGGACCCATTTACATTCTTCTACATGCTAACTGCCATTTGAGCCAGCACCATTTGTTGAAAATGCTGTCTTTTTTTCCATTGGATGGTTTTAGCTCCCTTGTCAAAGATCAAGTGACCATAGGTGTGTGGGCTCATTTTGGGGTCTTCAGTTCTATTCCATTGATCTACCTGTCTGTCACTGTACCAGTATCATGCAGGTTTTTTGTTTGTTTGTTTGTTTTATCACAATTGTTCAGTAATACAGCTTGAAATCAGGGATGGTGATTCTATCAGAGGTTCTTTTATTGTTGAGAATATTTTTTGCTATCCTAGGTTTTTTGTTATTCCAGATGAATTTGCAAATTGTCCTTTCTAATTCTGTAAAGAATTGAGTTAGAATTTTGATGGGGATTGCATTAAATCTATAGCCTGATTTCAGCAAATAGCCATTTTTTACTATATTAATCCTGCCAATCTGTGAGCATGGGAGAACTTTCCATCTTCCAAGATCTTCAATTTCTTTCTTCAGAGACTTGAAGGGTTTTTGTTTTGTTTTGTTTTGTTTTGTTTTGTTTTGTTTTGTTTTGTTTTGTTTTGTTTTGTTTTGTTTTTAAGACAGGCTTTCTCTGTATATATAGCCCTGGCTGTTCTGGAACTCACTTTGTAGACCAGGATGGCCTTGAACTCAGAAATCAGCCTGCCTCTGCCTCCTGAGTCCTGGGATTAAATGCATGTGCCACCACGCCCGACTTGAAGTTCTCATCATACAGATTTCACTTCCTTAGTTAGAGTCACACCAAGGTATTTTGTATTATTTGTGATTATTGTGACACCTTTCTCATCCTGTTTATCCTTTGTGAAGAGAAAGGCCACTGATTTGTTTGAGTTAATTTTACATCCAGCTACTGCACTGAAGTTGTTTATCAGGTTTAGGAGTTCTATCCTCGAATTTTTGGGGTCACTTATGTATACTATCTTATCATCTGAAAATAGTGATATTTTAACTTCTTATTTTCCAATTTGTATCCTTTTGATCTCCTTTTGTTGTTCAATGGCTCTGGCTAGGACTTCAAGTTCTATATTGAATATATAGGGAAAGAGTGGGCAGCCTTTTCTAGTCCCTAGTTTTTGTGGAATTGCTTCAAGTTTCTCACCATTTAGTTTGATGTCAGCTACTGGTTTGCTGTATATTGCTCTGATTATGTTTAGGTATGGACCTTGAATTTTTGATCTTTACAGGACTTTTATCATGAAGAGTTGTTGGATTTTGTCAAATGCTTTCTCAGCATCTAATGAGATGATCATGTGGTTTTTGTCTTTAAGTTTGTTTATATAGTGGATTACATTGATGAATTTTCATATATTAAACTGTCCTTACATCTCTGGGATAAAGCCTCCTTGATCATGATGGATGATCTTTTTTTTGTTATTTTTTTCGATCATTTTAATGTAATCTTGGATTTGGTTAGATATGGTTTTTTATTTGAAGCCTTTCCCAGGCTAGTCTCTTGTGTCTCAATCAACGAATTGTACCAGGGATACATGATCAGAAATAGAGACAATTTACTAAGAAAAGTCAATTGTTCCAGAGATAAGGAATTGACTAGTGAAGAGAGGAAAGAGGCCAAATCCATTTGGTCATGAAGTATATAAACAATTACAGTATGTTACATAGTAGTCTCTCTTCTTCCAACTTAGTATTATTTGGACTTTGTATATGCTCTGTTCACTAGGTGGAGTTCAAGTGAAAAAGGCTTTCCTGGCTTTCTCTACACACTGATTTCTTTATATGTAACTTTCTTGTTTCTGCCTCTAGTATATACACTCCTGGTGCAGTATCAGACCCCAACAACCTGACTTGTGGTATCAACCTCCTGTTTATGTTAGCCTGAATCTCAGAAGGGTAAAAAGATAAAGACTAAGGCTTAATGTACATGAAAAAATAGTGTTTAGTATGATTCTCAACATAAACAGAAAGAATAAACCACAGATCTTAGAAGGTCAGAAAAAAAATATTTGCAGAAAAAACATGAATCACCACAATGAATCATAATATTTCCATTGTGAAAGATAAATGAAAAACAAAACCTCTTAATGGAGAAGAGAAAAATACATACTAGACATGGAAAGTGTTGTATGAGTTCTTCTTTTAGATAGTAGAAGACAGATGCTAATGTAATAGAATCTGTAGTGTTCAGACAAATCTAGAATAATTTACTCAATGAATATTTAACTTAAAGATGAATTATTGTGGCAAAAAAAATCAAGGCATGTTCTGTTCCAAAAATACTAAAGCAAACTAGGCAGAAAAATAATATGTACCATGGTAAGTCAGATTTATGGAGAACAATGAAGAACATATGTTAATAAATACATTTAAATGTCATTTACATTTTCTTTTTGTTGCTGTTGTTGTTTTTTGGTTTTTGGTTTTTTTGAAACAGGGTTTCTCTGTGTAGCCCTGGCTGTCTTGGAACTCACTTTGTAGACCAGGCTGCACTGAATTCAGAAATCCACCTGTCTCTGCCTCCCAAGGGCTGGGATTAAAGGCATGCACCACCACGCCTGGCTTTTCTTAAGTAATTTGAAAATCAATGTGTTGGTGTCATATTTTGCTTTCTATTGCTGTAATAAAATGACTGAAAAATAACCTTGGAGTAGAGGGTTTATCTGACTTACATTTTCCCGATCACAGAGGCAAGTCAGGATAGGATCTGATGCAGGAATCAAGGAGTGATGCTGCTTGTTGGCATACTCTATACGGTTCACTCAGCTTGCTTCCTTATGCAACTCATGGCAGCTTTCCCTATAGTAGGCAGATACCTCTACCATTAATCTATTTACTACTAGTAGTAGTAGTACTACTAGTAGTAGTAATAGTACTACTAGTAGTAGTAGTAGTACTAGTAGTAGCAATAATGCCATCAGTTTTGCCCACAGGCTAATTGTCAATTCTTCAAAGAGATTCTCACTTCTCAGATGATAATAGTTTATGTCAACTTCACAAAAATAACCAGCACAACTGGCTAAAGTTAAAATTATAACTAATTTGGTATAACTTGTAACATGTGAGAAATAAAATATATGATGAATGAAATTAAAAGGGGATAGAAGTAGAATTGTGTTGTACATGAGATAGCATAGAGTTAATTTTTAAAATATTCTGTTAGAAGTTCAGATGGGGTTTGCAACCCCATAGGAATGACATCAATAGCAGTCAACTAGACCCCCAGAGCTCCCAAGGACTAAATCACAAACCAAAGAGTACACATGGAGGGACCCATGGCTCCAGTTGCATATGTAGCAGAGGATGGCCTTATCTGGCATCAACAGGAGGGAAGGCCCTTGGTTCTGTGAAGGCTTGATGTCCCTGCATAGTGGAATGCCAGGTCAGTGAGGCAGGAGTGGATGGGTAGGAGGGGGAGCACCCTCATAAAAGTACAGGGGAAGTAGGTGGGATAGGGTAGTTTTGGAGGGGAAATCAGGAAAGGCATCAACATTTGAAATGTAAATAAATAAAACAACCAAAAAAAAGGTGAAAAGAAAAAAATACATGGTTCTTTATTATTTATGGTTTCAGACACTCTATGGGCATCTTGCCACATATACCCTATTTGCTATTTGTTTCATATTCACACCTTCTGAATTTGTTTTTGTTTTTTCTCTGTTCTATTGGTTTTGGTATTAGTACATCACTCTAGCTTCTACTAGTTTTTGAACTTATGCCTTAGTTATTTGACTATTTATGGCTTACAACTTTCCAAAAGTATTTAAATATCCATCTTTAACTTCTTTGTTGTACTCTTTGGTTGATCATAACCATGTATTTACTAATTATTTTTAGACATATTCTCCATATTATACCTATGACAAAGTTATAAATTAGGCGCAATGTGATAGTCTTTCTAATTGATAATAGAAAGAATACCCTGACAACAGGGAATTTTTACAAAGGTGTTCTAATAGAATTTCCAAAAAAATATTTTCTTTGCTTAGGGCCATTATTAGGTGGAGCAAATTAAATGTAAGAGCCAGGATACAGCTGATTTGATAATCAAGGAAACTATTAATGGTCAGAAACCATATATAGAGGATATTCTGCAAAAATAGATTACCCACAGCTCAGAGGAGCAATGTGAGACTTCAACATACACTTCAGAATAGCACACACCTTAAAACTTAAGAATTATTTATATTCAAAATTTTCCTCTTGATATTTTCAGGATAAAGTTGAATGTAGATAACTGAGTCCGTGGAAAGCAGAACCAGATCTGAAGGTATAATTATGATCCTAAGTACTATCTTCAGAATAATTTTAATTGTGTATGCAGTAAACTCACTGATTATAAAGAGAAATGTTAGATCAGATTTCAAAACCATGCTGCATAAAAGTAAACCTTACCAAATATAGTTGAGCTTGATGTAAAAGTATGGGAATTAACCTTGCTATACAAACTCTATGCCAAAGAAACTGGTGTTGTTTTGTTAGTATTGAAAAAAAAAGTAGATTTCAAAACAAGAAGTATTGACAGATACAAATAGGTATATTTGAAATAATGAGTCACTCCTTTAAATAATACCTAAAATGTAGTTCCTTGACAAAGGAGCCTCAAAGTAAATGAAACTTACACAGAAAAGTTAAAGCTAGCTTGAAATTGTATCACTCTTTTGTGAGTATTTGGTTGGGCAATCACAGAATATGTAATCCACAGAATATTTGCATGACATTTTTATTCACTTTGACACAGCTGACAATATCATAGGATCCTTTTATTTAAGTGTTTAGAGTACAGATTGAATCATTATATATACTTTTTATAAGAAATGCTCATTCAGAGGAAGAGCCCTGTTCCCTTGAGCTCCACATTCTAGATCTGAAGTTTGTTTGATTCCATCTAATGTGATTTAATTAAAAGGAAACATACATTATTGCCCTGATATCTTCGGGGGGGGGGTGGTTACCTTGCTAATCCATCCATAAGAGTAGGGTACTATCCTAACTTGTGCTGTGCTAAGACCTGTATTTAGTTAATTGTATAACAGCAAAAAAAAAAGGAAACAATAGGAAATATAACAGGGTACCAACTGTTAAGATTGAAGATATGTAATTCAGATATGGTCTTTGCCACTGGTGTTCTCCAGCTAGCCTGAGATTAGTGACAAGAACTGTCTAGAATAGGATTCTTTGACTCTTTCAGCCAAATGCCTTTATATTTCTTTTCAGGTACTTCTCAACTCTGGAAAACTGTCAAGTCTGGTCATTTAGTCTCCCTTTATAGTTTTGGCACCTTATAATTAACTGTCATTCAATTTCCTATTTTGTGTGTCCTTGGAGGAGTTTAATGTCTCTCATGCTGTTGTTCGGAAGACCCTTTGCTCTTTTAATGACTATTGAGTTGAGAGTTGGCTGATCTTAGCTTGATACTTTCTTTTGTCACACTTTCCATAGCAGTTCATAAAGATCAGGCTCCCTGCATTCTTTATACTTGTCAAGCTCATATGCCAATCATTTCAATTTATATTTTGTATAATTCTATATTACCTACTGCTTACCTACCACTGCCAGTATACATCATACTGTGACACTGAACACACACTAAGAGTATCTCAATATGTATACCTGGTGGTCCTCAAACTCCCCCCTGTAGACCTGTCTAGACTCAAACTCACAGCACCTTGAATACTGAACCTCACTGCTTCTGCCACTGCTTGGATTAAAGGGATGCATTACCACATTTGGTTCTAATTATGTTTAATCAAATTTTTCAGTATTTTACAAATGTATATAGTGACATATGAACATATACATGCACAATTTTCCTCTTCTACCACTCTATGTATCACCTTAATCTTTACTCTTAAAAATGTAATGACTTTCTATTGTGTTATAGACCCCACTAAGCCCGATTTGTGTGGCCCACATGGGCCGAAGTGTGAGGCCATCTACTGGAGCATGGCAGAGCTATCAGTACAAAAAAACCCAAAACCGAAAACAAACTTAAAAAAAATCAGGGGCTGGAGAGATCGCTCAGAGGTTACATACACTGGCTGGTCTATTAGAGATCCTGAGTTTAATTCCCAGCACACACAAATGTCTATAACTGTAGTCTCATGGGTATCATGCCCTCTTCTGGTATGCAACTATGCAAGCTGACAAAACACCCATATACTTAAAATATATACATAAATCAATAAATCCAAACAAACAGAAATAATCAATAAAGCATTAGATAAAAGCTACTAAATGCTAGTACTTCCATGGTAAGGGTTAGGGCCAGGACAGGACCTCTTCTGTCAACCCTACCACTTTGACTAACTTGATTTTGTAAACATTTTGGACAGTAAACATAGTGCCTGTGGGTTCATAAGTATGAAACCCATGTCATGTCCAGAACACAGCATTTTTATAGTACTACACACACACACACACACATGAAGTTCTTAAGTTCTTAATGGTAGTAGATATTAAACATGTTCCATTTAAAGCATACTACCCAGTCTTTACCCTCAGCACTTTTGCTAATTTTGTGTCTCTTCACTGACTGCCTCTCATAGAATTCTTATTATGATATTGTCAAGGGCTCCTCAGAATAAAATTTTATCCTGAGTGCCCAATTTCTAGGACTACTTCCAGTTCCAATTGTCTTCCCCTGAAATTTCCCAAAAGCATATTCAGGTACCCAACCCAAAGTAAATTTGTAGTTAAAAATTCCCAGAAGTATGGCTAGAGAGATGACTAGAAGTTAAAGGCTCCTGCTACACTTGCAGATGACTGGAGTTCAGTTCTCAGCATTCAGGCTGTGATGTTAACAAACACCTAAATTGGAGCTCAAGAGGATCTGAAACCTTCTTCTACTCTCTGTGTGTACCTCTATATGCCACAAATGTACATGCACACAGACAGACAGACAGACACACACACACACACACACACACACACACACACACACACACTAATTGAGAAAAGAGGGAAAATAAAATAGGAATTAGAGAGAGCTAATACATGGTGGGGAGTTGAGCTGACAGTTAATGTAGACAACTAGTGTTTGAACTTCTATGAGATGAACTCAAGAAAAAAAAACCTTTCAGGATGTTGCTCAAGATTTACTCCTGAAAGGAAAAGGAGAGAGGACTAGTGTCAAGTGCAAAGGATGATATGTAATAGTAAGTGTCATATACAGACTGTAATAGAACTTGAAAAATGAAGCATATTTAATGGATAATCATCCTAAACACTGTATAGCCTTTCAATTCCAAGTCAGAGACTCAGTAAAGAAGCCAAAAGTTATCATAAGCAGGAAAATAAGACACATAGAAACATGTTTCATTTTTATTTCTAATTCTGGAAGCATATTCTTTGTGGAGGAGTTTAACCTATTATAATTGGTTTTTAAATTCTAAAAAATGATAGTGATTTTCTTTTCTAACATTAGTTCTTCTGCTATTTTTCCTGCTATTCTCTGCTAAAAATCCCCTAGCCTTCCCTTTATCTTCTACATGTCATAGTTCCTTCTCCTACTCATGATTATACTCCACAGTGGTCCCAACAATATCCTCCGATATTTCTTTAGTTCCATGAGACTATCTTTAGCTCTGTCTAACATGCTATGGGTTCCATTTGATATGTATAAGGTGTGAAAATTAAAAAACATCAGTACATATTAAATAATAAATCACACAAGTGTCAGAAGCTTCTAGAAAGGAGTTGTTCCACTGAGGATCAGATGAAGAATTTGTGGTTCTGTTCAGGGCAATCTTTTTTCCCTTTAAATATCTTAATTTGGATCCTGGATGATGGAAGTCATATAGATTTAGTATAGTTATTTTCAATACAAAATTTTCATTCTTTGCCAGTTTATTACAATATATTTGAATCATTCAGCATCCTCCACAACTCCTCCAAGATGTACCCTATCTACACAAATTTGTGTCCTATTTTTCACTCATTGAATCAAATTTTTGCTGCCTAACAACTCTTGAGTGTGGATCATCCTCTGAAACATGACCAACTGACCAGTGATCAAAGCCTTAAAGATAGAGACTATACTCTCCCAGCAACTTTCTTATTTTTACTTTTGCTAAAAATTCCTCAGCAGTGGGTAAGACTTCATGGCCCCCTTACCCCTATCTGCTGAGACTTTTGTGTAACTTGAACTTGGGCAGATCTGATACATGTCAACTGCTGTGAGTTCATATATGCAGTGACCTTGCGGTGTCTGCTTCTCTGCAGTCACTCTTTTCCCTGGACTTTAACAATCTTCCTGCCCCCTCTTGTGATGATCCTTGAGCCATGGGGATTGGAGTGAGACTTAGATGTCTGATTTAGCACAGAACATTCCTTTAGTCTTTCATTATTTGTACCTGGGCCTGTTGTGGGTTTCTGAGTTTATTGCTATGTACTACTACTACTAAAGAAAAAAGAAATAGGAGCTTTTCTGATGAAGGTTGATAAATGCACTGATCTATGGATACCCTAGTGCTACTAGAAGTCAGTTTAACAATAGTCATAATTATAGCTGTAGGTTCTTCCCTAGAGTCTTTCAAATACTAGACATGGTTCTTGGTACTGTTGAGATAATTCTTCTCATGGAGTATTGTAGAACTAGATTGTCTCCCTCATTCACCATGGTTATTTGTAGGTTCCTAGTCTTTATTTTCTACCTCTACAGGTGAATTAAAGTCATCTTAATTTTAAAGGACAAGAGTGTGTTCATGTATTACTATAACTACGTGTGGTTTTATCGTGAAATTATTTGAAATTTTGTTTTGGGGACTCAGGATCATTAATTTTTAAATTTTCCCACTTTTGACCATAGTTTTATCTTTGATTCATTATTAAAACAATGTGTATTTACAGGCATTCGTAAAAGATAAGTATGTATTAGCTTAAACTCATATTAAAGGACTTACGGTTTATACTGGAGGAATCCTTAAGTGGTACAATGTGGCAGCTGTGTGAGCTTGGGTTTTCAGTGGGAAGCAAAGCTTGGCTTGAGATGAAGCTGAGTAAGAAAAGTGGTCATTACACGTTATGAATATCCAGGTTGATATGGAATACTTTATATGCTTTGCAGATTTATTCTATATTACTGATGTTAGAGATGAGGAAATCGGTCAAGAGCACAAATCTGTACCCAGTAGAGATGAACTATGTTTCTTTTGTAGTTTCTTTTCTGAAACTACAAAGTCAGTCTCTAAACCAAACAACTTTCCACAACGGAGGAAGGTTGTGTTCCTAAGGTAAGGAGGAAGAGGAAGGAGAATGTATTTTAACATATGAAGGCAACAAACAAGGAGAAGTAGAATAAAATGATGAAGAATAGAGGAAGCTAGCAAAGTCTTAGAAAGGACAAATGTAGATAAATTATTCTATTATATTAATTATCCAACTTTAGCTTGTTTTCATTTTCCACCCTCTACCCATATTACCTGAGATCATCTTTCTCTTTTGGACTAATTTTCTCCTTGTATAAAATGAAGGACAGTAGAGACAAATTCAAAAAGCCATCCTTCTCAGCCTAGCCTGCCAATTTCCCCAAGCTAAGCACAGTGGCCAAAAAACACAGCAGGACCTTGTCGATTCTTTATCAGCAGGAGAAGAAAGGTGGAGAAGCCACCTCAGGCCAAACTCGTTAACAGTTGTTTCATTAATCACAGTTTGTGTTTCAAATCCAAAGACAATCTGTCCAATTAACGTTAAAGCTCTGGCAGCCTGGAAGAGACCTTTAGGAATAGGCAATTTGACACAATTGCTAATAAATGCTTGCATTTAAGAGAGTGGCTCCCCAACAGAACAGTCTCCTAGAGACAGCAGGAGACCTGTCCAAAAGAGAAAATCAGTTGTTCAGCACCCCCATCATTCGGCCCCTCATCTTCACATAGCTTCATTTCTCTGGGATCCGAGTGCATGCCAGCTGTCTAAGCAGAACAAGTCTCCTAGAATATGCCATTTGAGAGCATGCCACTGACATTCTTCTCTCTGCAACGTGTCCATTTGAGTTCACAGCTCACATCTCTTCCTAGTGGTTTTGTGGCTCACTATAACCTCCTGTAGATTACTGTCTCAGCATTGCTTTCAACACGTAATGCTCAAGGGGTGGTGAGCCTTGCATTTGCATCTCACTTCAACTAATTACTAGCAGGGCACATTTTATTTTTACATAATGCATATACACAGACTGAAATATTCAAATACTGGAAAGCATTATATGGTAACTTGCAGACTTCTTAGAGATGGTCTCAGTCACCAATATTCTGTTTTATTTCCCCAACTCCTATACAAATGAATAAATTAATAAATGAATAAATAAGTCAGCAATTTTTTTCTCCATAGTAATAGTGTATTCTGCACTCTATTTTATACTTGGATGAACAATGTATGTTGGAGACTGCTTCCTAACAGGACACATGGACTCTCCCACAGTTATTACTAACTTGGGCTAATAAATTTACCCATCTGATGCTCAGTGATATCAGGTGTGAAGTGGCATAATAAAATGAATGGAGCCTACCACCTTATTGCAATCTCTGAGTCCAGACCTATTCTCCAGCTGTACAGCACTTTGGCCACTTCATTGTAAATTGTCTGTTAGTACTTTGTGCAATAATAATGGTTAATTATCGATATTTGACAGTGGTAGAAAGGATCGCTGTGTATACAAGTATCATTAGGATGGTACTCTGAGAACACAGCATCAGAAATAATGAAAGGTACAGAATGGAAGAAGTCTGTTCATTTTCTTCCAGATGACATACACTAAATTGCCATTCACAGAATTTAACTTTATACTATATACTGTCTTATTGCTCTCCCTCCCTCTATCTCCTGACCTTCTCTTTTTTTTATCATTTTCTCTTCCTCTTCTCCTCTGTCTCTGTCTCTCATTGTGTGTGTGTGTGTGTGTGTGTGTGTGTATGTGTGTGTGTGTGTCCACTCACTCTGTCTCAGCCATGACCTAACAGCCTGAAGACATTGCTTAGAATGAGCCCTAAGAAAATGATCATCTTGCCTTTCTTAGCCATATCCCAAAGCAACAGTAGACAATCCTAGCTGTGCCAATTACTTGGAGGAATCTATGATTTCTCTTAGTCTCTTGCTGCCTCTCTACAAAACAGGAGACTGTTCCTGGGTAGAATTGAGGTACACCCTGCATCAAATGATGCATATGAAAGCACCTTAGAAGCAAGTGGGGGATTTGACATTTAATTTTAATATCATATGATTCATCAAATTCCTACACTGATTCTCCTTCCGGGATGCCCACTCTATGGTTGATTTGTTCAAGGAATAAAGACCACGTAACAGAGTTTCCAGCAGACCATAAGACCAGTGAATCAAATAGATCTACAAGTTGATTTTGTTGAGCTGCCTATTCATGGTTGCACCCTGACTGCTATTAGGGCTATGGTGAACAGAGAATCTGTGGAGCAAAAGCAAGCCAAGACTCACACATATCTAGTACCTGACAAAATAACTGAAAGTAATAATGAACTTTCATAGCTGGACTTATTACTATCTAATAGATTAAAAGAGAATGGGGTCATGTGTCAGAGCATTATTGTGAGTAATCAAAACCAAAAAACATAATAGTTGATTTAAATGAAACTTAAAATACTAAGGAGTAGGGAAACTGATTTTGAGAATGTCTCTGCATTCCTGGCTCATTGAAAGAATCTTAAATACTGACTCTGAAGCTAAGGATACTGTTTCAGCCCTGAATCAGAATGTCTCAGATAATATAGAAGTGTGGACGATCTGTGTGTGTGTGTGTGTGTGTGTGTGTGTGTCCCCTTTAGGAGTATTTTCTGTCAAGAAGTGAAGGGGGATCAATAATGGAGCCCCAAATTGTGCTGCAAATGCTCTCGGAGCCTGGCTTTCTTGGAGGGTTGGGCATCCAGTCACTTACTGGTAATTACCAGCTGTGTGGGCTCAGCTGCTTAGCAGGCTGAGATAGCATGTGATAGTGCCTTCCTAGCCCCTCCTTGTTCCTCCCCTGAGCTGCCTCTCCTTGGATGCCCTTGTCATTTATTTTTCCTGAACATGTTTACTGGTCCTGATACAGCAGCAGACACAACAGAAGTGTTCTGTTGCTCTTCTTTCCCCCATGGGCTCCTTGAAATATAACTAGGCAAGGAGAGTGAAAGGAAATGAAGGGGTCTTTAGATGCCAGAGGTGGGGATGACCTTTGAAACGCTCTTTCACGTTGACATCTGAGCAATTCAAGCCTGCAATTTCCTCTATAAGTGTTCAGCCTCTTCAAATAAGTCCCTTAATGGCAGTGTGGGCAATGGATGAAGAGAAGGCAGATGAAGCTTAAAATATATTACAAAGAGATATTAAAAGCTATATATACCTACCTAGAAGAAAGACATATGCAGGACAGCAGAGGAGACAGAGTTGACATTTTGTCAGTTGTCTGTTAGGATGCTGGAATCATTTTCGGTTTATTTTTCTAATGTTCTCCATACCATACCTTTGATTTTTCAGAATGCTTACAATATGTCTCTATTTCTCTGCATTTCCCAAGTCTCCAGCCTTGCCTAGGCCCTAATTACCTTTCTCCATGATAATTAAAGTAATAGATTTCCTGCCTCTAGGCTCTGCCACTTCCAGTCTAACCTGTAGATGTCACCCGATTGACTTCCTTAAATATCACTTTGCACATATCATTTCTTGCTTAAAATCTTCAATTATTCCAAAATGTTTATAAAGGTTAGAAATCTTATCCTGAATATGGGTGCTTCTCCTCAAATTGAGTTATCTTGTTCCAGCTAGAGAAAGACCTTATTTATTTTTCTATCTCCAAATTCATATTAAGTGTCATACAAGAAAGAAACAAATATACTTATACTTAATCTGTAAGCACACTGGTATATGTATTGTTTAACTCATTGAGGGTGTGTATATCTAATACCAAATAAACATTTTTTCTTTTTCTATTTTAATCTCTATTGAAGGAAGAACCGAAGGGAGTCAGGGATAGATGTTAGTGGTATGAGGAAATATGTGCTGGATATAGACTCTGGACTAGTAGTAGAGGGTTTGGGGTATGATTAGAACAGAACAATATGAATTAGAGAAGTAGATAAGAGAGACAGACAGATCATAGGCAACTGGAGAATCAAGTAGATCAGAATGATGCCAAGTCGACTCTGTTTGAGTTGGGAAGATAGGCACCCAATCAAACCCTGTTACATCGTCCTATAATCTAGGTACAATGTTGTGGGTAGGTTAAGAATTTAGGAATAGAGAACTGGACAGCCATCAACTGGGATGACTAATGGAAAGAACCGATAAAACACATTTCATGTGAGAGGTATTTCATTTTGGATTTTAAGAAATTCTCTGATAAATGGATCAAAGGGAAGTACCCATTTGTCACAAAAGTAATGCCATATAATTTTACATGTCACTTCTAAGACTGAGAAGTTTTTGAAAGTCAATCTACAGGCTAGAAGGTGTGTTTTATATAGTCTAGCTATCTGCAATTACTCTGAATGTCTCAGGTCTTCAGTAAAGTAGTTTTAAGCGTTTATTAATACTTTACCAGTTCTATGAAATTGATAATTTTCTTTCATTGTTTGTATATGTGTGTGTGGTATGTGTGTGTGTGTGTGTGTGTGTGTTTGTGTTGCTGGGGTAAGCTTCTTCTCAGTAAGAAGGTATAGTTTGCCCAAGTGAGGAATGACAATATATTTAGGGTAAAAGTCAGTTTTTTAAATTGGAAATTATGTTTCTCCTCTTGTTTCTTCTCTTTAAAAAAATAATCTACCACAACCCAATGAAACATGCTATGCTAACATTTGTACAATAGCTTTCAAGCCAACTTGACAACTGAAAATTTGTTAGTTGCTACATGCTCTTGTACTTGGGGGTACATTAGTGTGTCAGTCTGTCCAATTCCATGGTTCTGAGCAGATCCAGATACCCACAGTAGCGGGTTTGAAAGGTATGAAGGCCAACACCTTTGTCTAGCTGTACTGTTTACCTTGTCTTTTCATGGGTTTTGGCTTCTTCACCTGGGAAGTGAATTTCTATGTCTCTCTGCCCCTTTCCTGTCCTGACAATCCAAATGGCAATGAATGAGAGTGATGAACCTCTCTAGAAAACCAAAACAAAAAATAAACTAAAAAAACAAACCTAGATAATTATATGGTGGAAAATAGATAATGTTCCCTAATGTGTAGTTACTGTAGCTACTGCTTCTGGCATGGACACTGAATGCTTCACAGATTAATAAGACTAGGGGAGACAAAAAGGGAAAGAGGTAGGAGAAGCTTTGGCTCTTTTGAGAATTGCATTGGACAGATTAGCTAGTTGGGACAATGAACACGGAATGTCTGGCAGCACTTTTTGAGGGTGACTTATCTACAAGACAGGACTCTGGTAATGTAGTGTTTTGCAATGATCATAGCTAGGGAGGTAGATAGCATCCCCAAGTTATGTCAGAGGAAAAGGAGAACCATTTGTATTTGGTCCAACTCTCTTAAGTTTGGCAGGTAGATACTCAAAGAACATGGGCATGAGTATCAAGGTCACAGGGCTTGGTGGCAGCAGAATAGAGGCGTGAGTAGGTGCCAAGTTTTTTGAATATTGAAAGTTGTTAGTTTTGCTTAAGTAAAAGCAGACTTTCCTATTGTATTCTTCTCACGTCATTTACTGGTATCCTCTTGCTCTATCTTGCCTCCACTCTCCCACGTTCACTCAACCTAACCATTTCCAGAGGTCTCTATTTTCAAAACTTTGAGAAATGGTCTCACTCTGTGGGCTAGACTAAGGTGGAATTCACTAAGTAGCTCATGCTTATGCTTTTTACAAATTCATAGCAATCCTCCTTCCTTAGTCTTCTACATACGAAGGTTCTATTACTGAAGTACCAGGCCTGCTTAAATAATTCCTTTTCTTTAATCTTCTTTATTAGTAGACCAGAATAAATAACATGTGGCCATCAAAACTCTCCCTCTTAGGTGTCATGGAATCTTAAATAGTATGAAGGGGTCCTTCACAAAACCTCTGTGGTTTTAGAGTTATTTTGTAAATGACCAAGTGTTTGTAATGAGTGATATCTTTGGTTTGAAATTTCAATTTATGTGCTCCCTCTCTCAATTTTTTCTCCAGTGTGTGTGTGTGTGTGTGTGTTTTAATACCCTCTTCTTGCTTATACTGACCTGTCTCATTTGAGCATTTTAATAGTTGTTGGCTACCAGCCCATAAAGTGCCTTATACTCTTGGCTTGATTTATACCCTGCACATCACTCCCCTTGCCAATCCTACCTTGGACACTTGAAATATGGTTATTGGCAATAGCAATTCAGGCAAGCCCACTTGTCTTTGTCCTTGAGAGTAGTATGGCCCTGGGAAAAATATTTAACTGTTGTGTTCTCTCGAAGATGGTACGAAAGATGGAGAGGAAATTAATTGTTAAAACTTTGGTTATTATAAGATTTAAAAAAACTAAAACCCACTGTTTCCCCTTTCTATGGGCCAAAGTTTGCACTACATACAATATATTTAATTACCATAGTCATTCTTATTATTGCTTCCAATTTCCAGGCTGAGAGAAATGCTAAAATTAATCAGTTAGTCAAACATTTCAACATTCAGTTGCCTAAATCACACAACCATGTTCTGTAATAGCACATCTTTGAATTTATTATGTGCCACTGTTTTTCAACCTTAGCCACCCTAACTCCTGGTGGATATTTCACAATACCTGGAGACAACATCAATTGATACAATTTGGGAGGGACACTACTGGCATCTAGTGGGTAAAGGCCACGAATTCTACAAGACATCTTCCAGTGATCATGGCAATGCTCACAAAATAGCATTATTTCATCCCAAGTGTCAATCATGACAAGGCTGAGAAACACTGAAATGCTGCTTTCTATTGTATGTAGTTTATGCAATTCATTCTTGTACTTGGACATATACTGCACTAAAAGAATATAAGGTATAGTAAACAATCAACCAATGCCTTCCGTGCTAGTTATTAATCCTACTTCTACCTACATTTCTCTCTTTGCCTTTTTTCCTTTGGAGACTGACACAGACCCCTATTTATTGGGAATAATTCTTTTTCTTTTCAAAACTCTATTATATTATTCAGTGTTTGGTCCTTTTTACTGAACACACACACACACACACCTTATCTTTGTTAACAAATTGACCATTTTCTGAGATAAACAATTGTGTTTATTTTCCTTTGTATTCCCCCACATACTATTGCATTTCTTATTCATTTTCACTTCATCCGAGAAACTGAGCAATCCCACGAGGAAAGGTGAAAAGTGGGTATTAAATCTGTTTTTATAACTGAAGAAATAGTCCTCCACTTATTTAAGACCAAGTGAATTATAAATGGTGGAATTTGTAGCTCTCACCCAGAAGTTTAGCTCTAGTTTGTCTGCTATTCATGTAAACACCTACATCACAGCTGTCACAGAAAAGGCTCAAAGAGACACATTGATCTTAAAAAGAGAGGCTGATAAAGAAATGGGTTCCAATGTACATCAAGATCAGTGATACCTGAACTAGGAAGACTGTTCTCAGGCGCATGCATCTTAATGCTAGAGATTCCAGGCTTTGCAAAGAACCCAGGCATATGCAGGTGAAGTTGAATTAGTTTGTTGGATAGCACTGGAAAATCTATGGCATCTCATTGTTCCTAACTTTTCTCCTCTGAAAAAGGAAGGCATGATGACCGTCCTGAAAATTTATAACACTCTTGGAAGGAGATGTGTTTCACATCCAATCAACTCCTGTCATTCAAAATGGGGTGTTCTATATGACATTCTGTAAAGTCCAATGAATGCTGAATTAACCAATCAAACCAGTAGTTCTAATACGAGCACACGGTTAGATAGATATCTGTAAGTACCTGGACACAACATTTTCACTAGAATTTTTTAAAGTTAATTTTGATCTTGTGTGTGTGTGTGTGTGTTTTGATTAAAAATAAGTGATTTGATATACGCCACCAATTCATTCATTTAAAATTTATTAGCCAGCAGCCTTATAAAATCAGATGTATATAACACTCATCTAACACTGGTATTTTCTTTTTGGAGCACTTTGCAGATTGTATGTATGCACAGCACTATGCTTGCAGGACATTTTAAACATGCATATCATCACCAAAACACTGAACCTGCAGAGTGAGGCACAAAATCTACCACCTTTTCGAGAAAAACAATCTACAAATGGGACTTCATAAAATTGGGAAGCTTCTGCAAAGCAAGGGACATTACCAATAGGAAAAAATGGCAACCCATAGATTGGGAACAGATCTTTACCAACCCTACACTAGATAGAGGGCCAATATTCAAAATAAACAAAGAATTCTAGAAGATAAACTTCAGAGAACCAAATAATCCTAGTAAAAAGTGGAGTAAAGAGCTAAATAGAGAATTCTTTACAGAGGAAACAGTTAAAGACATCCTTAATCATCAGGGAAATGCAAATCAAAATGACCCTGAGATTCCACATTACATCAGGCAGAATAGCTAAGATCAAAAAAGCAGATGACAGCAGATGTTGGGGAGGATATGGAGAAAGAGGTATACTCCTCCATTGCTGGTGAGACTACAAGCTAGTAAAACCACTTTGAAAATCAGTCTGCCGATTCCTGAGAAAATTGGAAATTGTTCTACCTGAAGACCCAAAAGGTCTTCCATGATACTACAAGGACACATGCTCCACTATGTTCATAGCATCCTTATTTATAATAGCCAGAAGCTGGAAACAACCCAGATGTTCCTCAACAGAACAATGGATACAGAAAATGTGGTATATACACAATGGAATACTAAGCAGTGATTAAAAACAAAGACTTCATGAAATTTGCAGGCAAATAGATGGAACTAGAAAATATCATCCTGAATGAGGAAACCCAGACAAAAAGAAACAAACATGGTATGTACTCTCTAGTAAGTGGATACTAGTTCAAAAGCTCACAATGCCTATGACACAACCTACAGGCTATATGGAGAATAGAAGGAAGGAAGACCAGGGGTTTGATGCTTCAGGCCTGCATTGAGGGGGGAACAGGATGATTGTGGGAGGTGGAAGGAGAGGGAGACAGGGCAGGGAGAAAGAAGGAGGAGGAATAAGGGTGGCAGTATCAGAAACTGAATGAAATGTGATAGGCATATAGAGGGTCAGGAAATTGAATAAAAATAGCTAGCAGGAAGTGATAAGGAACTGGAGATAGCCACTGGAGGGTCCCAGACACCAGAGAAATGTGAGGCTCCTGGAACCCAACGGGATTGACTTTAACATAATGAGCAGAGAAGGGGGAGATGGAACCTGTGGAGACCAACTCCAGTAGATAGGCACAGCCCCTGGTAGAGTGATGGGGTCAACCACCCATCTCAAATATTTTTTACTCAGAAATGTTCCTGTCCAAAGGAAGAACAGGGACAAAAATGGAACAGAGACTGAAGGAAGGGCCAACAGGGAACAGCCCCACCTGAGTATACATCATGTCTGCAGACACCAAACCCAACACTGTTGCTGTGGTCAAAAGGCACTCACTGACAGGAACCAAGTGTGGCAGTCCCTTGGAAGGTCCAGCTAGCAAGTGACCAATGCAGATGTGGATGCCAAACTCAGATTAAACTCAGGGAACCTAGTGGGGTGCTGGCTGAAGGACTGGAGGGGTAGATGGGTATTGCAACCTCATTAGAAGAAAAACATAGGCTGGCTTGAATACCCAGTTCTCCCAAATTCTAGAGATCCATGGCTCCAGATACATATGTAGCAGAGGATGGCCTTGCCAGACAGCAATGGGAGATAGGCCTTTGACCCTGGAGAAATTAGATGTCCCAGAGCAGTGGGGTGGGAGAGTGTGGGTAGGTAGGCGAGCACTCTCATACAGGCAAAAGGGAGGGGGAAGGGCAAATGTGGGATGGGGGGTTGGTGAAGGGGGTAACTGGGAAGTGGGATATGATATCCAATGGGAGGTTGTTGGAGGGGGTAATATGGAGGTGGGATAGCATTTGAGATTCAAATGAATGGAATGATTAAAATAAAAACAACAACAACAACAACCAAAAACTCTGATTGCTCAGGAAGTACGATCAACAATGACCCTCATGGAAAAGTTAGTTCTGTACAACAATGGAAACTGTTTTCTGAGTGAGCAGGTAGCACATTATGTGGAAGAAAATCTTTGCCAGCTATAAGTTTCTCAGAGGATTAATAACTGTAAAACAGAAGGACTTCACAAAACTAAACAGCAAGAAAATTTCAAACGTGATGACAAGATGGACTGTTGAATGTAGAAATACACAAAAAACGAATTTTCAACAGAAGAAAGAAAGGGCCTTGGAAGACAACAGAGTGTGTAAAACACTTACTGTGCAGCTAGAAGAACAGAATTCCAATTCCCAGAATTCATCTAATACTGGAAGCAGATTACATGATGAGATAGAGGATGGAGGCAGGATAATTCCTGGAAAGCTTGTGGGACAGAAACTGGCATACACTGTGACAAACAACAAGGAGAATCTGTCTTAAACAAGATGGACCAAGAGGATTAACCCCTGAGTTTGTTCTCTGTCTTCTACATGTGATAGGGAAAAAACTGGAACTCAAAAACATGAATGTAATGCACACACACACACACACACAGTCTTCGGTGTAAATTATCAATGTGCACATTAATAAAATATATTTGAAGAACTAAGAAGTGGCTCAGCAGCTAGGAGCACACACAGTGCTCTTCCACTGCAAAGGCTGTTCAATGAGGTTCTAGCACACGCGGCATATGCTCACATTCATCTGTAACCCAGGAAGAGTCTATGTCCTCCTGCTTCTGTGGGTCCCTGCACTCACATACACAAACCTGCATCCAGACACACAAGCATGCACATAATTAAAAATAAATTAAATATATGCATTTTCACATTAAAATTCAAATGTACATTTTATAATACCATGTAAAATATCAAATACATAACCACATGAACTTTGTAAATAGGAGTGGTTTATTTCTTCATTTAAATTATTTGATGAGCAATAATAGACAAAGCACATACGTTTAATATATATTTTAAAAGTATTCAATATCCTAAATGCAAATTAATACTACATGTTTCCATGGCCAGAATAGCTGTTATCAGGGAAACCAAGAACAACACATTCTGGGAATGATGTGGTCAAAGCAGAACTTTTATTCAGTGTTGGTGAGATTATAAGCTGGTGTAACCATTAGGGAAATCAGTGTGAATATTAATGAAAAAGATAAAAATAGAATAACCATATGACCCAGTATATCATTCCTGGACATACATCCAAAGAACTAACTTCCTTCCTTCCTTCCTTCCTTCCTTCCTTCCTTCCTTCCTTCCTTCCTTCCTCCCTTCCTTTTTTCCTTCATTCCTTCACCCCTTCATTTGTTTTAGAGATGAATTTTCACTAGGTAGATCAGGGTAGTAGGACATGTACTCAGAGGTGGTGTTGGGACAGATGGTGTGTCCTCCTCATCTCTGATCCTGTGATCTTGGGTGCATTAGAATGCCTGTAAAGTGACTTTTCTTACTCTTGTCAATATTACTATTTGAAGCTACGAAATTCTCTGTTATCAGTATTTACCCAGTGCATGTAGTGTTTTAAGCAGTATCATTGGCCACAATGAATTAACACCAGTGACATCTCTTTCCAAGTTACAATAGTAAAAAACAAACAAACAAACAAACCAAAAACCTCAAAACTGTAGCAATTTTTCTAACATCCTGAGTTTGATCAAACATCACAGCTTTGCTCTAAGCAATATTGCTTGTAATCATTTAACTCACATGTGGTGGTGAAAGGTACTTTATTTGATCATGTTTTTAAATTCATTGACATTCAGTCCAAACATTCTGGACTTGTAAGAACAGTCCAATCTCATAGATGCCTTCAGGCAGTTGCTAAGCCATTGCCCTGTACTTTAGAGAGGGCTAAAATATCCATTTGTGCAATAGACAGACCAAGGGACAGACTTTCTTAAATCAGAGAAAAAGACAAAGGGCATAGAAGAAGGATAGAACAGGACAGGACAAAAGGAAAGGTATCAAGATGTGATATATCCTTGTATGTGTTTGCTTTCCTTTCCCACAGTAGACAGTTCATCTGTTTGGGGGCAAGATAAACAGAAGATCCTAAAGAAAGTTTATAATAAGCTCAAGGTAACATTCAAATCCTGGGCTTTGGACTCAGACACATTGTGATTTGAGACATGCTTTGTCTTTCATTTGTAGACTCTTTGTTTGTTTTTTACCCATAAAATGGGAGATCAAGTTGCAACTTTTTTTTTTTTTTTTTTTTTTTTTTTTTTTTGGTTTTTCGAGACAGGGTTTCTCTGTATAGCCCTGGCTGTCCTGGAACTCACTTTGTAGACCAGGCTGGCCTCGAACTCAGAAATCCGCCTGCCTCTGCCTCCCGAGTGCTGGGATTAAAGGCGTGCGCCACCACGCCCGGCAAGTTGCAACTTTTAAAGACATTTATTGACTTATAGGAAAAATCATACATACACAAACACACACACACACACATTTCATATCTTCTGGATTTCAATAAAAGACAGCCATTAGTAGTCTTTAATTAGAGATATTGGATGTAGAAGGATCCAAATTAAATAGAAAACACACCTGTGCTCCTGTGTCTGCAATACGTTCCATGAGATGCTTGCTTACCAGTTTACTACGACAAAGAGGGATGATTATGAATTCAGACTTGATTTCAGCATCTTAATTATTCCTGCCATACAAGTACAAGGTCTGAGGTCTTTCCAAGAGTTTTTCATCTCTCTTCCTACATTTAATTATTCACTTAATCCTACTACTTTCACTGTCAAAATATTTCCTCTTATATCTATAACTATTCTAACTGTTCCTGCCCTATTTATCTCTACACCAGACTATTGAATATCTTCCTTAAATTTTCTACCATTTTTCAAGCATGGCATCTTTAAACAAATGTTTCTAACATTAACCCAAGAGTGATATCTCTGTGTCATTTACTAAAGGGACTCTTAGTGTTTGTTTTCAATATCATGATTAGCCATATTGTGACTTAAACCCCTCTTTAGACTAGTAGTTCTCAACTAGGGTGACCTGGTGCCCAGAAGGACATTTTTTTTTTTTACTATTGTAACTTGGAAAGAGATGTCACTGGTGTTAATTCATTGCGTCCAATGATACTGCTTAAAACACTACATGCACAGGGTAAATACTGATAACAGAGAATTTCTTAGCTTCAAATAGTAATATTGACAAGAGTAAGAAAAGTCACTTTACAGGCATTCTAATGCACCCAAGATCACAGGATCAGAGATGAGGAGGACACACCATCTGTCCCAACACCACCTCAGGTAACTGGGACCAACTGGATCTAGGGAGGCATGAAACCCGCCAGACCAGTGGCATGGTCTTCTGGTCTGGGCCAGAGCCCTGAACAGACCTTGGACCTGAACTCCACAGCCAGTCCCACAACGCCCATAGGAAGCTCCATTTCCAGGTGCTCTAACACAACTAGGATCCCAGAATCTCAGGATCCCAGGGGCTTGGTCACACCAGGATCTCAGGGTCCCAGAGGCAGCTTGACTCTCAGGAGCTCTGACACACTCAGAATCACATGATCCCAGAACCACAGGATCACAGAGATATCTGGACTCTGAGGAGTTCTGACACAACAATGATCACAGGAAGGACAGCCTCCAGTCAGATATAGTGAGGGCAGGTAGCACTAACGATAACCAGATGGTGGAGAGGCAAGCATAAGAACATAAGAAACAGAAACCAAGATTACTTGGCATCATCAGAATCCAATTCTGATCACCATCACACCTGAGAATCAAGTTTTGGAGCTAAAAATCAGTTTTCATGATGGAGATAGAGGACTTTAAGAAGGACATAAATAACTCCCTTAAAGAAATACAGGAGAACACAAGTAAACAGAATCACTTAAAGATGAAACACAAAAATCCCTTAAAGAATTACAGAAAAACACAATCAAAAAGGTGAAAGAAATGAAGAAAACCATCCAAGATCTAAAAATGGAAATAGAAACAATAAATAAATCACAAAGGGAGACAGCACTGGAGTTAGAAAACCTAGGGAAGAGACCAGGGGTCATAGATGCAAGCATCACCAACAGAATGCAAGAGAAGAGAGAATCTCATGTACAGAAGATACCATAGAAAACATTGACAAAAAAGTAAAAGAAAGCACAAAAGGCAAAAAGCTCCTAACCCAAAATATCCAGGAAATCCAGGAAACAATGAGAAGACCAAATCTAAGGACAATAGGTTTAGAAGAGAGCCAAGATTCCTAATTTAAAGGGCCAGTAAATATGAACAAAATTATACAAGAAAATGTCCCTAACCTAAAGAAAGAGATGCCCATAAACATACAAGAAGCCTACAGAACTCCAAATAGACTGGACCAGAAAAGAAATTCCTCCTGTCATATAATGATCAAAACAACAAATGGACAAAATAAAGAAAGAATATTAAAAGTAGTAAGGGGAAAAGGTCAAGTAACATATAAAGGTAGACCTATCAGAATTACAGCAGACTTCTCACCAGAGACTATGAAAGCTAGAAGATCCTGGGCAGATGTCATACAGACTCTAAGAGAACACAAATGCCAGTCCAGGCTACTATACCCAGCAAAACTCTCAATTACCATAGATGGAGAAAATAAGATATTCCATGACAAATCCCAAATTTACACAGTATCCCCAATTCCTTATCACTTCCTGCTAGCTATTTTTATACAGTATCAGTCCACAAATACAACTGTACAAAACATAATACATGGAAAACACCAATACCAATTATGGATGAGCAGTAGGGATAATGGGCACTCCTCTCCCATTCCTCATTTTAATTTGACTTAATAATGGTTTTATTCATTTATGATGATATTGGCCATGGGTTTGCCACATATAACCTTTATTATGTTGGAATGTTTTCCTACCGTCCTACTTGTTCTAAGGCTTTTATTAAGAAGGCATGTTGAATCTTATCAAAGACTTTTTCTTTTTCTTTTCTTGTTTTGCCTCCATTGAGATGATCATGTGATTCTTGTATTTTTTTGTCCATTTATTTGGTTTATTACCTTTATTTCTTATATATATTAAAACAAAATAAAAATAAAGCAATAAAGAAAAAGAGAAAATTCATTTTATAGCTAAGATAAGGGTCATGGATTAAAAACCCCAGGGATAGAACATGGCTGGAAACAATAAAATCTGAAAGTTACCTTGCTACTTTTAGTCCATGATGAGAGCCTGGGCAAAGTAAGATGGACAGTTAGCCAGGATGCTAGGCTCAAAATTAACTACATCTTTGTTTTTCATTATTTGCTGTACACATGGGAAATGAGCATGAATAATAACAATTGGAACACACTGAACAGTTGGTTATCAAATAAGCTTCAGGAGCAATAGGCAATTGAGAGGAGACAAGAAGGTTTGGGGCTCAAGCTGGGGTATGGGAAAGAGGAGGAAAAGTATATCATTCCTAAAGCCCCTCCAGCCTGTTGAGTGCATATTGCATACAGGTTAATCATTTTCCCCAGAGTTAGGAACACAGGTTTGTAATAAGTAAATGCAAAAAATAATATAAGCCCATTTCTGGAACTGTACATTTTATAACATCAAAATATGAGATCAAATTAATTCATATAAGGAAAATTCAACATCAGCACTGAGGATAATACTAGCAATTATAATAGTGTTTAAATTAATATACCACCTTTAACCTGAAGAACTGTATGAAATGCAGGAATTGAAATTAAGTTTCTATAGCAATATAAGAAATCTTGAGATAGAACCTGGAGTGATGCTATTTCCAGATGCAAAATGACTCTCTAAAGTTGCAAATGCAAGTCAGTTGAAATCTTTCATAATTTATCTCTTATTTTTGTTTTTACAACAAGCCTGCAAGTGTGAGATGGTTTGAAAGGAAAAATTAATGATAAGATTTATGCAATGAAGCCACCAATGCACACCTACCCAATACAAGAATAAGCACAGCTGAATCTTTTAGGTGGTTTGGATGATCTGTACTTTTATTCATACTTCTGTAAGGTGACATGTATAATCAATCATTAATATTATTATTAATATCTCTTAATAGAGAAGATAGATCATTGTGCATCTAAATTGTGCACTGCTCCAGCTGTTACCTAATTAAAAAACTGAGCTCCACAGTCAGTCAGTAATATTAATGGGTTACAATTTGTTTGACTATTAGTGCACAAAGGGATATTAGACATATCTGTGTTTTGCTATGAGGAATACCTGTTACATGAAACCATTCCAATTCTCACTCCCTTGTCCCCAGGTCAAATGGATGTGTTTCATATTAATACGTTTGTTTTCTTTCTGGTTGTCAATATAACCACTGCAGAAGTTTCCGCATTAGAGACAGAGGAGCTGCAAAGATATAAATGTAAATAATGGGGTGGAATGAGGAATTTATTTTTAAACTCATGGAAAATTGGACTTGTTCATGAGTCAGTGCTTAAGGTCCAAAATTGCAGAAAGGAAGAGGAGAAGGAAAAGTTTAATATGTAGGGTGACCCAATCTTGCTTCAATAGGATGTTTCCTAATTTACCCTAGTTTTCATTGGGCTGATCCTGGGCAGTTCCTGAACATACACATAGGAAATATTTCTTTTAATGTTCATTACAAACTAGATAGGAAGGCAGACTAAGAGTACCATTTTACCTCATCGGGCAACAAATAGTTCTTTCTTTATTTTTTTTTTTGTAATTGGATATTTTATATATTTGTATTTCAAATGTTATCCTCTTTCCCAGTTTCCCCTCTGCAAACCCCTAATCCCATCCCCCTTTACCCTGCTTCTATGAGGGTGCTCCCCCACCCTCCTAGCCACTTCTGCCTCACCTCCCTAGCATTCCTCTATACTGGGGCATCAAGCCTTCACAGGACTGAGGACCTGCTCTTCCACTGATACCAGATAAGGACCCTTCAGCTCCTTCAGTCCTTCCCCTAACTCCTCCAATGGGGTCCCTGTACTCAGTCTGATGGTTGGCTGTGAGCCTCTGCATCTGTATTGGTCAGGATCTGGAAGAGCTTCTCAGAAGACAATTGTATCAGGCTCTTGTCAGCAAGCACTTCTTGGCATCAGCAATAGTGTCTGGGTTTGGTGTCTGCATGTGGGATGTCTCCAGGTGTTTCCAGGTGGTGCAGTCTCTGGATGGCCTTTCCTTCAGCCTCTGTTCCACTCTTTCTTCCTGTATTTCCTTTAGACAAGAGCAATTCAGGCAGGACCTCACGGGGATGACATTAGCTGAAATACCCCACAAAGTGGAGAGAGAGCCCTTCAAGACCATAACCAAAGGTTAGGCATGGTCCTCAAGTTGAGGGATGAGGCTACCCATCCACCTCCAAAATTTTAACAAATAGTTCTTAAG
Organism: Mus caroli; assembly: GCF_978045245.1. Lineage (NCBI taxonomy): Eukaryota > Metazoa > Chordata > Mammalia > Rodentia > Muridae > Mus > Mus caroli. Next base: position 89,072,026 of record NW_028227261.1, on the reverse strand, counting down.
TGACCAGTGACAAGTTTTTGTTTTGTTTTGCCTGTTTTTGTTTTTTAAGTACTACTGAAGACGAGGCCTAGCACCTCACACATTAGCCATGTGCTCTGCCAATATGCTGTATCTTCAGTCCACAATGAATTTCTTTAAAATCACACAAAGTAATGCACAGAAAGATACACAGAGGCACAGACACTTACACACACACCATTATATAAGCAGTATATTTTTTTAAAATTGCATTCAAGAAGTACTGTGTATTTTATTCAGTGTTTCTAAATCTACGATAAGTTCATTTTATCACCACAAACATGTCCCAAACTAAATATAATTACATGTAATTTAAAGATACAGAGTTGCCAGCAGTCAGGGCTTCCCAAGATGTGGCATGTGAGTGTTGTCCAGCTCAGGATAGAATTGAGTAGAGCCTAACACAAAATTTAAGCTTTCTTAAAACACTAAGTTGCTTTTTGGTCTTGTTGTGTAGTTGTTGATTTAGAATTCTTTAAAGGACATTGTAGGCTAGAGAAACTTGAAGCCTGGGCACCTATAAAACCCTAAAGAGCATGCCAATGTCACTATATGAAAACATGGATAAGACTCAAGTCTGTGTGTTCTAAGCAAATATTGATTGTAAAGCTTTGCACTTAACTGAGATGTACCTATTATATCAGTGGGTGCCAAATTCCCAAAAGATTATTAGATTATTTTTTAGATTATTTTAATAATATTTGGACTTCCAGTGTAAAAACTGAAGTGTGTCATTTTTGAGTTTCAGATCCTGCCATGGATATGAGAAAGATCTTGTTTTAAAATGCATCTTCCCAAAACATATTAAGTGTTGATGTGTGAGTAGTGGTTGAGTATGGTTTGGTTGTGCTGATGGGGACCAATCTGATTCCATGTGAAATAAAAATAAACGCAGAAAGTAAACATTCAAAAGAGGGAAAGGACATTAAAACTGTTTTCTGAACTACTTTGGTAGGGGAGGCAATATAAAAGTAATTTAACATTTTAAATATGGTTGTGTCCCTTTAAACACAATATGAAATGACTTATGACTCCAGCAACCCTTCTTGATTACTGTCTGTTGCCATTCATCATCACCATGGTAACAGCACTGTTGCCAGCTGTGTGCTTAGTGGTGAGGAGGAGGCAGTGCTATTGGCTAGGGACAAGAGGGTAGTACATGTGGGACTCTGGAATTACAGGAGTCTTTTTCTTTCTCTTTTTCTTTTTCTTTTCCTTTGCATGATGAAAGAATTGAGAAGACAACGCTCCCCTTGTGGTTCAGCAAGCCCCCAATGTGGGGTAGAATCCAGAGGGGAACATCAGAACAGATGGTCTCAGTGTCCTTGCCTCTCTGTGGAAGCAAAATAAAATGAGATCAGACACACTCCCATCTGGAAGATTATCCACCGGGCAGCAGAAGTCATGGGGAAGGGGCAAACTGCATGTAAATTTCATTAACACAATTTCTCATGGCGACTCCTCGAGCACGTAGACCAATCTTCTGAGCTGCCTCCTTCTGGGTTCCAAGACACAAAATGCTCTGAAAGTTAGCTACAAACCCACCCACCCTTTTCCTGCCTGACCCTGTTTTCATTTTACCTCTATCTTCCTCTTAATTGATTTTGGTTCTTCCTCACTCTTTTGTATGGTTCATTCCCCCTAGTCTCTTATGCCTGCCTCCTTCCTCTTACCACTCTTTCCTAATTAGTGATCTAACAAATTAGATAGGAAGGGAGGTAGACATAGTCTCTTTTGACTACCATTTACTATAGATTGAATTCCAGAATGGTTTGGGGACCTCTCCAAATCTACCTAGAGATTTCTTGAACGGGTCAGTATTAAACCCAGGTCTCAAAATCCCCAACCCAGTCCTTCTTATATTATCCAGTGCCACTTCATCCAATTTCTCTCTTCATTTCTTGGGCTAATTCTCTGGCACACTGAAGTACAGTCAAATCTCAAACCTCTAAGCCAATTATTATTTAGCACAGAGTAATCCTTGTTTTCATGGAGTGATTCTCTGCAGAACTTAGTTTGCTCCAGAGACAGTAGGAGGATGCATCCTCATGAGATATGCTGAGGGAGGGGAGCAGAGAAAAGATGGCTTAGTCATCTTTCTACTTTATTTAGAGTAAGCATTAAGGTCCCAAGGCATTGAATGGCTTGAAATGAGTATATACAAAAGCACCAGGAGCATCAGAATATGATTAGTCTGCAGTGCTGAACTCTGCATGGGCTGTGGGCTGCTGGGGGAATAAGGGACATCATTTCCAAGTTTGCTACAGAAGTATTTCACACAAACATCATTAGTTAGCAAAGGATTCTTACACATGAAGTTATATTTGACTTCTCAGACGTCTAGCACAGCATCCATATTCTGGGTATGGTATTAAGATAGCGGCATCCTGGTCACTCATCAGGATCCAAGTCTGCTGATGAGGAATTTGTTCCTGGGTCTGCAACAGGGATGTCCATGCGATGATGATTGAACCCCTTTATTCTCCTGCACTTCTGCATCTTTGTGACCTAGTTGTAGGACAGTTACATCTTTAAAAGCCTACAAATTTAGCTTAACAGAATGATAATTGCAGAGAGAGAACTGCTACCCTTTATTGAACCCTAGTATATACCCAGGGATTTTAAAGACATTATCCTATTAATGCTTACAACCTGTCAAATAGATAGGTATTGCTGTCACATATCAGGAATTCAAAGACAGGACAAATTTTACTTAGAGTTGTTACATTATAATTAAACAGCACAGCCGGGATTCATACCTAGCTATGACAATGATTTTAAATGTTGTATGGTTTAGGTGTTATCTTCGGCATCTTAAAAATAACACACATGTTTTGCTTTAAAGATTATTTTCTAGATATCTGTGTTTGCAGCATCTAAAGAACACATGGCTAAAGGAATAAGACATATCCTCTGTCCTCTTGTAGCTCATAATCTATTTTATGATTATGGAAATATAGACAAGAGAGAAACAATCAGAGCATGCCACATGCAACTTCAGACAGATCAATATTCTAAACAAACATAGGCTGCTACAGTGAAACTGCTTTAGATGGTTGCTACTAGCTTATGATATTTAAGCAGAAATCTGAAACATAAAAATGTATTAGTAAATGTCAACTATTTATTTCTGGAACAGGCAATCAAATTTGTTTGTGTTCACCGAATATACTAGTCGATCCCAGACAGCCACACTCTGACAATCCATGGACATCTACAGCTGCCCTCGAGAAGAAACCAGGAAGACATCAAAGGCTATAGACTTTATTTCCAAGGGTTTGCCAAAGCCTTACAACAGACTACAGAGTTGAAGTTCTGGAAGACAGAATGTTACCCCTAAACCTATGCAGCACACCACCCCGAACCAAGAATAATTCCCAAGCTGTAAGTCCTACCATTCGGGTCCTCTCTCCCACAACTCTGTCTCACTGACCCTACAAATCATAATAAATATCTGTGTTACAACAAGGGGCCATATACTCACACCCCTCCTTCACCTAGGAGGATACAGATAAATACATAAATATTAATTAGACACTGACTGATTAGGTCCCTAGTGAGTCTAGTCAGGACCCAAGGTGCCTCAGGCTGGCCCCAAGCACCAGCATCTTGGTGGTAGTGTTCTGAGTTAGCTCTTTGCTTTAGAAGTCTCAGTTTGAGATAAGTTCTCACACACTAGGTACCCTGGGTGCCTGTTTGTTTGTTTATTCATTTATTTATATATTTATTTGGACTGTGACTCATCGCGTTTAGAAAGCTGCCGGGAGTTGCTGGAGAAAAGCTTTGAGATCCTGTTCATAGTCCAAAGACTCAGTGGTCAGATTCAAAGGCTCGAGGACCGCGGATGCTGTAATAGGGTGCAGAGATGGGCTCAGGTAATACAGAGCATCCTCCGGAGACAGGGGCTGCCAAACACCCTCTTTTCAACTATCAAAATCTGGCAGAAGATGATGGTGATCAAGGGAAAGAGGACCCTCATGGCAATGTTGGGTTCCTCAGTTAGTAGCTGGCGCTGGACCTCTTGAGGGTAGAGGACCCTTTGGCTGTGATTTGGTGACCACGAGAAGTATTCAGATGCTAGGCAGACGCATCCGGAAGAGGGTCGAAGGTGAAAATCTCAGGACTGGAGCCCAGCGAGTTCCGGGCCAATGGAGTTGGAGCCCGGGCCCTCAGGCCAGTCATGGTATGGAAATGGTCGCAAGAGTGGCACATAGTTTGCAAGTTGTGCAGAGGGTGTAGTGGAGTCGTCAACTATTTCTTGAAGATTGAGCTTCAAGAAGGAAAAAAGATTGATGAGTTTGAATAATGGCAAGTTGCCTATAGATAAAGAGAGGAAAACTCCTAATACTCAAGGGAGAGAGTGGCAACTGGTGTGATCAGATGGCTCAATGAGACTCTTGTTCTCTTTTCAGAGGAGGTTGAAAAGATTTAAATTAGCTGGAAAGATGACTTTGTAAGGTATGTGCTGAACAATTGTGAGGATACATGATTTCTTCATCAGAACCTTCAAAAAGACAGACATGGTAAGGTTGCATGCAACCTCTGTCCCAGTACTACTATAGTGAGATAGTAGGAGGAGGCATAGAATCCCTAGAAACTCAAGGTCTAGCCATCCTTTCATACACACCAAGAAACAACAAAACACCCTGCCACACTGTCTTAAGGTTTTACTGCTGTTAACAGATACCATAACCAAGGCAACTCTTATAAGGACATTTATTTGGGACTGGATTACAGGTTCACAGGTTCAGTCCATTATCATCAAGGCTGGAACATGCCAACATCCAGGCAGGCAAGGAGGAGCTGAGAGTTCCATATCTTCATCTGAAGGATGCTAGGTGAATATTGACTTCCAGGCAGCTAAGATGAGGATATTAAAGCCCACACCCACAGTGACACACCTATTCCAACAAGGCCATACCTACTTCAAAAGGGCCACAACTTCTACTAGTGCCACTCCCTGAGCCGAACATATACAAACCATCACACAAATCACACACATCAAAGTGGAAAGTGAGGGACTAACATTTTCTCTGAATTCCATATGTATGTACATCATGTTATGAATACATGTTCATTCTCTCACACACATATGCATATATGCATACACATCATATAGTCAGAGCATATTCAAAGCTTAACAAAAAACTATAGAACTGCTAATATGAAGATATCTTTTTAATAGAATTGTAATTTTTTTAAAAAAAAACATTTCCACTTCTTTCACTGACTATTGAATTCTTAGTGATATTAATATTAAATCTACTATACTGCTGAGATTTTGTTACTTACACAGTTTTGATACTTTGTGACCTCCAAGTTTCTTGTTCTAGAGTCCACAAAGAAAGAGTGAACTAATATTTGGGATTGTTTTGGCCATGTTGCTCAGTTCTGCTTTGTTGTGTAAAAGCAATTGCAGACAACATATAAATGAATGTTTAGTCTTCAAATGTTTATTTGCATACACTGGATTTTGCTTTCATGTAGTATTGAGAAATTTTACTTCTCTTGAGTTTTTTCTAACATGGGTGATAGGCCAAACAGAGACAGTCATTAATTAGCCTCAAACCATCATCTTTATCTCTTTTTAATAACATGGAGTTAGAAATATTGTATGAGGATCAGCCTTTCCTGGCACAATTAATCCTTGTTCTATTTCATGTCTCTTATCTGGTGAGCAATGGACATAGAGTTTTCTTCATATCAACCCAAATTCATTTTTTTGTCCTCTTTTCCCAGACTGACATTGAAATGGCATAGCGGACATTGCTAGTGCTACTTGGTTTTCTTCTCATCCTTTATTTTCTTTATGAAAGTTTTCTGACTTCCAGACATAACCACTTATATTTTTTCTCCTTGAAGTCTTCTTTTGGCTTGGTGCCTCCTACTTATCTCTTACAATACCACACTGGAAGTTCTATTGAATTAATAATCTCTAAGTATAGCTCTCAGATCATGGCTGGCATAAGTTGGTAGATAAAAACCCCAAGTTCATCACTTGACAGACAGTTTGGATATGTGTGCTCCACATTGTCTCCATAGTTTCACAAAGGGACTTAATCCTGTCCCATGCCCATTTGTAACTTGAGTGCTAACTCATCCTTCAGACACAAGTATCATTTATTTACCTTTCTATTGGGATTACTTCCCTGGTTTTCTTCTGAATTTTAATGAACAATCCTTGTGTTAAAGTCTACTTCTAGGGAATCTCAACACAAGTAAGTGGATATGTAGATCCTCTGTCAGTCAGTGTCTAGGATGGGTCTTCTTCTGGATCACGTAACAGAGATTTTGCAAGCCTTTATAAATAGTTAGAATATAATTTTTTCTTCTCTTTTCTGGGATCACTGAGAAGAAGGGTGTAATTTAGACCCATGTTGCTCAACAAGGCAGATAGATATAGGACAAGCAAATGAAAGCTTTGAAAGGTATGGCTCAGAAAGGAAAAGTTTTGGGATCATTTCTTTGGTGAGTTAGATTGGTATGCTTCATGGGTCGGTGAGTTTATAACTCATGGATACCAAATTGAATTTATGTGGAGGTATTAACTACTGTCTTTTCACATTAGGGTATACTACATGAACTTTTAGATTCATACACTCTTGAAGATTGATTTTAAATATAAAATTCCACAGCACTGGGAAAGGTGAAAACAGCATCTGAGGATTTTATAAAATAAACAACAACAACAAGAAGAAGAACAACAGCCAGGAGTAGTGGCACACGCCTTTAATCCCAGCACTCGGGAGGCAGAGGCAGGCGGATTTCTGAGTTCGAGGCCAGCCTGGTCTACAAAGTGAGTTCCAGGACAGCCAGGGCTATACAGAGAAACCCTGTCTCGAAAAACCAAAAAAAAAAAAAAAAAAAAAAAAAACCAAAGAAAAAAACAACATGTTTGTTTAGTTGTGGTGGCAGAGTTTAGGAAAGTATTCATTTCCTGTAACTTACTAAATGGTTCCATTGAACTATGGGAGTTTTGAGGTGCAGAACAGTTTCTTGTAACCCAGCCTACAGATAGTCAGACCTGTCAGGAAACTGAGTCACAGAAAACTGAAGTCTCCCTCAGAAAGAAATATGACACAAGTATCTGGCTTTCAAGGGTCTCCCTAGCCTTCCCTATGGATAAAAGTTTAAGCAAAGTAAAACTGCATTTTCTTAAAACTGTGTCAAAGACTTAGTGGGGACAATTTTCTAGCTCTTAGTCTTAGTTTCCCATTTTAATCCTATGCATATCTGATTAGTTTTGGCCTCTAGTTTAGGGACACTGTCTCAGACACTTGCTTAATTGGGTCTTTCTTCTCCCTTAAAGGATAGAGTTGTGGGGTTTCATTAGGAACCTGGCAAGGGTGTTTACCAGAAACACCAGAAAGGCAATGAATTATTTAGAATGCTAAACAGAGATTTGGGTTTTCAGTATCACAGTGGAGGGGAGAGTGCCATTTGCCTTAATCCATTGTCTTTGTTAGCTGCCCCAGGTTAGGTCTTGCCTCAATTCTTTTTCTGTTCTGCTGAATAACAATATATGTGAGTCAGTTTCATTTCTCCCATCTGAAAAGTCAAGGTATTGGTGGTGTTGACTGAAAAAATTCTCTTCAGTTTTATATTTGGGATTTAGAATTGTGTTTACTAAGATCTCTTTCCAGAGTATATTCTTAACATGTTCATGATAACTATGCAAAAGTATGTTTATACATATTATAATATAAACCAAAAAGAGAAACAGACTAGACAGAAAGTGTTAATTTTAACTCACAGTTCAAGGATACAGTCTACCATGGCAGGGAAATGGTGCAAAAGAGAGTTTGAGGTAGCCCATCAAGTTGTATCCTCAGGCAGGAATCAGAGAACAATAAATTCTGATGTTCAGTGAGATATCTCCTTTCCCAAAACACAGGATCCCAGCTCAGGGAATGGTGCAGCCCAATTTTAGAGTGAATCTTCAAATGTCAATTAACCTAATCAAGATAATGCCTTACAGAGATCCCAACAGCTAATCTAAGCTATACTACCCTTTAGTGTTACACCCAGAGGCTTGTCTCTTAAATGATTCTAGAACACGTCAGGTTGATAATTAATATTTTTATTTATTTTTTTAATTAGGTATTTATTTCATTTACATTTCCAATGCTATCCCAATAGTACCCCACACATTCCCCACCCACTCCCCCACCCACCCACTCCCACTTCTTGGCCCTGGCGTTCCCCTATACTGAGGCATATAAAGTTTGCACAGCCAATGGGACTTTCTTTCCACTGATGGCTGACTAGGCCATCTTCTGATACATATGCAGCTAGAGACACAAGCTCCGTGGGGTACTGGTTAGTTCATATTGTTGTTCCACCTATAGGGTTGCAGATCCCTTTAGCTCCTTGGGTACTTTCTCTAGCTTCTCCATTGGGGGGCCCTGTGATCCATCCAGTAGCTGACTGTGAGCATCCACTTCTGTGTTTGCTAGGCCCCTGCATAGCCTCACAAGAGACAGCTCTATCTGGGTCCTTTCAGCAAAATCTTGCTAGTGTATGCAATGGTGTCAGCATTTTGAGGCTGATTATGGGATTCTCACTCAGTTATATTAACATGTATATATTTATCATTATTTGTATATGGGTTTTTTATTCATGTGAAACTATACTCACACAAAATATATGCAAGAATTCACATGCATAAATCTATATCTCTGTATTGATATTCCCACATCTATATTGCATGCATATACATACATCTAGGTGTGTGTGTATATATGTATACATATATACACACATATGTGTGGTGTATCTGTGTGTCTGTGTGTGTGTTTGTGTGTGTAAGGAGATTGAAGACTATCTAGTGGAAGGAATAGAATTTTAAAATAACTTATAAATAGGGCAAAGGTTAGCCCTACTTTCATTTGTTGAAGAAAACTTTAAAAAGTAGTAAAATTCTAGTTATTCAGTTTAGAAATCTTTCAACATTTACTGGTTGATAATGACAGGGAATCAGTTGGCATTTTACTAGATGAAAGGAATAGACAAAACCAGGCTTAGACTGTATATGAAGCAAACTTTTGAAGGCATCATTAAACCTATCATGATAAAAAGTGAGGAGAAATTTCAGAGTTATATTAAGAGAGAACGTTATTGGAGCCATGTCAGAAATCTGATCTGCTAAGCATCTATTTTCTCCAGGTTTGAGAAATACTTGGAAATTTATAAAATTAAGTGTATTATAAAAACAAGTGGCAGAAAAAAATTATACATGGTTTCTGGTTCCAGGAAGCTGACAGCATGTGAAAGAACAAGTATTAAACAAAAAACTTCAATAACTGAGATACATACTGAGTTCAGAATAGCAGGGGAGAAGGAAGAAGGGAACACAAGGGAGGTAGTATTAAAAACGAAACCTTGTTGGCAAATGTGAGAAGTAAATCAACCAGTCCAGTTCAGGAATCCTAAGTATCAATGCTGTTGAATTGTGAGAAAACAAAGGTGTTGTTGAAGAAAGGGGAGAAACACTGGACTAAGAGGTGTAAACACCACACTGAAGGTATTGGAGTTATATTTTAGGCATAAAAGCAGAGTATCTTCATTTGCATCTGTTGAAGGCTAGTTTGGAAGCAGGCCAGGCTAAATATAGGGAAAGAAAAGCAACTACCATCACTCAGTTGATAGTCAGAATTAGAACCCCAGCATGGAGAATAGGAGAATAGAGGGGTGGATTAGCTTCCCATAGCTACTGTAATAAATCACTACAGGCATAGAATTTTAAAGCCCAGAATTACGTTTTCTCACAATGTTCTAAGACGGATCAAAATCAAAATGACAGAAGAAGATATTTCATGTAGAGGTTCATAGGAAAGTAGACTTCTTGTCTCTTCTACTGTCTCCTAGACTTGGTGAGTGTTTAGATCACTGGATGGTTTAGTATTAAGTTATGCAACTCCAATCTCTGTCTTTGCATGCACATCACTTTTTGTGGGTGTCATAAGTCTCCATCTGCCTTTCCATGCAATAATATTAATAATAACATAAAGGGTTCATCTCAAAAACTCAGATTTGTCTCCTCATCTCACAATCTTTCTCCCCACTGTTTTAGAAAGGTTTTCATGATGTAGCCTTGGCTGGTCTGTAACTCATTATGAAGAGAATTTTGAGCTCAAAGTAACAGAGATCCACTGGATGTTTACCGCTCCAGTACTAATCTGGACATCTCACATCCTTAGTCACATTTGCAAGATTATTTTTCCAAAGATGGCGATATTTACAGATACTACAGATTAGAATGTGAATACATGTCTGTACAAAATATTTCAAATGAATATTTTATATGTATATATTCCATACAGAGAAAAATTCTAGTATAAGAGATTGGAGGGAAATAAAATACATTATTTGTAAGTATACTTTCCATAAGTGGATACACAATTGGTTGAAATACAAATAAATACAGAATATATTTACAGATGAGCAGTCTTATAAATATTATAATGGTGGAGTAATATCTTAGGCTGAATGAACTGAAATTCCTCTGGGTTATCAAAGTAAAGACACAAAGCTCTGAGGTTAAAGAAAGAGCTTGAAAAGGAGACTTTTTCTGGTTCCCCCATTTATCAGTAAACCTTAGAGCCAACCAGATAATACAGAGTGAATCTGTAGCCATCTGAGCACTAGTTCAATGACACTACTCTGGGGAACTATTTATAAATATTAGAAAAGGACAGAGAAGCACAAGAGCAATGTAATATACACAGAAAAAATTGTCACATGCAAACCCAGAAGAAGAAAAGTATGCAGCATGGACGCCAAGAAACATGAACTATCAAGACTGAAATATTTCAGAATGTCAAATCTAGCAGATTGTTGATAATAATAGCTGACATTTCCACACTTCCAGGTCATGTGGTGAGTGCTTTAAATGCATCCTAGCATTTTAAGAACTATCCTGAGAGGGAGATGCTATATCTCTACTAACAGATAGGTATCAAAGAAGGCTCATGGAAGAATTTTTGATGAATGAAGTAATGCTAGTCAACAGAAGAACTCAGATCAATTGATGAAAACAGAACACTAGTCCATATTCTGCATGGTTTCCCTTTCCAAATGGTATTAATGCAGACTACTTTAAGAGTATGAAAAACACATCTGTGGTTAGATTGATTCCTCAGTCTCTGTTTCCATAATTAAAACTGTGCTCAATAAAATTGCCATTCCTAAGAGACAAGTAAAGATTAATACACAAGAATATGAGGCATGTTCTGGAAAGTGTTAATTATCAGGAAATATTGGTTTATTATTATATGGATATCTAGAAGAGACAGATTGATAGGAAAGAAACTGTAAAGGGACTACAAGTTATCTATTTATGTGATCAATTTAATCTGTATTTGGCAAGATATAAATGGAGAGTTATGTGATCTTTGATCATAGAAATAGTTTTTCTTTGAAAATAGACTGTCACTTGATCAGGTTGTGTCCTCATTGCCTTTACATATCATCTAGCAAGAGATAAATCTAATGCAGAAAACTTGTAGTAGTTATCAATAGAGACAGTATCAACTGTTATGGACATATGTCCTAGAGTAGGCTTCTAAACTCTTTTTACTCACAATCCCTCCCCAATTTTTTTTAATGAGGCATAGAAGCATATTTTTAAAAAAGACTTACTAGTAATAGATCATTTTAATTTTTAAAATTTTCTTTGATATTCAAATAATTTTATCATTTACTAAGTACAAGAGCAAATTTGAACAGTAAAAAGATTGACATGCTTGCTTATTTTTACATAAAAAATTAAATTATTACTGCTGGATATAGAACATCTCTGAAGTTCTTCAGAGCTGATCAATATCATGAACAAGGATTAGAACACCACTTTGTATAAGTATATTCTGTAAAATTGGAAGCTATCTTCTAATACCAAGCTGAAATTTATTGATGATTTATTATTTAATTGAACTGAAGCTAGCAACTCAAACAGAAACTTTCAATATCAAATACAATTTAAAGACATATGAACTGGAAGGCTGGAGAGA